>NC_059121.1:6216250-6557500 GCF_020740685.1 Jaculus jaculus
AGGCACAGCTGGGAGGCACGAGCAGGTAGAGCGCGCAGCGCGACAGCAGGTGGGCCAGCACGTCGTCGCCCACGCGGCGCAGCAGCAGCGCCCACGCGCTGCTCACGCGCAGGGACTCGGTGACCGTGTTGGGCAGGTAGCTGCGCACGCTGGTCGTGAAGGCGATGGGCGGTCCACCCCGGGCCCCGTTCAGCAGCGCGAAGCCAAAGGCCAGCACGTTCCTGGAGCCGCGCTCACAGAGCCTCTGCAGGACCCTGGCCACCAGCTCCTTCAGGGAGGACACCTGGGTAGGTTAGGGGGACAGCGCTCTTGGCTCTCCGGGGAGGAAAAGGAGCCAGGCACACCACTGCTTCGCGTCCCGCCCCCCACTCCACCCACGCAGGCCCCCCACCCCGGGGATGATGCCCACCTGACGGAAAGAGGGGGAGGCTGGGGGAGGGTGGGCATCCCAAGGCACGCACACCAGGCATTGGTCCACCAGGGTGCGGAAGGCCTCAGGGTCATCCTGTCGCACGAGCTGGTGGCCCTCGGGTCCCAGGCGCCCCACGAAGGTCTCCAGTGGCAACACCTCGCGGTAGCGGGTGCGCAGCAGGGCGCGGACGGCCTGGCACCCGGGCGCGCGGGGCATCGCGATGGAGGTCACGTCGAGGCGACCACGTGCCGGTGCCGGGCTGAACCCAGACCCGTGTGCCCGCCCCCAGTCCGCTTCCCCAGTACACGTGCCATGGGAAAGAGTCCCACCATGCAGGGGAAGGGGCGAGGCCTGCCCCAGAGGAAGAGGCGGGATCATGGCTAGAGGAAGAGGAGGGATCGTGGCCAGAGGAAGAGGCGGGATTATCAAACATCTCTGTCCCATCCCTTTGGTGGTCTCAGTGTTAGGGCTTAGTGCCAGCATCGGCTTGTCCTGGGTCTCCGGGTATGCCCATTGATGGATGGATGCCAAGGGGTAGCTGGCCACCTGGTGCGTTCCACGCCCCCTGTCTTCCCCGGACCTCGGTCCATCACCGGGTCCGAGCTAGAGAGCGTGGTTCCGAAGGATCCGGAGCTCCTGTACCCGGGAAAGGGAAATGACGGTCCTCCCTGGGTAAAGAACGTGGAAGTGGCTCTGCCAGCCCGGCCCCGGGGCGCGGAGGGACCCACTTCTCCGCGGTCTGTTCCTTCTCTACGCAGGCTGCCCCTGCTACCTCCTCCTCGGGCCTCTCTCGCTACCCCAGCGCCCCTCATCCGCGGGGCCCAGAACCATTGGTGCCCCTCTTTCTGCCCCAGCCCCCCCTAGCTGTGGGCCCAGGGCCATAGGTCACCTCCCAAGAGCACCGGGGGCCAGGGGAGAAAGCCGGGGTTCAGAGCGTCCGATGGTCCAGAAAACCGGGAGGCCCAGTTAGGTCTCCTCAGAGACCCTCTACCCACCCCCTCCCCGGGCACCGGCTCCAACATCCATCAGGCTTGTGGCAGCGACCGCGGTCAGCGTGGTGGTGACCTCACCCGCAGCCCTGGCTAAGGGGTGTGCTCAAGTTTGAATCATTGCTTGATGGGACATCTGTGGGCTCTGCAGTACCGGAGCTCTGCAAACACGGAAAAGCTGACACACGTAACCTTTCCTGCGCTTTCGGCTTGCTGAGGGAATTGCTTGCGTTTGGGGACTTAGCATTTGAGCAGGCCTCGAACCTTCTTCCCCTGATGGGAGGTTTGGTACCTGGTAAATGCTCAGGATTACGCGTTACTATTTTCGAAGTCCCCCGTGCAGTGGCGGTCGGTCTTTTTGAGGGGGTCGGTGTTTGAAATTTGTTCAGTTCTGCTTCTAGGAGAATTGAGACAGGTCTGAGAATTTTTTTCCCCCCAACAACAAAGTTATGTTAGTCTGGCTCTCCAAAGAAACCAGAATAGAAGACAACATTTTTTAACAAAAAAGGGGTGAGGGGCTGGAGAGATGGCTTAGGGGTTAAGGCGCTTGCCTGCAAAGCCTAAGGACCCAGGTTCGATTCCCCAGGACCCACGTTAGCCATATGCACAAGGGAGCGCATGTTTCTGGAGTTCATTTGCAGTGGCTGGAGACCCTGGCACGCCCATTCTCTGTCTCTCTCCACCTCTTTCTCTGTTAAATAAATAAATAATTTTTTTTTTTAAAAAAAAAAAGAGTGAGGGGAGCTGGATGTAGTGGCGCATGCCTTTAATCCCAGCACTCGGGAGGCAGTGGTAAGAGGATCACTGTGCGTTCGAGGCCACCCCGAGATTACCTAGTGAATTCCAGGTCAGCCTGGATTAGAGTGAGACCCTACCTGGAAAACAAAAAGCAAAATCAACAAAAAAAAGAAAAGTTGAGGGGCTGGATAGCTTAGCGGTTAAGGCCCTTGCCTGCAAAGCCCAGTACCCATGTAAAGCCAGATGAACAAGGTGGTGCACGTATATGGAGTTCATATGGGATGGTGTACCCATTCTCTCCATCTGCCTCTCCTTTTCTCTAAAAAATAAATAGAGTATATTTTTTGAAAGGTTATGGTCAGGAGTGATGGCACACTCCTGTAATCCCAGCACTTGGGGGAAAACACTGGCTTGATAAGCACCCCATCACAGGTGAAGCAGCTTGCTCCCCATCACTGAATCGCTACTACCCCGAGTCCTGTGTTTAGGGTCATTACATGCACCGTTGACATGCTTCTGAAATGCGCTGGCGGGATCGCATGATAAAACTCCACGTTAGCCAGATGCACAAGGGGGCGCACGTGTCTGGAGTTCATTTGCAGTGGCTGGAAGCCCTGACGCACCCATTCCCACCCCCCACCCACCCGCCCTCTCTCTCTCTCTCTGCTTCTTTCTCTCTCTGTAGCTCTCAAATAAATAAATAAAAATTAAATTTTTTTTAAAAGCACACAAAAAAGTTCAGAATAAAGTTTGAATTGCCTTTTGTAACTTTTTATAAGAGAGAGAGAGAGAGAATGGGCATGCCAGGATCTCCAACCACTGCAATCCAAATCCAGACATCTCCAGAGATGTGCCTCCTTGTGCGCATGTACAACCTTGCTTACCTGCGTCACCTTGTGCCTCTGGCTTACGTAGGACCTGGAGAGTGGAACCGGGGTCCTTAGGCTTCCCAGGCAAGTGCCTTATCCGCTAAGCCTTTTCTCCAGCCCTATATTGTCTTATAATAAAACAAAACATGGCTTGCCTGGGAAGCCTAAGGAGCCCGGTTCGAGGCTCGATTCCCCAGGACCCATGTAAGCCAGATGCACAAGGGGGCACATGTGTCTGGAGTTCATTTGTAGAGGCTGGAGGCCCTGGTGCACCCATTCTCTCTCTCTCTCTCTCTCTCTCTCTCTCTCTCTCTCTCCCTCCCTCCCTCCCTCCCTCCCTCCCTCCCTCCCTCCCTCCCTCCCTCCTTCTCTCCCTGTTGCTCTCAAATAAATAAAAATAAACAACAATAAAATAAGACATAGCATATCTTCATCATGGGTCTTCCACATGGCGGTGGCCAGGCTTCATCTCTGCAAACAAGGCAGGTCAGGGTTTGGCTCATAGGCTGGCAAAGCATGCAGAGCTGCACACATGCAGCCATCACATGGCACCTAGGGGGTCTGTGGCATGCATGGTGGTCCCATGCTGGGCTCCTCCAAAAGCAATGGATGTGGAGCCCTGGCTGCAACACTGGCGTGAGCCTGTGTGAGGAGGCGTGCAAAGACCCTGTACGGAGCCCACTTCCAGGTTGCTCAGGGAAGCTGCAAGGGAGCTGAACACCTTGCGAGGGTAAATGCTGCCTAACCAGGATGGATGAGTGAGTCTTGAGACCAAGGAAGGGTTTTGATACATGGTGGTTCGGTTCAGGTGTCCCCCCCCATAAACTTATGCGTCCTTACCGCTGGGTCCCCAGCTGATGGCAGTTCGAGAATCGGAGCCTGCTGGAGGTGATAGATTGTGGGGGGCGGGCTTATGGGTGTTCCAGCAGCTTCCCCTTGCCAGTGGTTGGCACACTCTCCTGATGCTTTTGCCCACCTGATGTTCGTCAGGAGGTGATGTCCACCCTCTGCTCATGCCATCGTTTTCCCCTGCCACCATGGAGCGTCCCCTCAAGTCTGGAAGCCAAAATAAACCTCCCCCCCAACCCCCGCCACAAGATGCTCTTGGTCGGGTGTTTTGGGCCAGCAGTGCGAAGCTGACTGCAACATGTCCGACGCTTGAATCACTGTGCTGTGTACTTGATCTGCTTGCTTGCTTTTTCTTTTTTGCTTTGATTTTAACACACACACACACATATATAATTTATTTGAGAGAGAGAGGAGAATGTGCACACCAGGGCTTTCAGCCCTGCAAACGAAATCCACACACACGCACCACTTTGCACCTCTGGCTTACGTGGGCCCTGGGGAATCGAACCTGGGTCCTTTGGCTTTGGAGGCAAGCACCTACACCACTGAACCCCCTCTCCAGCCCTTGATCGCCTTTCCCTTCAGCTCGCCGGCTGCCCAGCGTAGGGGGAGTTCTGTTCGGAATGAACCTCCCTCCCCAGCGTGACACTCTGCAGTCCCCCAAAGCAGACAAAAAGACTTAATCCCGGCACCGGGGAGGCAGAGGTAGGAGGATCACCATGAGTTCGAGGCCACCCTGAGACTACAGAGTGAATTCCAGGTCAGCCTGGACTGGAGTGAAACCCTACCTCGAAAAAAAAATAAGAAAATAAAATAAAATTTCAAAAATAGAAGCTTCAGCATTGACTGCTGGCTAAGACGCTACCCGATGGTGGGTATACTTTTCCCCCTGTCTTTGCGGACACTGACCGCTAGGTGGTGTAACGTCAGGCATCTGGGGCAGTCGTGTGGGTGTGCTGGAGTCTGCTCAGGACAACCTTTCAGATGGATGAGGGGCCCCTCCTGCCTGCCTGCCTGCCTGCCTGCGCCACTGCAGTCTTGACCCCGGCATAGTTTTCTAAGTTTGGAGTCATCACAGCTTGCTTGTAAGGTCTATGGCCAACGACAAGGAAGGGCTAGAAACCTCTGGCGGCCCATGGTGCCTGTGGAGCTCTGCATGGTGCTGGCTCCTCTAGGGGAGATGATTTTCCCGGCCTTTTCTTGCCCCCCTGGGTCCTGGCTCTTCTGTCCTCACATCAGCCACTCCTTCGGATCTTGGTCTGTGACTCCTGCATCACCATCTCTTGCCCTTCCTTCACGGTCCACCCCCCACCCCCAATCCCCTGCAGTTAGGGTCCACCAGGAAAATCCTGCATGGCTTCCCACCTCGAGGCCCTCAGCATGATGCCCGGTGCAGAGTCCCTTGTGTGCTGTGTCCGGGGACAATCGCAGGCCTGGGAATCAGGACCTGGGCATTTCCGTGCCCTGCGTACTTGGGTGTGGCGAAGGCAGTGCGACCAGAAAGGCAGAGCCTCCCCTCCCCCCCGCCCCCTCCGCTGGCCTGGGTGACTCATAGACACAGAGTCTGCTCTCAGTGTGCCCGAGGGCCCCTGCATGCTGTTTAGCCAGGAGCACAGATACTGAAGCCATCAATGTCACCAGGACACAGAAAGGTGCCAGAGTCACCCACCGCTCTCCCTAGGAACTACTTACAAACTCTGGGTTGGAACTTGGCCATTTTGAGAAAGTGATAAGATGGAATCACTGTACATGTAACCTTTTTTGTTTGTTTGTTTGATTTTGTTTTTTTGAGGCAGGGTCTCACTCTAGTTCAGGCTGACCTGGAATTCACTATGGAGTCTCAGGGTGGCCTTGAACTCACAGCAATCATCCTACCTCTGCCTCCCGAGTACTGGGATTAAAGGTGTGTGCCATGATGCCTGGCCCCTAAATGGAAACTTTGACATTGGTACTTTCTGCCTGGTGTAGTGGCGCAGGCCTTTAATCCCAGTACTCGGGAGGCAGAGGTAGGAGGAATGCTGTGAGTTCAAGGCCACCCTGAGACTCCATAGTGAATTCCAGGTCAGCCTGAACTAGAGTGAGACCCTGCCTCAAAAAAAAAAAAAAAAAAAAAAGCGGGGGGACTGGAGCGATGGCTTAGTGGTTAAGCACTTGCCTGTGAAAAAGCCTAAGGACCCCAGTTCAAGGCTTGATTCCCCAGTACTCACGTAAACCAAATGCACAAGGGGGCGCATGCGACTGGAGTTCGATTGCAGTGGCTGGAGGCCCTGGTGTGCCCATTCTTTCTATCTCTCCCTGCTCTTTCTCTATCACTCTCCAATAAATAAATAAAAATAAATTTTTTTTTGTTCATTTATTTATTTATTTATTTGAGAGTGACAGACACAGAGAGAAAGACAGATAGAGGGAGAGAGAGAGAATGGGTGCGCCAGGGCTTCCACCCTCTGCAAACGAACTCCAGACGCGTGCGCCCCCTTGTGCATCTGGCTAACGTGGGACCTGGGGAACCGAACCTCGAACCGGGGTCCTTAGGCTTCACAGGCAAGTGCTTAACCGCTAAGCCATCTCTCCAGCCCCATAAATAACTTTTTTTTTTTAATTTATTTGAGAGCTACAGACACAGAGAGAAAGACAGATAGAGGGAGAGAGAGAGAATGGGCATGCCAGGGCCTCCAGCCTCTGCAAACGAACTCCAGACGCGTGCGCCCCCTTGTGCATCTGGCTAATGTGGGACCTGGGGAGCCGAGCCTTGAACCGGGGTCCTTAGGCTTCACAGGCAAGCGCTTAACCGCTAAGCCATCTCTCCAGCCCATAAATAACTTTTTTTAAGAAAGGGATTGATACTTTTCACTGGGTGACATGCCTCAAGACCCACCCAGGTTGTGTGTAAAAGTAGGAGAAGTGGACTGAACCCCAGCAGATGCTGACAGCTGGGTGGTGGAGGCCAGCAGCTGCTCCCCACAGGAAGAGGAGCAAGGAGAGAGCCTCAAGCTTTCCCCATCACGGGGGTTACTCACAGGAAGTAGCATGTGGGCCGTGGCCCTGCGCACCATGAGAATGCCTTCCAGGAAAGTCTCAAGGGCCTGTCCCACTCTCAGATCTGTTAGATCCACAAGACCCCCGCTGCATTATCTTCTGGAGTCTCCCTCCAGAACCAGGGCAGGGGTCTGGGCAATGCTACTGTTCTGTGATGGCTTGTCATCTCCACAGAGGTCACTGGGACATTTGTTGATTCTTTTTTCTTTGAGGCAAGCCCAACAGACTGGCCTTTTTCTTCATGTGAGAGAGCAAGAGTGAGAGAGAGAAAAATTGGCATGTCAAAGCCTCCAGCCAGTGCAATCAAACTCCAGACACGTGTGCTATCTTGTACACATATGCACGCTTGTGTAACTTCGTGTGGCTTATGTTGGACCTGGAGAGTCGAACATGGGTCCTTGGGCTTCACATGCAAGCACCTTAACTGCTAAGCCATCTCTCTAGCCCACTTTTCTTTTTTCTTTCTAATACATATATAATTTTATTTTTATTTATTTATTTGCGAGAGAGAGACATAAATAGGCAGGGAGAGAGAGAGAGAGAGAGAGAGAGAGAGAGAGAGAGAGAGGGAGAGAATGGGCACACCAGGGCCCCCAGCCACTGCAAACAAACTCCAGATGTATGCGCCCCTTTGTGCATCTGGTTTACATGGATCCTGGAGAGTCGAACCCGGATCATTTGGCTTTGCAAGCAAATGCCTTAACTGCTAAGCTATCTCTCCAGTACTCCCACTTGTTATTTTTTTTTTTTTTTTTGAGGTAGGGTCTCCCTCTAGCCCATGCTGACCTGGAATTCACTATGTAGTCTCAGGGTGTCCTTGAACTCACAGCGATCCTCCTACCTCTGCCTCCCGAGTGCTGGGATTAAAGATTTGCATGCGCCACCACACCCCAGGCAATTCTTAACTCTTAAGGGTCAAGATGATAGCCATGAACAACCATCTTCATGTATACAGTTTTACTATTGACACGGCAACTTCACATCCATTATTTCACCGCTAAACAACTCTGGAAGCATGTGGGTGTCACTATGCGCTTTCATAAACCCGAGGCTGGTGATTCTGACACCCCAGACCACGCAGCAAGAAGGTGGGTGGGTACTTGCTCTGCAGATCAGGCCTCTTCCTAGGACAAGTGGCTCTGTCCTCTCTCAGCAGTGAGGCCTTAGGGTCCCCCCTTCAAAGCGCCGCCTCCTTAATCCATTCTGGTGCCGCCCCACCTCTGTTTGCTTGATCTCGCCTGTGAAAACACCATTATAGAAACCAATAAAAAGTACTTAGGGTAGAAAAATCCCTGTGAATGTCGTTACTTAATTCTCGCAGCTTGGCAAACAGAGCTCAGTTCCTGTCTTGCGTCTTTGGATTTCTGTGCCCTCGGAAGTTATCTGATGACATTTCAGCAAACAGTATGATAAAATCATCCATCCAGACGTGAGAAGGTCGAATTTGCTCAGGGAATTAAGTCTCTCAGTGATTCCTGTGTGTCCACGAGACAGGCCAGCCTGGGTGACTCCCAAGCAAGGTCAAGATTCCTCTGTCTAGGGCAGAGGGTCTGCGAAGCCGCTCAGGAGAGGACCTCCTCCACGTGGGCTGACCAGAGAACCCCGACTGAGCTGCTTGTGATTACAAACAGCAAAATTACATGACCCACAAACCACTGGCTCGGACTCACAAGAAGAGCGTTGAGCTGGGGGTCGCTCTTTTAGTTTATTATTATTATCATTTTATTGACAACATCCATGACTGTAAACAACATCCCATGGTAATTCCCTCCCTCCCCCCACTTTCCCCTTTGAAACTCCACTCTCCATCATATCCCCTTCCCCTCTCAATCAGTCTCTCTTTTAGGTTGATGTTGTGATCTTTTCCTCCTAGCATGATGGTCTTTGTAGGTAGTGTCAGGCACTGTGAGGTCACGGATATCCAGGCCATTTTGTGTGGGGTTGCTCTTTTTAGTTTTTGGGCTTTTTGTTTGTTTGTTTTGTTTTTTTGAAGTAGGGTCTAACTCTGGCCCAAGCTAACCTGGACCTATGTATTCTCAGGGTGGCCTTGAACTCATGGTGATCCTCCTACCTCTGCCTCCCGAGTGCTGAGATTAAAGGCATGCACCACCACTTCTGGCCTTTATTTATTTATTTAAAGATTTTATTTTTATTTATTTATTAGAGACAGAGAGAAGGAGAGAGAGAGAGAGTGAGAATGGGCGCACCAGGGCCTCTAGCCACTGCAAACGAACTCCAGGCGCATGTGCATCTGGCTTATATGGGTCCTGGATAATGGAATAATAATAATAATAATAATGGATAATGGATAATGGATAATGGTCCTTAGGCTCCACAGGCATGCACCTTAACTGCTAATCCATCTCTCCAGGCCTATTTATTTATTTCTGAGAAAGTGAGAAAGAGAGAGAATGGGCATGTCAGGGCCACTAGCAGCTGCAAATGAACTCCAGATGTATGTACCACCTTATGCATCTGGTTTATGTGGGTCCTGGAAAATCGAACCTGTGTCTTTTGGCTTCGCAGGCAAGTGCCTTAACTGCTAAATCATCTCTCCAGCCCTTATTTTTATTTTTTAACTTTTTTGGTGTTTCGAGGTAGGGTCTCACTCTATCCCAGGCTGACCTGGAATTCACGATTAGTCTCAGGCTGGCTTTGAACTCACAGCCATCCTCCGACCTCTGCCTCCGAGTGCTGGGATTAAAGAACACCATCAGGCCCGGCCCTGCTTTTTATTTTTTAAAGGAATCACTTAACACTTTATTCCCTAAAGAGGCAACTCTGTCATTGCTCAAAAGAAAGGTCTAAACTACTACCAGGAGATTGCCTTGAGTTCCTGAGATAAAAGCTAGCCACTGCCATCCCTTCCTCTGTTATGGAAGCAGGCTCTTACCTACTCGTGTGTGTGTATGTGTGTGTGTGTGTGTGTGTGTGTGTGTGTGTGTGTGTGTGTCTGCGCACATGTGTGTGGAGGCCAGATAACCTCAGGTGTTGTCCTGGGGAACGCTGTTCAACTCCTTTGAGACAAGGTCTTTCATTGGCCTGGAGCTCACCAATGAGGGTAGACTGCAGGCCAGTGGGACTTGCAATCTGATTGGCTCTGCCTCCCAGCACTGGGATTGTTGAGTATAGACCACCATCCCCGATGTGTTTTATGTTGGGCCTGGGGTCCTCACGGTTGCTCAGTAAGTGTTCTTATTGGGTTATTCTTTCAAAGTCCTGTTTCATATATTAAGAACTATTGTTTTTATTTTTATTTTTTAATATATTTTATTTATTTATTTGAGAGAGAGAGAGAGAGAGAGAGAGAGAGAGAGAGAGAGAGAGAGAGAGAATGGGCACACCAGGGCCTCCAGCCACTGCAAATGAACTCCAGATGCATGCGCCCCCTTGTGCATCTGGCTTCCGTGGGACCTGGAGACTTGAACCTGGGTCTTTAGGCTTCGCAGGCAAATGCCTTAATCATTAAGCCATCCCTCCAGCCCTCAGCAAGTGTTTAATGACAGATATTTCCCTAGTCCTGTTTGCTTGTTTTTGTCTTTAATAATTTATTTATTCATTTATTTGAGAGAGATACAGAGGCAGAGAGAGAGAGGGAAAGTGGGAGGGAGAGAATGGGTGCAGCAGGGCCTCCAGCCATTGCAAACACACTCAAGACACATGCACCACCCTGTACATTTGTCTTTCATGGGTACTTGAGAATTGAACCTGGTTCCTTGGGCTTCACAGGGAAATGCCTTAACTGCTACACCATCTCTCCAGCCCGGCTATTATTTTGTTTTTATTTGAGGGAGGGAGGGAGGGAGAGAGAGAGAGAGAGAGCGGGGGGGGGGGAAGCAAATAAAGAGGCAGAGAGAATGGGCACATCAGGGCATCTAGCCACTGCAAATGAACTCCAGATGCATGCACCACCTCGTATATGTTTTTATAACTGTAATTACCTTGGCTAAAGAATCCTGTGAGAGAACCTTTTCATTTCTATATTTAAGGGTGTCTTGTCATCTGCCTTTTCTGTAAGAAACATATGGGCCTTATTTTCTTTATGTCATACATCTGCATCATTGCTTTGGGTACATTTTTTTTTTTTAATTTGGTTTTTCAAGGTAGGGTCTCACTCTAGTCCAAGCTGACCTGGAATTCACTCTGTAGTCTCAGGGTGGCCTCAAACTCTCAGTGATCCTCCTACCTCTGCCTCCCCAAGTGCTGGGATTAAAGGTGTGCCCTACCATGCCCAGCTTCTTTGGGTACTCTTAAGGTTCTCTCTCTCTCTCTCTTTTTTAAAGAGAAAGAATTGGCATGCCAGGGCCTCTGCCACTGAAATCAAACTCCAGACACTTGTGCCATCTAGTGGGCATGTGCAACCTTGCACTTGCCTTGCCTTTGTGGGCCCGGCTTACGTGGGATCTGGAGACTCAGAGATGGGCTTTAGGCTTTGCAGGTAAGCACCTTAATAGCTAAGCCATCTCTCCAGCCCAAAGTTTTCTTTTTTCTAAAAAAAAAAAAGTATTTCATTTTTATCCATTTATTTGAGACAGAGAATGGGTATGCCAGGCCTCTGGCCACTGCAAACCAAACCCAGACGCATGTGCCACTTTGTGCTTCTGGCTTACATGGGTTCTGAAGTCAAACATGGGTCCTTAGGCTTTCCAGGCAAGCAATTTCTCCATCCAAAGTTTTCTTTTTTGTTGCTGGATTTCAGCAATGTGAATGGGCACGATGACGAACCCTTGAGTCTTCTGTTTCTTTGCTTGGTTTTATGAAGGTCCCTAGATCTGCACTGGCACAAATTTCATCATGCTTGAAAATTTCCCACACATTCTTTCTCCTTTTCTTTTTTTAATCATTCTCTATACATTTTATTTATTTGAGAGAGAGAGAGAAAGAGAGAGAATGGGCATGCCAGGGCCTCCAGCCACTGCAAAGGAACTTCAAATACATGTGCCACCATGTGCATCTGGCTTATGTGGGACATGGAGAATTGAACCTGGGTCCTTAGTCTTTGCGGGCATGTGCTTTAACTGCCAAACCACCTCTCCAGCTCTCTTTTTCATATATTTTTGAGAGAGAGAGAGAGAATTGGCCACCATGGCCTCAGCCACCCAAATCAACCTCCATATGCTTGCGCCACCTAGTGGGCGTGTGCAACCTTGTGCTTGCCTGACCTTTGTGTGTCTTGCTTGTATGGGATTTGGAGAGTTGAACATGGGTCCTTAGGTTTTGCAAGCAAACACCTTAACTACTAAGCCATCTCTCCAGCCCCTTCTTCTTCTTCTTTTTTTTTTTTTTTTTTTTTTTTTGGTTTTTCAAGGTAGGGTCTCACTCTGGTCCAGGCTGACCTGGAATTAACTCTGTCATCTCAGGGTGGCCTTGAACTCATGGCAATCCTCCTACCTCTGCCTCCCGAGTGCTGGGATTAAAGGTGTGCACCACCATGCCCGGCTAGCCCCTTCTTTTTCATATTTATTTATTTGACAGAGAAAGGGGAGGGCAGAGGGAGAGAGAGAGATAATGGGCATGCCAGGGCCTCTAGCCACTGCAAACGAACTCCAGACATGTGCCCCCTTGTACTTCTGGCTCACGTGGGTCCTAGGGAATCGAACCTGGGTCCTTTGGCTTTGCAGGCCAACACCTTCAACCGCTAAGCCATCCCTCCAGCCCCATTTTTTACTGATTTATTTGCAGAGAGAGATATAGCGGAGGGAGGAAACAGATGCAACAGGGCACCCAGCTACTGCAAATGAACTTGAGATGCATGTGCCACTTTGTGCATCTAGCTCTATGTGGGTCCTGGGGAACTGAGTGCTTTTACCACCAAGCCGTCTCTCCATCCTATTTCTCCTCTTCGTTAGGGCTTCTGCTTACCTGCAACTAGAGTTGTTGCAAGTTCTGCACACACTGCCCCCCGCCCCCAAGCTGGCGCTCTGTTGTTTTAAGATGAGGTGTCACCCAATGGTTCCCAGGGCAGCTGTGAGGAAGCAGCATTCTCTTTCCCAAGACGTGCCACCCTAAGGGGAGAAGGTGCCACCCTAAGGGGAGAAGGGCCGGCTCTGCCGCGTCTGCAGCTCCCGGAAGGGACGATGGTGGGATCTCCAGTGGACTCGAACGCCGTGGCTCTGAGCAGCGGTGTCGAGTGGAGGAGGGGCAGGGCTGCTCCTGGGGTGGGGGCCCTGCGTTCACGGATTTTAGAGCTCTAATTACACCTTCCACAGCTCAAAGGCCCTCCTCGCTGCTCAGAGACGCGGCGTTTGAGTCCACTGGAGATCCCACCGTCATCCCTTCCGGGAGCTGCAGACGCGGCAGACCAGCCCTTCTCCCCTTAGGGTGGCACGTCAGGGAAAGATAATGCTGCTTCCTCACAGCTGCCCTGGGAACCACGTTGGGAATGGGATCCAGGCTGTCAGGCCCTGGTGGCTGTACCTTGCGGGCTGCCATTATTCCTCCAAGCACATCAAGCAGACCCCTCCGTCCGTGGCTTGGGCACTGCCTGGCCTCTCAGCAGGAGCCAGGCCTTCTCTCCACGGGCCCCTCCATTCAGTCTCAGTCTCAGGACCACCTCTATGCCCGGGACCCGAGTGCAATGAACCACTGCATGCCATGTTCTGTGCGGGGCCGTGCTGGGAACAGACGACCCCTGGCTCTGCCCGGCACACACCTGTGAGACTGTATTCCCGTTAGCCCTTTAAATTACTTTACGTAAAGGAGAGAGGATGGGCGCACCAGAGCCACAGCAAGGAGCCAACCCCAGGCACACGTCACACGCACCACCTCGTACTTCTGGCTTTATGTGGGTCCTGGGGATTCAAACCAGGGTCCTTAGGCTTTGCAGGCAAGTGCCTTATCCGCTGAACCATCTCTCCAGCCCCTGCGTTAGCACTTAGGTTGCTCACACTAAAGGGACTACGTGAGGCCAGTCTTTCTTTGGGATCGCTGAGTCAAATTTACAATGCCTATTGTCACCTATAGACTCCCAGGTACTGATGTGGACTCCAGCTTGCATATACTGGATCTTGTGTCATGCACACAGGTGCAGACGGGGTTGAATGTCCTGCCTGGCTCCCCGGGAGGGAGGGCACTGTGTATACGGCGCACTGGGAGAACGAGGCATGCGCATGCATGGCTATCAGAAAACACTTTCGGCCACAAGCAAGCCTCCGGGCCACACAGGCAACACACACTCTGGATAGTTTTACCACTCTGCCCACCTCTGAGAACGCTTTTCTTCTGGCCTTGTTCCTGTCTCCACAGCATCTGTCCCAGAGTATGGCTGACCTGGAGCACTGGTGGCTGTGACTGGCCCTTAGTGACAGACACGAGCTCTTAAGCTAACCGCTGGGAGATGCCCTGTCTTCTTTCAGAAACGTGTGTTGACGAGATTAAACTTCAAACATCTGAAATAGCTCCTATCTCTCCAGGTCAAGAAAAATGTCACAGCCAGAGAAATTTATTTTAAAATAGAAACATACATACATTAAGCTTAAAACAATGAAATTTTAAACAAAAGGGACAAAGAGCCATGTGATCCCAGAGTCCATATGGAGCGGGTCTCCATACGCATTGAAATTCACTTAAGGAGCACTGAAAAACCAACGCGCAGGGGCAGCCTGGCATTCTCGTGTCCACTGGGCCTACGGAGCACTGCTGGGCAGTCTCACTTGGATGGGCACTCGTGCCTGGTGCTGGCAGCGAGACCCACTGCATATGTCCGTGTGGGGTGGCGGCATCGAGGGCCGTGTGCTCCTTTCGAACACAAGAAGGGGCTCCGAGGACGCTGAGACCCGCCCTCAGGGATTTGGCAACGCTGACGTGGTGTCTAGGGGGCCGTGCTCCAGGAATACTCGGCGTCCCTGAGCGAGTGCCGCGCTGCCGGCGGGCGCCGGGCGGGGCCTGGGCACTCAGTCGGCGTGGGGCTTCAGCTGGGGCTGCTCCTCGTAACACTCGCCGTACTCGTTCACCCTGCTCCTGTCCACAGGGTAAAGCCTGCAAGAACACAGACAGTGGCCATTGGCAAGGCGAGCCCGCGCGGTCGGGGGGGACGTGCGTCCCTGCAGTCACTCCCGAGCCGGCCTCTGCGTTACACCGGGTCAGCATGGGTGCGCAGGGCTGCCTCTCGCCTCCGAGGCTTGCAGTTGCAGGGTGGACCGGCGAGAAGACGGTGGCCCCAGACAGGAGGGCCAAGGCAGCCTGCTCCGAGCCTCGACCCTCAGCAACAGCGCGGCAGGCCCGTCAGTGCCCGAGTGCCCCCATGCCCACTCGGCCTTCACATGTGTCAGGGAACGGACTGTGCCCCCGACACCCGAGAAGCGACGCTCAGACAACCCCTGAGCAGGGCGCTGTGCGCCTGTGACACAGTCCTTCCCTCCCGGACACACTCACGCCCGGACGAGCAGTCGCAGCAGGGAAGGGCAGATCTGGAAGCAGGCCCCCTGGCATGGGGCGAGTTGCCGCTCTGGGAGACTGACACCATAGGGACACCAAGGGAGGCAGCCTCCGGTGCGGTGAGCAGGTCACAGAACGAGGGACAGGCAGAGGTTTGAACACCCAGTGGCAGCCACGGGGTCCAACAGTGCACAGAGAAGCCCTAGTCACCTGGGGACACAGAGGTCCAGGCCAAGGGCAGGGCCGTGCCCACATAACAGGGAGGCCAGATGCCAAGCCAGAGGGGACGAAGCAGGGCCAGGTGTGTAACCCACAAAAGCGCTTCCTTGGCTGAGCATGGGGGGCTCTGCAGGGCTGCCTGCTTTGCTGGCTGCTGGGGTGCAGTCGGGTCCCAGCGAGGGAGCGTCCTGCAGTCCCGGCCTCCGCCCGCAGGGCGCGCGGCCAGTCTGCTACACGAAGCCCCCGACCACCGTGACGCGACGCGGCGGTCCCCTGCTGTGTGCCATCCCGCGACAAAGCGGAAACGCCAGTTCTGGGCAACACAGCAAAGGCAGCACCTGCCGCGTCCTTGCTTGGAACGAGACAGACGGGAGGCTGCGGGCGCACTCACCACCGCTGGTACAGGTAGACCAGGAACACCACATCGTCCCTGAAGCAGGCCAGCCGGTGGGATGTGGGCATGGTGATGATGAAGGCAAACACGTCGTCGATGAAGGTGTTGAAAGCCTGCAGAGCCAGACGAGACGGGCTTT
This sequence comes from Jaculus jaculus, assembly GCF_020740685.1. NCBI lineage: Eukaryota > Metazoa > Chordata > Mammalia > Rodentia > Dipodidae > Jaculus > Jaculus jaculus. The sequence continues at coordinate 6,232,272 of NC_059121.1, forward strand.
TGTAGCCCACGGGCCCGTTTCCTCAGGCAACAGCAGGACATGTCACCACGAGGCTAGCAGAGAGGACGGGAAAACAAGGCGGCGCAGCCGTGCCGAGCCAGCACCGTGGCAGGGCCCCAGGCCGCCGCGGGCACCCCCAGCTTTGTCAGCGCCAAGGACGGCCGGGCGCAGGCGCGTGAGCCGGCTCCTTCTTGAGACTCTGCACGGGGCTGAGAGCGCTGCATTTGAACCAGCAAGCAGCCTCCTGGTGCTGCTGCGGCCGCTCAGGCAATGGTCCCGGGGACCAGGGGTGTCTTTCACTCCAAACCCTCCCTTACCATGACAGTATGCCACATGCTGCCCATTACAGTCTGGTTCTTCAGAGTTTATAAATTACACGTCTTAGTTATTTCTCAACAAGAAACGTACTATTGAGCCAGCTACCCTCTCGGCACAGGCTCAGAGCCTACCTTATAGGTGAAGGCCTTCCAGGGCAGATGTGCCACCGACTTCATCTGAGACAAGGAGAGACCCAGTCAGCTACGGGCAGCCTGCAGAGCAGAGGCCGCTGCCCGAGCAGACGCCGCTGCGGCCTTACCTTGTAGTTGACGAAGAGCTGGGGCAGCATGAACAGGAAGCCAAAGGCGTAGACGCCTGGGGAGAGACGGGCGACGCCATGAAGAACCAAGCACTGCGCCCCGGCCGCGACGCCGCTGAGCTCACCAACAGAACGGATGCCCAGGGCAAGATACTTTCTATGGTTTGCACTGAACTCTGGTCCCTCAGAATCAAGCATGTGCTGCCACTGGGTCGCTGTAGGCTGAGGACAGCCACATGAGGTCCCATGCGGGGTTCAATCTGGGACTCGCGCCAAAGAATGCTGCTGCCTAGGGGTCACCTACTTAGCGGGAGGCTGGCCTGCCTAGTGCCGCTCACAGCCCACCCAGACGCCTGGCCACAGGATGTCCAGTACTTGGGCCACCCTCCCAGCTTGTCTACACAAGGCGCCTTGCCACACTGTTCTGGGTGGTTCTGTGAAACTGGATGTCCAGATGCGGCGTGAATGCTCGGGTAAGGTTAGCTGCTCCCTTGAGGCTGCCAGGTTCGGGCGGCGGCCCCGCTCCACGCTCAGGCGCCAGGATGCCGGGCACCGCAGCTCCGCACCCCGGCTGAGGAAGAGCAGCACTGTGTGAGCGCCGCTCCCCACAGGCAGCGAGGAGACGGGCGCACTTACCATTCACAAAGCTGTTGATGAGCCACGAGTACCAACTGAAAGGAAGGCAGAGGGGACCCTCAGAGAGGCCCAGGCGACGGGGCAGCCCTGTCCTGAAAGCCCTCCCAGCACCCAAGCACTCCGGGCAGCTGGGGTGCCAAAGGAGGCCTCGTGTCCAGCAGAACCAGGCCAGGCTGACCTAGGGCTGAGCCCTGGCCCCTGGTTCTGGAGGACACCACGACGTCTCCCAGGAGCCCGGCAAACCTGAGGGGGCCTGCACACACTACTACTCCATGGACATGAGCTCACACGGGGACAGACAAGAGCTCGTTCCCACCAGGCTTCTAGTGAATACACAACCAGCTGCCTGTGCAGAGCTCACAACACTGTGATTCCCTCTGGCAAGATCTACATCAGCTCGACCCAGGACCCTGAGTCCAGTCCCTCTGACTGTTCACACCCAGCTGAAGCCTATCAGCAAAGCAACTGTGTGGTTTGTGCCAACTCCATCCGCTGTTCTCGAAGCACGGCGCAGCGTGGAGCCTGCGCTTCCCAGGGAGGAGGCACCCATGCCCACTGCATGTCAAGTAGGGCAAGGCTGGTGGGGCCTTGCAGCCCTTCTTTTGAGAACCCGGGGCCCACAGCGGCATAGCAAGGGCTCCCATCTGCCAACAAGCAGCAGGGCCAGAGCCAGCCCCCCGGTGTGCATTCTCTGGGCTCAGAAACCAAGCTGGGCTTGTGAGCTGGAAAGCGAAGGCCCGGGGTGAGCAACACCCACCTCTTGTACTTGCTGTTCAGCAGCGAGTAGACGGCGCCCCCGACACAGAGAGGGTAGAGCACGTACGACAGGTACTTCATGGCCTGCGAGAGACAGAGGCAGCGTCCAGTTCAACAGCCCGCACACATCGCTCGGCAGACGTGGTCACGGAAATTAACTCAGGACAATGGACAGCAAGCAAAAAAAGACAGGACCCAGACGACATTTCGGTGCTGGCCTAACAGGGCAAAGACCCCAAGCGAGAGCGTGCGCGCACCAGGGCAGCAGTGGCAGTGACGCGGCAGACAAGCCCTGCGACAGGTCCCAGGCTCGGGCCACCCCCGCGTGGTGGGCGGGCCATCGCACTGACCAAGCCGAGCAGTCCCAACAGAGGACTAAAAGCGCCCTAGAGAAACGCCATGATGCCTGACGCGGCCCGTGCAGCAGCGTGGCCAGTGGAGGCCTCCCTGTGGCCTTGCGTGCAAGCGCTGCCTGGGGGAGCGTCCCACACCCGGGAGGACCCACCCTCTTCCCGGGGACAGGGCCTGCGAGCCCACCCTTCCCAGGGAAGACACACACGCCATGTCTGCTCAGGCTGGCCCATCAACCTCCCAGCAAAGTTGTCCCCGACAGTCCACAGTGTCACAGCTCTGCTTCTGAGCACCCTATATGATAAACCGTCCTAACGCTTACCTGGGTATCGTATTTCTCAGTCTTCCTCTCAGATTCACTCGAGGTGCCAAACTGTTTTAAAACACATCATCACTTAACTCAGGATGACATCTCAGCACGAGGCTGGGGCTGCAGCAGCGAGCGGTGCTGGACCCACAGGACAACCTGCCCCGGGCCCGCGACAGTGACCACCCCCACTCACCACACCACACCTGACCCTCAGCCACCAAGGCTCCAGACCCTTCATTCCTACTAGGTCTCCTGAGCGAGGAACGGAAAGAACTGGCAGCTAGTAAGAAAGCTGGCACCAATGCTGCAGGAGCCCCACAGCCAAGAACCGCAGCGCCACCCAGGGCAGGGGCCCCACCCTGCAGAGCACCTCAGCATGCACCTACCCATGTGCCAGGAAGCCCTGTGCCAGGGCATAAACACAAGTCACATGATGGTCATGTGACTCGGAGGGTGGGTCTGCGCGGGCAGGGGTGCGCAGGGCAAAGCGGATCTGGAAGGGGCACCAGAGACCTCACCTGGCACACAGGCCGCAGGCCCCGCCAGGCCACCGTCATTTTCAACGCCTTCTTCACTTTCCAGAGCTGAAGGGAAAAAGAAGCCCTACGCTTGAGATTCAGAGACGCAGAGGAGGGGCTGAAGGGACGGTCCTGGCCGCACCTGCCCACTGCTTCTCTTCCCCGCGCCCCTCCTGGCCAGCGTGGACCACGCAGGCTCTGCACCTGAACCTGGGGCAGGCCCAGCACATGGCTCCCGACACGGGCTTTCACGCTGGCACTGGCAGGGAGGGCCAACGCCAAGCAGCCCGGGTGTCACACAGGCCTCACGCGTCAAGAGGCTTCCACAGTGCTGAGAGCCAGTGCTAACCAGGACTGAGAAGGGCTGAGCTCTGAGAACGGGACTCCTGGGTCTATGCCTTGTCCAGAGCCATCCTTCCACACATGGACTCTTCTCATGAGCCCCTAACAGCAGTAATACATTGTAAGGGGCCAAGTGACATTAAACACTGCCCATGTGGTAGCCTTTCTCACCTCTCAGCCAAACAGGCACTCTATGAAGGACACCTCATCTGCCTAACTCATAGCAGCTTATCAAATGTGTTAACCCAGGGTCTGCCCACCAGGATGCACCCTCCCAAGTCTACACCCCCAAGATACTGCCCACAGCCGGGCATGGTGGCACATGCCTTTAATCCCAGCATTTAGGAGGCAGAAGAAGGAGGATCGCTGTGAGTTCAAGGCCGCCCTGAGACTACAGAGTGAATTCCAGGTCAGCCTTAGCTAGAGTGAGACTCTACCTCGAAAAACAAACAAAAGATACTGCCCACCAGGACGCACCCTCCCAAGTCTGCACCCTCAAGATACTGCCAACTGGGTGGACCCCTTCCTCAGGACTGCCACCCCAACACTTCCAGCAGCTTCTCTCTGGGCTCATGTGTCTCTAGAAGACTGACCCGGCTCGGGTGAGCCCACCTGTCCCCCAGGAAGGAGAGCAGCTCCTTCTGGGGCTCAGACCACCGAGAAAGCACTGAAGAACAGAGCTCACAGCAACCCCGCCCAGCCCGGCCCGCAGCACTGACCTCAATGGCGGCCCCGATGCCAGCCGGGATCAACACCAGGAGGCTCGTCTGCTCGTCCAGCAGGAAGAGGAAGATGATCACAGCGCTGACGCAGCGCCAGAGCACTGGGGACAGAGGTGCACAACGCAGTGAGAGCGGACAGCGGCGCTGCGCCCACCCGGGCACCCAGCGCACACAGCTTCCTGGGTCCCTCCTCGCCCACGTTGCCCCATTCAGACGAAACCAGATTCGTGGCAGAGTGCAAGGTCCTGGGTTCGAGGCCCAACACCACGGGGGACAAAAATAAAACGAACAAAGCAAAGGCGACGCATGTCTGTGAAGCATTTAAGACAGATTACCAGAGACGGGCCGAGGGCAGGACCCGGGCCCACAGGTGAACCAGCGGGCACAGGGCTGGCCCTCACCTCCTCACCCTCTCCCCTCCCCTGCGCCGTTTCTCCCACAGAACTGTGCTCGGCTTTTCAAGCTGCACTTTAAACAAAGACGCGCCTGGTCAGGGCCATCGCTGCCGCCATCAGCAGGTGGGCCTCCCCCGGGAGACTGGTGGCGCGCGGGGCTGCCCTTGGTCGGCCTTCACGGGAAGCACAGCCTTGCGCGGACACCTGCTGGGCTCAGGGGACGAGCAGCAGCCTTCCTCTTTTGTCCCTCACACCCGTGTCCACCCCAGCAGCCCACAACTCTAGCCCTGCCCCTTCTAGAAGGCCAGAGGAAGCAGTGCTCCAATTTCATGCCATGACATCATCACACTGTTCCTACGCAACGGGGACACTGTGTTAGGCCATTTCCTCTGAAAACTGACTCCAAAGCCAGCAGCCAGAGCCCCTCGGGTTACAGACCGTGTCCCAGGGCCTCTTGGAGCTGAGTAAATTGCCACGAGGGAGGATGGCGCTACATGTGCCCCCATGAACAACAGGCCAACAGGACCAGGTCAACCCCACGGTAAGGACCGTGCCAGGCCCTGGACCTCAGCAGTCTGCAATCTTGGTGGTTCTCGGGACTCAGAGACACTCATGCGGCTGACTGCTGAAGCAGACAGAGCCTGGGTGCGCACTGCTGCCCGGGCACAGACGGGGCTGTGGGGAGACGGGCAGGGACGCGGGCAGTGGCATCGAGGGTGAGCTGATGCTCCTGGGCCCCACCTGCTTTGGTGGACATTCCGATCATGCTCTTCTTTTTCTTCCAGAAACTGATGTCATTTTTAAATGCCAGGAAATCAAAAAGAAGCTGCAGAGAACCAACAGGATGGCAGTGTGAGCCCGTCACTTGCGCGCTGAACAGAATCCACTCACTCCCCAGCCGCGCTGCAGGCCAGAGCCAGGGAACTTGGCAGGGACCGGATGTGGTGCTTCTCGAACACACATCCTTGACTCAGATCCTAGGGCGCATACCCGGGGATGAGGAGGTGATACCTTTCCCACTTGGAATTCCCCAGGGGTCCCAGTCAAGGGTCCCGCCTCAGCCCCAAGTCCTGCTTCCAAGAGACTGGTCCCATCCACTGTGCAGACCTCCCACAGACTCATCGGTCTAGACGCTGGCCTCTTAATAAATACAAAGTGACACTTGCTTTGGGGTGACTGGCGCCCAGCTCCAGCACACTCCAGTGCGTCCCATTCTCCACCCGAACTACACCCAGCTTGCGGCAGAAGGACCCCTGTCTTCCTGAGCGTGCACTAGAGGACAGCACCGTCCAGGGGTGTGGGCTCCTGGACAAGGGGTGTCAGAGGCTCCGTGGCTATGCACTCCTCATGGGGCCTCTCCATCTGCCCTGACTGCCCATGCCGCGACTACGGGCGACAACTCACGTGGAATGCTGCTACAAAGAAGGTCAAGGCTAAGAGATACAAGTTGGTGTCTACAAAAATCCCCTTCACTTCGTCCGCGTCCTTCTCTGAGAACCCTGCAAGGAAAGGAGGACCCCATCCTGACGCGGGGCAAGCCGGCGGCACAGAGTTTGCGACACGTTTCAAGTCCTCAGTAGCAGAGTCTACGTGACAGGAGCTTTGGCATTTAAAGCACTGTGTTGTGAATGACGCCCACCGCAGAGGAGCACAGCTGAGACTCCACCAGCATCAGCAGGTGGGCCACACTGCGGGCCGCTGCTGGATAAATGGCTAGTGCACACCCCTCACCCCTGCCCTGCCCTGCCCAGCTGTGGGCACCCACCAAACTGCTGCAGCGAGTACACGGCGTCCTGCATGTGAATCCAAAAGCGCAGCCGCCCCAGCGAGATCTTGTCGTAGGACACGGTGAGCGGCAGCTCGGCGGTGGAGCGGTTGATGACCTGCCAGAGCGCGCGGGTGACGGGTCAGCACAGCCCGCAGCCAGGCACCGGGTCCTGACGGCCGACGCCCGGAAGACGCTCGCCCATTTTCTGTCCCCGCACAGCCTGGCTAGGGCATTGTGCAACTTCCTGTATCACAGTCTGCTCGGGGCCCCTCCACCTTGGGCCCCTCCTCCTCAATGAAGACCCCTCCCACAGGGCGGGAGCGCCTCGGCCTGCTCTCTGAGGAGGGCAGGCATCCGGTCATCCCACCCACGGGGTCCCATGTGTCCTTCCCGACCGCTTCCCTGTGAGCCCACCCATTTTCCCAAGCTGCACTCCAGCCCAGGAGACGGGCTGGGCACCAGGCCAAGCGTGTGACCCTGTTCTGAAAGAACGTGCCCTTCAGCCTGCACCCTGCAGCACACCCACTCCAGCGGGGTGAGACACACACTGGTGCCGTGTCTCGTGACACGGAGTGCACCATCTGATCCATGTGCCCGGACACAGCGGGGAGAAGGGTGTGGTGGACACAGAGCTGAGCCACGCCAGGGTCCAGCACACGTGAGGCTTGTGCCAGGGATACCTGTGTGGTCCTCTCACACAGCCTGCTAGCTACACAGTGGCTAGGGTGCCTCCTGAGTGGGCATCGGTCTGAGGAGCAGCTCACAGAGACAAAGCAAGTGGCACGCTCTCCGGGGACGCCTGCTGGCTGCACGCCCAGGCCCGTGTCCTCCAGTAAAGACACAGCCTGCACTTGCTCTAGCAAGAGCGACACGGGGACAGGGACTCTGCGGAGGTCGGCCTGGACCTGAACCGAGAGGTCCGCGCACAGACACGTGGACACCCAGCCACTCACCGGGCACTGTCTCCAAGACCATTTGAGGATCCTGCACCATCAGGTCTTTCCCAGGCATACCCCCAAGTTCAGAAAGCAGAGCACGTGTCTGGCTAAACGTAAATACTATGGTTCATCAAACTTCCCAGTAAGCACTTCTCATACCCTTATATTAATGCTACTCTCACTTTACCAAAACATAACCTTCTCTTTTCGTGACCTTGGGATGACTCAGAAGGCACCATGGTGCTGGGAAGAAGTGACAGAGGAGTGCTCAGCACTGAAACATCTCTATCACACCTTCCAAGGCTCAGGATCTAATGCGGAAGAGGTGGCAGAAAGAATGTAAGAGCCAAAGGAAGGGTAGGACTCCTTACAACGTGCTCCCTCCAGACACAAAATGGCCTGGATATCCATGACTTCACAGTGCCTGACACTACCTACACAAGACCCTCCTAATAGGAGGAAAAGATGGCGACATCAAAATAAGAGAGAGACTGATTGAGAGGGGGAGAGGATATGATGGAGAGTGGAGTTTCAAAGGGGAAAGTGGGGGGAGGGAGGGTATTACCATGGTATATTGTTAATTAATCATGGAAGTTGTTAATAAAAAAAAAAAAAAAAAAAGCAGAGCACGTGTATTTCAGTAGAGGCAACAGAAACAAAGTCAGAGAAGGGGCTGGGAGCCAGTCAGCGCTCATCCCAGTGACTGCCTTGCCCTAAGCAGATGGTGCCCGAGCAAAGCAGAAGACCCTGCTTTCAGGGAGTCTGGGGTTCAAGGTAAACGGTCCAGAGAGTCTGTCACCACGAGTCCCAGGAAGCAGTGGACTCCGCAGGGGTTGGACAGGCAGAGAGCAGCTGTTCACTCTGGCAAGCTCTCTGCACTCTATGAGCCTCAGCGAGTGCTCCTCCACGTAAGAAAGTGACCATTTGTCACCGGAGCCTCAGAAGACCGGGGCTGCTGCGGGAAGGGCTCACACAGGACACGGCGTGGAGACACGCTGGCGCTCGCCACCGCACCTGCGTTTACCTGGGCCCTAACCAGAGCTCGCCTTTCTGCCCCGAACGACCTCAGCTGTGCAAAGATGCTGACACAGCTCCAGGCAGCAGCTGTCACGTCGTCCAGGAAGCGCTCAGCACGGTGCCACAGTGACATGAAACATTAACCACTGCCAAGTCTCTTCACAACGCAAAGCCCAAGTTCAGCCTCAGCCCTCCTGCTCGCTCTCTGGGAGAACAGCACGCTCCCTGACTGCAACACGGGCTCCAGAACCCAGACGGCAGCCACTTCACCTCCACAGGGCTGTGGACTCACCCACGGCCACCCCACGAGCTGTGGCTCCTTTCCAGGATGGGCCCAAACACCCGCCTCTGTCCTAATGCAGGGCCAGTCATGCGGGCGGGCGGGACGCGGTACACGACACCGCGAAGCGACACAGGCCGCACACACCAGGCCCGGGCGGGCAGGCGCTGCTCTGACGGAGCCCTGCTGGCTTAGCAGCTATGGTCGTGACGAGTGCTCGGCCAAGAGCCCCTGAGCAGAAAGAGGGTCCCACAAAAGGCTAAGGGCTGAGACTGCTGACCCCACCAGGTCCTAAGGCAGGCCTCTAACCAGTCATACTGCTGAGGCAGCACGGCGCCCCACCCCGGAGCAAGCTGACGGGGTCACAGACGATGCCACTGGCTGCTCGTGCAGGACTGTGCCCTCACTTCCTGGGCGCGGCCCAAGCAAGCTGGGCAGAGAACGCGGCTCACCATCAGGTCCTTCACGCGGTTGCTCAGCTGGTCAATGAACAGGATGGGGAGGTAGTGCACCGTCTTCCCAAGCTGAATCCTGTGAGGTGAAGCACAATGTCCCAAAGTCAGGATCAGACTTGCATTGGGGGGGGGGCTAAATTCACCCTTCTGAGCTTCTGAGCCAGCACCACCCGACTGCATCGCGGTCACCGGAAGCCCAGGCCGCAGGCAAACAGCAGTAGGAGACGACGCTCACACGGTGTGGCCGGTCCTTGCTACAGCAGGAGAGCCCTACCCCTGGCAGCGGGTGCAGGGCAACCGCCGCAGGACTTGCCAGGCCCTGGGAGGAGGCGATCTACACACTGCAGACTTCCTGACAGAGGAGACTAGTGACAAGGGGCGACGCTGCCCGTCTACGTCCAACGTGGAAGTGCCGGACCACGTGTGCGACCCACACACTTAAAAACAAGACTCGGCGGCAGACAGCTTTTGTAAACAGAGTGCTGGCTCTGCTCTCCAGAATGGGGTGGGGACAAAAACAGTGTTTCAAGGCTGAGGTATCTCTGTGATAGAGTGCTTGCCCAAAAGGCACAAAGCAACACACATATATCAAAAAAAAAAAAAAAGATTCTAGTCTTACAAAAAATTAAAAACCTATGACAAAGCCAAGCATGGTGGCGTACATATTCATTCCCAGCTCTTGGGAGGTGGAGGTAGGAGGATGGGCGTGAGTTCGAGGCCGCCCTGAGACTACACAGTGAATTCCAGGTCAGCTTGGGCCAGAGTGAGACTTTACCTCAAAAAACCAAAAACCTAGGACGCCACCACCGCGTTGACCCGCAGAGAGCAGGAAGGACACCGCGTGGCAGCATGTTGTGGGTCTCACCCGGAGGGACGCCTGCAGTGGCCACAGAAGTAACATCGGCAGACAACAGCAGAGCCAGGGCCTAAAGACCAGCTCTCGCCTGAGTAAATCAAAGCCAGGTCCACAGCCCAGGTGGCACGGGGACAGGCTGAAGCCAAGAGCAGCCAAGCCCACTGCTGCTTCGTTTCTGCCCGGGGCACTGGCAGGGCTCAAGGGCAAGCCGCCCCCGCCGGAAGCGCTCTCGGCCATCCTGTGAGGCGCCTCCGGCAGCGAGAGTCTGGGGCCGTGGCGGCGCGCAACACGGGCAGCGCCCAGGACTGCAGGGCTCGGCCGCAACCCGCCCTGCCGCCATGGGCCCCTGCAGCACGGCCCCCGCCATGCAGAAAGCTCGCACAGCAGCCTTCCGCCCCGGCCGAGGACACTCACATCTTCATGTACCGATGCACATCTGCAGGCAGGGAGGACCCGTCAAAGACAAAGTCATCCACCATCACATTCAGGGTCAGCCGAGGTCTCCAGTGAGACACGGGCTCATCCAGCGCGTTGGACGGCTTCTTCTCGGCTTCGATCTGCTCCTGTCAAGGACAGAAACACAGGGCGCGTAGTCTGCGGTGGGCCTGGGGAAGCAGGACAGCCAGCCTCTCCACCCGGCTGCCGGCCTGCCCATCCCTCCCTCCCTTCACGAACAGTCACATGCGATCCTGAGGGGGCAGAGCAGGGGGACCCTGGAACTGGCTGAGCGGGTCGGCAGCTCCGGGCAGCGGGGCTGGGGGGCGTGCCAACACAGCTGGCAGGACGCCGCCTTCTCCCGCACGAGTCCCGCGCAGCACTGCAGTTACCAGGGCCGTCCCCAGAGCAGGCACCAGCGGGGAGGAAGGGCCACGGTCCCCGTGGGACACCACGAAGTGCAGTCCCCAAAACAGCACGAGAACGCCAGCCAGGAGAGGCTTCCGTCTGGGTTTTACATCTGCTCCCAGGCTCTGCCTGGTCTTCCCTTATCGCACCTTCCGCTCACCACAGACCTAGACACTGAATATCGCCATTTTACCCCACGGCCCGAGGAGTGAGCACATGGGGTTCTGAGACTCGGTCTCACTCTGTAGCCTAGACTGGCCTAGCCCTGGGGCAGGGCTCTTGCCTCAGCCTCTCACGTGTTGGGAGTACAGGCAAAGGTCGCCAAGCCTAGCCGAGCAAGTCACTTCTTTGAGTTCCAGGTTCCCCCCCCCTTTTTTTTTAATTACTTAAGAGAGAAAAAGTGAGAGACAGACAGACAAGGAGGTAGAGAACGGGCCCACCAGGGCCTCTAAGTCACTGCAAACAAACTCCTGGTGCACATGCCACCTTGAGCATCTGGCATACATGGGCGCAAGACCTCTAAGCCATCTCTCCAGCCCTTTTTAAAAAAATTTTTTTTAAAATATTGTATTTTATTTATTTGGTGGTGGGGGAGGCTAAGGGAAAGAGAATGGGTGTACCAGGGCTTCCAGCCACTGCCAACGAACTCCAGACACATGTGCCACCTTGTTCTGGCTTACGTGGGTCCTGGGGAATTGGACCTGGGTCCTTTGGCTTTGCAGGCAAACACCTTAACTGCTAAGCCATTTCCCCAGCCCTTGTTTCTTTTAAATTAATTTTTATTTATTTGAGAACACAGACAGAGAGAAAAAGGCAGAGAGAGAGAGAGAGAGAATGAGTGTGCCACGGCTGACAGCCACTGCAAACGAACTCCAGACGTGTGTGCCCCCTTGTGCATCTGGCTAATGTGGGTCCTGGGGAGTTGAGCCTCGAACTTGGGTCCTCAGGCTTCACAGGCAAGTGCTTAACCACTAAGCCACCTCTCCAGCCCTAATTTTTTTTTTTTTTTTTTGAGGTAGGGTCTTACTCTAGCTTAAGCCAACCTGGAACTCACTCTATAGTCCCCAGTGGCAACCCTTCTACCTCTACCTTCTGAGTGCTAGGATTAAAGTGTGCGCAACTACACCCAGCTCGTTTTCCTTTCTGCACATAAGTTTTCTTTTTCCTTTCTTTCGAGGTAGGGTCTCACTCTAGCTCAGGCTGACCTGGAATTCACTATGGAGTCTCAGGGTGGCCTTGAACTCACCACGATCCTCCTACCTCTCTGCCTCCCAAGTGCTGGGATTAAAGGCGTGCACCACCATGCCTGGCCACATATCGTTTTCTACAGATCAACCAAATGTAACTAGCACCCATCTCTTTGGTATAAACTGTGAAGTGCGGCTCTGAATAAACGTGAAGTCCTACACGCAGCAGGACACATGGGAGTCCTGAGGGAAAAATCCAGACAGGAGAGCACAGGTGAGTTCTGCAGGTCACGCCACCACACCAGGAAGAGACCCGGGCCTCCTTCAGGAATGGGGGCAGTCTGAAGAGGGCTGGGGATCACTGCTCACCCCAAGTGCATGTCAGCTGCTGCGGAGGCACACCTGAGCAGCGGTGTGGGGAGACACTCACCTGTGCCGCCGCCTCCCCAGTGAGCAGGTTCACCTCCTCGGGCTTGGGGACCATGTAGGTGGTCAGAGGGCTGACCAGGTGGACCTGCTTCCCGTCGTGCCAGGGCAGGAGCCCAGCATGATGCAGGAAAATGAACGCGTACAGCGTCCCGTTGTTTCTGGTTTTCTTTGGTACAGAGACGTTAACTGTCCTGGAACAGAGGAGGCAGGCGTTTCAGAGCCCTATGTGCGAACTTTGATTTCTTCAGCCCAGACGGGCCTCCAGCTTGAGCTCCTCCAGCTCAGTCCTCCCAGCACTGAACCTGCTGTGCGGGACACTGTGGCACGTATGTTCTGCACATATGCGAAGAGGCTACTCAGATCTCCTTAATACTTCATTCTTATTTTATTTACGGGAGGCGAGGGGAGGGAGAATGGACCCGTCAGGGCCTCCAGCCACTGCAAACGAGCTCCAGGTGCATGCACCGACAATGCATCTGGCTTATGTGGGTGCTGGGAAATCAAACCCGAGTCCTTTGGCTTTGCCTGCAAGCGCATTCACCACTAAGCCATCTCTCCAGCCCTCAGATCTCTTTAGGTAACAGTTTCACATTGTCTAATTTTAGCTCAGGACTACTAAGAACAAAACCCACCTGTCTAGGCTAGGCTATTACCACTCCCAGAACATGCACGTGTCCTGAGCCCTTCGAAACGCATGGGCAGCCAGTCCCCGCGAGGTGGAGAAGCCAGCGCCTCTGCCTCTGGTTTTCTCCGAGAGCCTCAGAAGACAACGGGGTCCTGAGCAGCGCAGGAGGAACTACACTGGACCTAGCAAGCGGTCACTTCATCCCCACAGCACACTAAGTAACCTAACTCCAAGTCACAGGCTCGGAACTCAGAGCCTGGTTTGAGTTCAATACGAAGCAAGTGCCTCTCCGGCCCGGCCAGGAAGCATGAACTATTTGCTATGGGTGGCTGGTTTTCATTTTGAATATGGCACACCACTGGCCGCCAAAATGGATTTTCAGCCCTGTGGCAGCCAGGTGCCCAGCTCTTGGCCCGCATGCCGCCTCAGGCTGCAGCGTGCACTTCCGCGAACAGACCACACACGGACACGTCTGCCTCAGGAGCGCTTCACCCCACCTCCTCTACAACTCTCCACACCAGGGTTCTGAGTGATTCCTTTTTTAAAAAACTATTTTTATTTATTCATTTTCAAGCAGAGAGAAAGAGAAAATAGAAATGGGGCTGGAGAGATGGCTTAGTGGTTAAGCGCTTGCCTGTGAAGCCTAAGGACCCCGGTTTGAGGCTCGGTTCCCCAGGTCCCACGTTAGCCAGATGCACAAGGGGGCGCACGCGTCTGGAGTTCGTTTGCGGAGGCTGGAGGCCCTGGCGCACCCATTCTCTCTCTCTCTCTCTCTCTCCCTCTGTCTTTCTCTCTTGTGTCTGTCACTCTCAAATAAATAAATAAAAAATTTAAAAAATATATTTTAAAAAGAAAATAGAAATGAATGCCAAGGGCTCTAGATGGTACAAACAAACTCCAGATGTTTGTGCCACGTTATGCATCTGGCTTTACATGAGGACTGGGGAAGGGAACGTGAGTTGTTATGCTTTGCAGGCAAGTGCCTTAACCACTGAGCTATCTCTCTAGCCCAGATAAGTTTTGGTTTTTGTTGTTGTTGCTGTTTTGTTTGTTTGTTTTGAGGTAGGGTCTCACTCTAGCTGGGGCTGACCTGGAATTCACTATGTAGTCTCAGGCTGGCCTTAAACGCACGGCGATCCTCCTACCTCTGCCTCCCAAGTGCTGGGATTAAAGGCGTGCGCCACCACGCCGGGCTCCAGAGTTCTAAGTCGTTCTTGCTGTAGAAAGAAGCGCGCAGAGCCAGGGCTCCTCTCCCCCACAGGGGCACAGGGGCAGCGGTGCTTCTGCCTGGCGCTGAGTGGCTCTCAGATCACACGGGTGCTGGCTGCGCACCAGCGCTCCGCAGTCCTTGCGTACGACAGGGCAGAGAGGGTGGAAGGAGAGCTGTGCTCGAGCTCTTCTTCTCAAATGCCCTCCAGGCTCCAGGATAAAAGCCTCTCTCCCTCTCTCTCTCCAGGGACACGGGCACAGGGCCCAGAGCCTGACACACAGGACACAGTATTCACCTCTGTGAAAGCTACACCTGACTGAAGGTGAAGGAGCCAGCACTTCCTGCCCCATTTGGTCACGATGGGGAGAGGGGAACTGTAACTGCCAAGTCAACTGGCTATTAAGCCCCAGCAGTGATGAGCTTGAGGGGGAGGGATGACTGACCAGTAGGTCTGACGACCTTCCAAGCAGCAAATAACCCTGAGTTGACAAGCAAGTCATTTTAAAAATCATACTTGAACTTCTACAAGTTGGAATCATGTCAAACACTAAACCATGTTTCATTCCCAAAAGTACAGTTGGGGGACTGGAGAGATGGCTGAGCAGTTAAGGTGGCTTGCCTGCAAAGCTAAAGGACCCAGGTTCAATTTCTCAGGACCCACACAAACCAGATGCACAAGGTGGTACATACGTCTGGAGTTTGTTTGCAGTGGCTAGAGGCCCTGGCACACCCATTCTCTCCCTCCCTCCCCGCCCCCCCCCTCAAGTAAATAAAAACTACAGCAGAACAGACTGACTTATGGTAATGTACTGCTCTTACTCATGACTTTCTGCTTTCTGCTTCCCTACATTTTTTTCTCAGTACAACAGGTGCATTACTTCCCCAAGATGGATTGTGGTTGAGACGGTGTGAGCTGTGGCGTACCACACGTCCATCAAAAGCAAAACCTACTTCCGAAGCGGCAAGCTCGTCACCTATTTTCAGCATGAATGTCTGTGTACTTCCTATCTTTATCTTATTTTTTAATTCACTTGCAAGCAGAGAAAGCTAGGGAGAAGACAGAGAGAATGGGCACGTCAGGGCCTCCAGCCACTAGAAAAGAACTCCAGATGCATGTGCCACTGTGCATTTGGCTTTACGTGGGCGCTGGGGAATTGAACCTGGGTCCTTAGGCTTTGCAGGGAAGTGGCTTAACCATTAAGCCTTCTCTCCTGCCCTCCTATCATTATTTATTTATTTTTTTTTCTGAGGTAGGGTCTCACTCTAGCTCAGGCTGACCTGGAATTCACTATGCAGTCTCAGGGTAGCCATGAACTCACTGTGATCCTCGTACCTCTGCCTCCGGAGTGCTGGGATTAAAAGTGTGCGCCACCACACCCGGCTCCTCCTATTGTTTTTTAAAAGACACGAGGGGAGACTCTCTGGCTAGGCTAATGCACTCCATACCCAATGCTATCAATGACACAGGGGGCCCCACCTCGGCATTCTGTCCCACACTCACACCTTTCAAATTTTGTCTCCACATCAAAGTCCTCCACATTCAAGACCAGGTCCACGTTGTTCTCTGCACCAAGGCTGGACCGCGTGGTGGTGTAAACACTCAGCTGGAAAGGGTGTGACAAGAATGTTAGCCCAAAAGACCCCGGCAGAAACATTACCGTGTTTGCAGGGGGTGGGTAAGCAATCTGGGGACTACAGGGCCGGAACCCAGGCCTGACCAAAGTGGCTGTGTGTGATGAGGAAGAGGAGGACAAGGAAAAACAATTCCAAAGTGATGAGGCCGGGCGTGGTTGGCGCACGCCTATTTAATCCCAGCACTCGGGAGGCAGAGGTAGGAGGATCGCCGTGAGTTCGAGGCCACCCTGAGACTACAGAGTGAATTCCAGGTCAGCCTGGGCCAGAGTGAAACCTACCAAAGTGAAAGGGCAAGGGGCCAGAGTCATCGGCCTGGAAGCACGTGGCTGTCCCTTCTAGAGGGGACTCGCTCCCCCACCGTGAGATGGGAGGCGATGACTTCTCTGAACTTAACTCCACGTCCGCTGTCATCGGGTGCAGACGGGACAGCGGGCGGTGGCAGGTGGGCAGCTCAGGACGGGGTGTGTGTGTGTGTGTGTGTGTGTGTGTGTGTGGGTGGGTGGGTGGGGGTGGGTGTGTGTGTGTGTGTGTGTGTGTAGGGGGGAGTTGCCACCTGCAGCTGTCACCCCGGTCCCCGGCCGGACCACGCGGCGTCGGGCACCGGGGTGGGGGGCGGGCGGAGGGGGGTCGGCGCTCACCTGCAGCTTGGGCCTCCGCGCCAGGTAGGGCTGGATGCAGTTGGCGTGGCCGGCGCACGGGCGCGTGTACACGATGCCGTACATGACCCAGCAGGTGTGCACCACGTACACCACGAACACGCCCACCACCAGGCTGGTGAACGAGCTGCGGCCGCTCCACATGGCGCCGCGCGACCCCCACCCCGCCGGGGCCGCTCACGCGAGAGCCGCCGCGCGCCCTCGCCGCCGCCACCACCAGCGCCGCCGCCGCCCCGGGCAAAGCAACGGGCCGCGCGCGGGACGCCGGCCGCCCCGCATAACTCCCCGCCGCCCACACCTGGCGCCGAGGGATTCGCCGGACGCCGCCGCCGCTTCCGCTTCCGCTTCCGCAACTCGACGCGCACGCGCGGCTCCGGGAGGCGGAGGGGGCGGGGACTCGGCCGTGCCGCGCACGCGCACTCGAGGGCGGGCGCGCGGGTGACGTCAGTCGAGGGCGCCGGGCTTCCGGCGTGCGCGGGGCATTGTGGGAGGTGCGGTGGCCGCCAGGGGCGCGCGGCGAGGCGGTCGCTGTGGGCTTCTTGGAGCTCTTCTGGGGTCGCTTCAAGGCGTTGAAAGAGGGCGGGAGAAAAAAGCCTGAGGACCCAGGTTCGATTCCCCAGGATCCACGTAAGCCAGGTGCACAAGCGTCTGGAGTTCGTTTGCAGTGGCCGGAGGCCCTGGTGCGCCCATTGCCTTTTTTTGTCTGCCTCTGTCTCTCTGAAAATAAGAAAATAATAAAAATATTTCTAAAAAAAGCTAAAATAAGCCGGGCGTGGTGGCACACGCCTGTAATCCCATTACTCTGGAGGCAGAAGTAGGTGGAATGCCGTGAGTTCGAGGCCACCCTGAGACTACAGAGTGAATTCCAGGTCAACCTGGGCTAGAGTGAGACCCTACCTCGGAAAAACAACAACAACAACAAAAAAAAAGTTAAAAATTAGGTGGGTAAGATGGCTCAATGGTTAAGGCGTTTGCCTGTAAAACCTAAGGGACCCAGGTTCGATTCCCCAGGACCCACTAAGCCAGATGCTCGAGGTGGCGCATGGGTCTGGAGTTTGTTTGCAGCGGCTGGGGACCCTGGAGTGTCCATTCTCCGCCTCTGTCCGCCTCTTCTCAATAAATGAAAAATAAGATCGAAATAAAATGTAAAAAGTTACACTATCTCGCTCACTCAGGAAACTCACCTGATTTCCCCAGGCGCGGGAAGTTTTTTGGCTTTTGTTACAAAATTGATAATATAGAATTAAGACCATCCAGAACTGTTGGACAGCCGCGTAGAAATCCCTTCCAGACTTTCCACACGTGAGCTGCCAGCAGGCATTGGGAGTTCTTGAGTCCGAGTCTAAGGACCCTTGGCCGGCTGGAGGACTGCCAGAGCGGCCAGTTTGACTCCTCCCCACCCACCCTGATTTGCCTCAGTTTCCCACCGCTGAACCTCACGACCCTCTTGCTCCCTGTGTCACAAAAGCTGGGGTCCTGCCTAACGCAGAGGTGGGCTCCGTCTCAAGATTTTGTTTTTCCATTTTCTTTTATTATTTATTTATTTATTTATTTATTTGAGAGAAAGGCAGATTTAAAAAAAGAGAGAATGGGTGCACCAGGGCCTCTAGCCTCTGCTTATGAACTCCAGGCGCGTGCGCCACCTCGTTCATCTGGCTTACCACATCTGCTCCCTACTGGATAAGACCATGTGTGTCTCTTCATTTTAATCTACTTTGAGATTTCTTGGTTTACAATATAAAAGTTAATGTGTGGGGAATCAGGCTCTTAATTTTTAAATTAATTATTTTGCTTTTTTTTTTGAGGTAGGGTCTCTCTAGCCCAGGCTGACCTGGAATTCACCGTGTAGTCTCAGGGTGGCCTTGAACTGAAGATACCACCTACCTCTGCCTCCCGAGTGCTGGCATTAAAGGTGTGCGCCACCACTCGCGGCTTTATTAATTATTAGTGAATTAAGTTATTTATTTGCAAGGAGAGGGAGAGAAAAGATGAAAATAGGAGCTCCAGGGCCTCTTGCCACCCAAATGAATTCCACTTTGTGCATCTGGCTTTACATAGGTACTAGAGAATCACATCCAGGCCATCAGGCCTTGCAAGGGAGTGTCTTGAACTGCTGAGCCATCTCTCCAGCCCTTAATTATTATTATTATTATTATTATTATTTTGGTGTGGTGCTAGGACTTGTGTCCAGTGTCTTTCATGACAGGCAGGCCGACTTCCGCTAAGCTGCATTTTCAGGTGTAGGGTCTGGCTGTTTTGGAAGAAAAATCATACCTGATTCTTAGATGCCCTGACTTGCCCATAGCAGAGGCCAGCAGAGGTCAAGGAGGGTTAGAAACTTGTTGCAGTTTCCAGGGCGTGCAGGCACGTGATGTATTCTGGTGGAGTGACAGTAATGAGCCCATGCTGGGACAAGCTGTCCTGCTCCTGCTAGGAGAGTTTATAGAGGAGCGACCCTCGAACTGTTAGAGCTACTGGTGCCCCTGGCTGGGCTCTTCCTGCCTCTCCCGTGTCACACACACAGTCAAATACATGGTTGGGCATTTGTAGAAATGGAGCTGTTGAGTTCACAGACAGGGTATCTCTTCAGGCTGAGGGTCTCAGGAGCACTCACAGGGGCACTGGCTTTCTCTGAGTAGGAGGGAGCAGGATTTGTGGATGCAAAGACTGATGTGGAAGAGAGAAGGGGACAGGGTTGGTTCTGGCTCACCAGTACCTACAGGGCTGAGGCAGAAATGTAGATTCCCTGATCCTTACACCCCTGCCTGATGACTCCTTCCTTTAGGATCTGCTTGTCAACTTTTCAGGGGTGTCTAACTGGGCCCTATGCTTCCAATTTCTCCCCAGTAATTTTTGTTGTTGTTGTTCTGAGAGAGGATTTCGCTATAGCTCAGGCTGACCCAGAATTCACTATGAAGTCTCAGGGTGGCCTCAGTCTCAAGGCGATCCTCCTACCTCTGCCTCCTGAGTGCTGGGATTAAAGGTGTGCGCCACCGTGCCTAGTTTCCCAGTCAATCTTAATGCTTAGCGCGCTTCCTGTCAGAATGTCCTGTGCAGCACTGTTACCTCGATATACGTGCAGCCTCCGAGCTCTTTGCAAGCTGGCTGTTGTAGTTACCTTCACATTGCTGGGACAAAACAGCTGACCAAAAGCAGCTGCTGGGAGGAAAGAGTTTATTCCAGCTTACAGTCTTGAGGGGAAGCTTCATGATGGCAGGGGACAGCATGGCATGAGCAGAGGCTGGGCATCACCTCTGCCACAGCAGGTGGACAACAGCAAGACAGTGAACTGAACTCAACACTGGCAAGCTAGGCACTGATCAACCTCAAGGTCCACTCCCATTGACACACCTCCTCCAGCCAAGCTCCACCTCACCAGTTGCCATCAGCTGGAAACCAAGCATTCAGAACACAGGAGTCTATAAGAGACATCTGATTCAAACCACCACGTTCCACCCCTGGTCCCCATAGACTCATGACCACTCCATGATGTAAAAATATATTTAGTTTTAAAATCTCAAATTTGCATACTCCCCCTTTAACTCAAGTCGCTGTCACTCTTGTTCGCAGAATCTGCTTTATTTTACAGACAGTAAAGAAAATGATAAGTCTGCCAACGGCCCACCATGAGTCATACCACCACTGCTCGGTGTGCCAGAGCCCAGGAGTAATTACAGGGGACGTGGTGGCATGAATACTGTCTCACTACTAGCCTGACAACCAGCCCCAGGTGGATGGTGACAAACACAGTGATTAATCAAAGCCTATCAAAACAAATCCAGAGGCTACAGAGAACTTAACACTAAATCAGACTGTCAGCCGTCAGCCTGAGGATAAATCTGTGGTCTGCAAGAGATAAACAAACTCTGGGGCTGGGGAGATGGCTTAGTGGTTAAGGTGCTTGCCTGCAATGCTAACAACCTGGGGCCAGTTCCCCAGTGCCCACATAAAGCTAGATACACAAAGTGGCATATGCATCTGGATTTTGTTTGTAGTGGTTGGAGGCCCTGGCGTGCCCATTCTGTCTGTCTGTCTCGCTATCTCTTTCTCTTTGCAAATAAATAAATAAATAAAAATTTTTAAAAATTCCTTTAAAAGACAAATTCCAGCTGTTAGGGACCAGAGAACAGCAGGCTTTGAGGTAGGGGTCTTGACTTCCTCAGAAGGGGGCTCCAAACAGGAGATCTGGGATCTCTATTTTCCCTTCCTCCCTTCCCTTACCTTAACCCTAACACACACATTCTCTCTCTCTCTCTCTGTCTGTCTCTTTCCCTCCCTCCCTTCCTTCCTGCCTTCCTTCCTTATTTTCTCCTTACCTCCCTCCTCCAAACGTCTCATTTTCCTCTCGGCTCCAAGCCCATTCTCAGAGCTGAAATGGGATTAGTCCCACCTTGGTCAGTGCCCATCCCTGATGTCATCTACAGTGGCATGCAGACTGGGACATTTGCCATCTGAGTCCCTTCAGAGAAGGAGCCTGCTCAGCTGTAGAAATGGCCTGAGAGATCTACTGTGGTCAGTTGCACTCTATGGACTCGGGCCAGGGTGGGGTTTTCACCACCTCCTGTCCTATTCAGGTCTTGCATGAGGACAGTTGGTCTGCATCTCCTCTAGAACCTGGACGAGCTAGCGCGGCAGCACTCAGGAGAAACGTTGGGAAGAGCATGGGTCTCTACAAGAACCCTTTGACAGGCATCAGGGTAGGTGCAGTCTGGCCCCAGCAGAGCCCTTTGAATTTCCCTTCACACCTTGGTATTCCTCTGGGGGTGTCAGCTTTCTGCTTAGTCCCCCACATCCTCTCCACCCTTCTTAATGTTTTGTGGGGGGGGGCATGGCGTGGCACCCATATACTTTCCCTGCAGCAGGATGGGGGTGCTGTCGAGATGGCTGGAGCAGAATGCTGGGTGTCCAGCTCCATTACCCTTCTGCAAGTCATATTTTGAGCCAGTCTCTTTACTGATCCCAGAGCTTGTGGGGCGCCAGTGAACCTCGTCTCTGCTCCCCTGTGGCAGTGGGGTTACAGGCCTATGTGGCCACACCTAGCTGTTTACTTGGGATCTGGAAATTCAAACTCCGGCAGTGTTGGCCCCCTCAGACCCTCATGCTTTGCAGGAAGCACACTTGACCCTGAGCAATCTCTCTAGCCCTGTCTCCACTCTTTCCTGGTCTCTTCTGAGCCCACAGCTCAACCAGACTATGTGCACTGGGCTCTCTGGGGTGATTACAGACTAAGCAGCTGTGACTTCTCAGACAGGAAGGATTGTTGGTCCCTTTCCCCAGCACTGATTCCAGCCTTGTGAATGGATACTGGCTTCACTCCAGCTGCCCACCAAGTGCAAGGAGTGCCGGGTCACAGCATCTCACTAGGCCAGGTAGATTATTATTTTTAATTAATTTAATTTATTAGAGACAGAGAGAATGGGCATGTCAGGGCCGTCAACCACTGCAAACAAACTCCACATGCATGTACCATCTTGTGCATCTGGCTTATGTGTGTTCTGGGGAATTGAACCAGGGTCCTCTGGCTTTGCCAGCAAACGCCTTAACTGCTAAGCCATCTCTGCAGCCTCTGGGTAGATTCTTGAACATGTGCTCATGCAGATTCACGCTAGCAGATAGCATACTAACATTTCTGTAAATATTTTTATTATTTATTTATTTGAGGCAAGCACAATGGCCTTTTTCTTCTTTCGTTTTTCATTTTTTATTTTTTTGTGAGAGACACAAGAGAGAAGGAGAAAGATAGTGTTCCAGGGCCTCTAGCCACTGTACTTGAACTCCAGATGCATGCGCCACCTTGTGTGCATGTGCAACCTTGCAGGAGTCACCTTGTGCATCTGGCTTATGTGGGATCTGGGGAGATGAACATGGGTCCTTAGGCTTCGCATGCAAGAGCATTAACTGCTAAGCCATCTCTCCAGCCGTGTGTGTGTGTGTGTGTGCGTGTGTGTGTGTGTGTGTGTGTGTAGATTGATTTTTGAGGTAAGGTCTCACACTTGCTCAAGCTGACCTGGAATTCACTATGTAGTTTCAGGGTGGCCTCATGGTGAGCCTCCTACCTCTGCCTCCCTAGTGCTGGGATTAAAGGAGTGTGCCACCACACCCAGCCAACCCAATGTTTTTATTTATTTGCCAAGAAAGAGCTAGAATAGACAAACAGGGAGAATGGGTGCACTAGGGCCTCTAACCACTGGAAATGGACTCTAAATGCCTGTGCCACTTTGTGTATCTGGCCTTACATGGGTACTGGGGAATCAAACTTGGGTCATTAGGCTCTGCAGGCAGGCACATTAACCGCTGAGCCATCTCTCCGACCCCATACCAACTGTTGAAATATCTATTAAGCCGGGCATGGTAGCATGCACCTTTAATCCCAGAACTTGGGAGGCAGAGATAGGAGGATCACCATGAGTTCGAAGCCACCCTGAGACTCCATAGTGAATTCCAGGTCAGTCTGGGCTAGAGTGAGACCCTATCTCGTAAAACCAAAAATAAATAAATAAATAAATTATATATATATATATATATATATATATATATATATATATATGTATATATCTCAATACTTTTATGTGGGGTTCTTTACCTGAAGAGGCCATTTGCATGTGGAATGTCCAGAACATTCCAGAAAGCAGCTTGCTATCCTCGTTCAGTGTAAACTCTCATAATGACTTGGGCAACAACTGGGAAGTGCAGGTCCAAGACACTCAGACACTTTGAAAACTAGTCCTGGGGCCATTGTCAGAGCCTCCCACACTCAGTGTCCCTGCCACCCTGGGGGCAGCAGGAAAGACGCAGGAGAACATGGCCTCTGCGTGATGCCCACAGTCTGCCCTGGGCCGAGGGTGGCAGCGGAGGTGGGGGTCTCGCTCTAGCCCAGGATGACCTGGAACTTGCTGTGGAGTCTCGGGCGGGCCTAGGCCTCATTGCCACCCTCCTGCCTCTGCCTCCCGAGTGTAGGGCCACCACACAGCCATGTGGCCATTTTCAAAAAAAGCTTTGTTTATTTATTTATTTACTTATTTGTTTATTTGCGAGAGGGGAACAGTGAATGAGAATAGATGCGCCAGGGCCTCCAGCCACTGCACACGAACTCTAGGCACATGCTCCACCGATGCAGCTGGCTTCTGTGGCTCCTGGGGAATCGAACCCGAGTCTTTAGGCTTCACAGGCAAGCACCTTAACCACTGAGCCATCTCTCCAGCCCCATTTGGTCAGTTTTTAAAAAGCTCTGTTTTATTTATCAATTTGATAGAGAGGGACAGTGAATGAAAATAGGCACACCAGGGCAGCCTCCAGCCACTGCACACAAACCCCAGACACGTGCAGTACCTTGTGCATCTGGCTTAAGTGGGTACTGGGGAATTGAACCCAAGTCCTTAGGCTTCACAGGCAAGCGCCCTAACTGCTAAGCCACCTCTCCAGCCCCAGGTGGTCGTTCTTAAGCACAATCTTTGCCTGTTTGGGCTGAGGGCTTCTCTGCTGTTCTGACTTGCTGTGTATGGTTCAAACTGGGCCAGTGCTGCAGGCCAGAGGCGACTGTCCTCTTAACCAGGGGTCTCGTGTTAGAGGAGGCGGAGAGGCGGTAGGCTCCAAAGTGGGAGGAAAGCTCTTCACACATCCAGCTTTGAACTTCTCGAATGCACTGGTACACCCTGAATGTAGTGCGGACGTTGTCGCTGGTGCACCAGGGTCATTACTGGCATTGACGGTCCAACTCTGAAGGAGGAAAATCGATGGGCTGCAGAGCAAAGCCCTGTCATTATCTTGAACAAAGGCAGGCCCACAGAGCTCTCAGTATGAATCGGGGCTGGGTTTGTCGTTACCTCAAGAAATCTGTTTGTGAGCAAATAACAGATTATATTCTCTGGAACCCACGGGGAGCTAAACAGCTTCTGACAGCCAACAAGCTCATGGAAATGACTTTTAGAGGCAGATATGGTTTCATGTCTCATCAGCCCTTCGGGCTCTGAGCCGAACCCTTCCCTAAGTACTGGTTCTACTCCGGCTGTCACTGTAATCACCCCCTTGACAAGTGCGATAATGACAGCTCTGGATCTGCCACCTCGAGACCCAGGACCAGGGCACAGAGACCCCTTCCTGAGCTAGGAGGAGCCACCACACGCTAAGAGAACCATGGACTCCTCAGACGTGGCTGCAGGCACAGACATCCAGGCATGTGACAGAGAGGTTCCAAGCGCAAGGCACACCCCACAAACCTAGCCAGACATGGCATCGGGTGTGTCAGCCTTGAGGAGAGAAAGGGCCTCCTCCTGAGGCTGGTTTTGACAGTAGTACCCACAGTGACCCCAGCATAGGGTCAATGGTCTTGATACAAATGAGGAAATTGAGGCACGAAAGGATTTTTTTTTTTTTTTTTGGTTTTTTGAGTTAGGGTCTCAGTCTAGCCCAGGCTAACCTGGCATTCACTCTGTAGTCTCAGGGTGGCTTCAAACTTACGGTGATCCTCCTACCTCTGCCTCCCGAGTGCTGGAATGAAAGGCGTCTGCCACCAAGCCTGGCTAAGAAAGGATTTTTTTTTTAATTTTTTATTTATTTATTTGAGAGCGACAGACACAGAAAGACAGATAGAGGGAGAGAGAGAGAATGGGCATGCCAGGGCTTCCAGCCTCTGCAAACGAACTCCAGATGCGTGTGCCCCCTTGTGCATCTGGCTAACGTGGGACCTGGGGAACCGAGCCTTGAACCGGGGTCCTTAGGCTTCACAGGCAAGCACTTAACCACTAAGCCATCTCTCCAGCCCAAGAAAGGATTTTTTTAAAAAATATTTATTTATTTGAGAGAGAGGGAAAAAGAGAATGGGCACGCCAGGGCCTCCAGCCACCGCAAATGAATACCAGATGCATGCACCACCTTGTGCATCTGGCTAACGTGGGCCCTGGAGAGTCAAACCAGGATCCTTTGGCTTTGCAGGCAAATACCTTAACCACTAAGCCACCTCTCCAGCCCAAGAAAGGATTTTTTTTCACCTGTTACCTGGAGCTAGGTGGGGCCTACAACCTCTATTGAACTACCCATTTGTTCCTTTGCAAACGTATATACGGGCTGAACTGTGGCCATGAGGAGGGTTTATGGCTGTGCCCCTTGCCGTCTGGAGGACACAGGGCCTGAAGCTTACTGGTGCTTGAACCACCAAGAGTCAGTTCCCAGGGAGAAGCAGTGAGTCCCCTCACCCTGGAGCTCTGGAGCAAGTAAGGGTGACAGGTATGTCTCGGATCCTGCCTAACAGTACCTCAGGCTCCTTCCACAGGGGCTGGGCTGCATAGGGAAAAGCAGAGAGAATCACTACCGCTCTCGCCTGCCAAGAAAACCCCAGATGCCATCAAGACGAAAGGTCTAGGGCTGGAGAGATGACTTAGTGGTTAAGGCGTTTGCATGCAAAGCCAAAGGACCTAGGTTCGATTCCCCAGTGCCCACGTAAGCCATCTTCACAAGGTGGTGCATGAGTCTGGAGTTCCTTTGTACTGACTGGAGGCCCTGGCGTGCCCATTGTCTCCCTCTCTCTGAAATAAATAAATAAACAATTTTTTAAAAAAAGATAAAAGGCCCACGCAACCACGTGGAACTGGCTACATGCTGCACAGTTGAGCCATAGTTATGAGGCTGCTCTGTGTGACAAGCAGAAAGAAGGACCAGCTCATGAAGTGACATCCCTGGACCCAGCTCAGTCAACAGCTCTGAGGAGGCAACATTGGGAGGGCAGTAGGAGAGCTGAGAAGGCCGTGGGCAAATGGCAGAGCATGGGTAAGAGTTGAGGGAATGGGGTTCCCCCAGGTGCTGGCCCAGGTGGGGCTTCTTCCAGATTGACCCCATCATTGACAGCAGTGTCTCTCATGCCAGGCCCGGTGGGTCATGGGAGGGATAAGTTCTGACCATGCACACTTTGAGCTACCATTGGCTTTCCTTTTTCTGTTAAAAATTTATTTATTTATTTGAGAGAGGGAGAGAAGCAGGGAGAGAATGGGCACACCAGGGCCTTCAGAGGCCACGAACCAACTCCAGACATGTGCGCACCCTTGTGGCGCATGTGTGACATTGCATGCCTGCGTCACCGTGTGTGGGACCTGGAGATTCGAACATGAGTTCTTAGGCTTTTCAGGCAAGCCATCTCTCCACCCCAGCTTTTCTTTTTTTTTTTTTAAGATTAATTTATTCATTTTTATTAAGTAGAAACTTTGTATGGACACATCAGGTATTGGTACCAGAGGAAAAACAGAAAGTTTCCAGGAGAACTGGGTCACTGTGGCCTGGGACCTGCAAGGAGCTCATCCCAAACCGGTCATGGCTCCCAGGTCACATCAGCGAGGTGCAGGGATGTAGTTTGGGGCCAGCAGAGGATGTGCTGGGCCAGGAAGTAAGTCCTGGGGAAGAAAACCCCCAGGAAGGCGTGCCCTTGGTTTCCAGAATACGAGAAGACAGGAAGTGCAAGTTGCTGTCCCTGGGTCCTCTCAAGCTGACAGAGCGGCGTGGAGGGCCCCGGCCTGAGCCATCTCCCATTCACCTGGGTGTTAAACCAGGAAGTCCTAGACTTCCACGACGAGGGTCCTGGGGCGGACCACTCTCCCAGCTGGTCTCGCTGCGTCTGGAGAGGGTGGGCCACTTCCAGTTTAAGTAGTGACGCTATGCCTTGAACTTCGTGGTAATCTTCTTTTCCTTCCTTTTTTCTTTTTTTGTGAGGTAGGGTCTCACTCTAGCCCAGACTGACGTCGAATTCACTATGTAGCTCAGACTGACCTTGAATCCATGGTGATCCTCCTACCTCTGCCTCCTGAGTGCTGTGATTAAAGGCATGTGCCACCACTCCTGGCCTCCTAATTTTCTTTCTCCTCCTCTTCCTTCTCCTCCTCCTTCTTTGAAGTAGAGTCTTGCTCTAGCCCAGGCTGACCCAGAATGCACTATGTAGTCTCAGGCTGGCCTTGAACTCACAGCAATCCTCCTACCTCTGCCCCCCCCCCCCCCGAGTGCTGGGATTACAGGCGTATGCCTCCATGCCTGGTCTCCTCTTTTTCTTAGAGCTTGTGTTTTGCACATGAGTTCGTACCAGGCCAAAGAGTGCGCATGCCCACCTACTGGATGGAAAGAGATAGGAGGGAAGTTCATTGGCTAACAGTTTATAGCCAAACCAAGAGGCTGTTTTGGACTCTGCAGTGGAGAGCCTTGTGGAACCTGTTTTGTGAGATCTGCTGTGAGAGTCTGGGTTGGCAGTGGTTGTCAACACTGTGGTCTGGGGACCGGCAGTTTCTCCTTAACTGAACCCCCTGATCCTTGGCTCAGCAAGCTCTGGCGTTGAACATGGCGTTCTTCCATGTTCAAAACAAGGAATTACCGAAGTTCCCAAAGACATGCCGCCGTAACCTGCCCCCACCATCTTCACTTACTGTTCCCGTAAGTCATGAGCACAAAGAATATTCACTGAAAACAAGATGTGTGCTTTTGTTTCTCTTGCATTCTTTGAAAAAAAAATAACACATTGGTTTATAAAAGTATTTTTATTTATTTATTTGATAGAAAGAGGAAGATAGATAAGAGAGAGAGAGAATGGGTGCACCAAGGCCGCCAGATGCTACAAACAAACTTCAGATGAATGCACCACTTTGCACATCTGGCTTTGTGTGGGTACTGGGGAATCCGACCCAGGCTGTTAGGCTTTGCAGGCAAGTGCCTTAACCTCTGAGCCATCTCTCCAGCCCAACACATTGCTTTGAAATCCATGTTTACCTTCTTGAACTCTGCTAGTAAGAGCTGTGCTGTGCTGTGAGAAGTATCTCAGTTCCCTTTGAGATACCCAGCCTCCCCTACAAGGAATTTCAGGACTGGAGAGGTGGCTTGGTGGTTTAAGGCATTTGCCTGCAAAACCAAAGGACCCAGGTTTGATTTCCCCAGGACCCATGTAAGCCAGATGCATAAGGTGGCCTGTGCATATGGAGTTCATTTACAGTGGCTAATGGCCCTGGTACACCCATTCTCTCCTTCCACCCCGGTCTCTTTCAATCTCTTTCCCAAATAAATAAATTAAAAAAGATTAAGAATCAATAAACTTATTTTTATTTTATTTATTTGGAAGAGAGAGCGAGAGAAAGGGAATGGGCACACCAGGACCTTTAGCTGCTGCAGATGAACTCCAGAAGCATGTGCCACCTTGTGCATCTGGCTTATGTGGGTCCTGGGGAATTGAACCTGGGTCCTTTGGCTTTGTAGGTGAGCACCTTAACCACTAAACCATCCCTCTAGCCCCAATAATTTTTTTAAAGAAATGTCAACTAGAGTGTGAGTCTCCAATGCTCAAAGGCTTTCTGAATTGTTCCGTGGTAGGTGGTGTCAGAGGAATTACAGAGTCGTCTGCCAGTGTCCATAGAATCCTTGGGGATCCTCCAAGGTCTCTCAGTGGATCCCCTCAGTTTTCTTGTTTAACCCCATCCTAGTCCTTGTTGTCATGGTGAGGAAACTGATGTGGCTCACTAAGGTCTACCCTTTGGACTTCTCTGCATCTCTGGCTGAGTTAAGAAGCCCACGATAGTTCTGCAAGGCAGGCTGCCAGGAAAGCAATGGTCCACTCGGCTCTTCATCGTGAGCCAGATGGACAAGGTTACTCATGCGCCTGGAGTGTGATTGCCGTGGCTAAAGGCCCTGGTGCACCAATTCTCTCTCTCTCTCTCTCTCTCTCTCTCTCTGATAATAAATAAAAATAAGAAAACCGGGCTGGAGAGATGGCTTAGTGGTTAAGCACTTGCCTGTGAAGCCTAAGGACCCCGGTTTGAGGCTTGATTCCCAGGACCCACATTAGCCAGATACACAAGGGGGCGCACGCGTCTGGAGTTCATTTTCAGTGGCTAGAGGCCCTGGCGCGCCCATTCTCTCTTTCTCTATCTGCCTCTTTCTCTATCTGTTGTTCTCAAATAAATAAATAAAACTAAAAATAAAAAAAATTGGTTAAAAAACTAAGAAAACCTTTAAAAATAAAGAAGCTCTTTTTAAAAAAAAGGAAGAAAAAATAAAGGAAAGAAAGAAAGAAAACCCATAAGCTTTTCATGATGCTAATTATCTGAGTTCTGGTGCCCAGGTCCCCAACAGTACCAGCTAACGCTCAGGTCATCCTGAGGACAGCACATGGCTTCTCCCAGCTTCTTCTTCTTTTTTTTTTTTTAAAGGAACTTGTGGGCTAGAGAGATGGCTTAGCGGTTGAGGCATTTGCCTACAAAGCCAAAGGATCCCCATTTGACTGTCTAGGACCCACGTAAGCCAGATGCACAAGGGGGTGCATGCATCTGGAGTTCATTTGCAGTGACTAGGGACTCTGGTGTGGCCATTCTCTCTCTCCCTCCTTCCCTCTTTCTCTCAAATAAAGAAATAAAATATATTTAAAAATAAATAATTTTTAAAAGAACTTGCTTGGGCTGGAGAAGTTGCTTAGTGGATAAGGCGCTTGCCTGTGAAGACTAAGGACTCAGGTTCGATTCCCCAGGACCCACATAAGGGAGATGCACAAGGTGGTACATGCATCTGGAGTTCATTTGCAGTGGTTGGAGGCCCTGGCACGCCAATTCTCTATCTACTCCTCCCTCAAATAAATAAACAAAATTTTTTTTTTGGGGGGGGTTTCGAGGTAGGGTCTCACTCTAGCCTGGGCTGACCTGGAATTCACTATGGAGTCTTGGGGTGGCACTCGCTGCCTTTAATCCCAACACCCGGGAAGCAGAGGTAGGAGGCTCACTGTGAGTCTGAGGCCAGCCTGAGATGCCATAGTGAATTCCAGGTTAGCATGGGCTAGAGTGAGATCCTACCTTGAAAAACATGGTCCACACTGAAGGTAATGGCCTAAAATTGAGACTTTTAACCCGAGTTGCAGTACATAATACAAACATAAGACATTTTTTGTTCGTTTTTTTTTTCCTCACTCTAGCTCAGGCTGACCTGGAATTCACTATGTAGTCTCATGGTGACCTCGAACTCATGGTGATCCTCCTACCTCTGCCACCCAAGTGCTAGGATTAAAGGCGTGCGCCGTCATGCCCGGCTCCCCAGGTTGTTTTGAAAGAGGCTGTTCTTGTGTGGCCCCGGCCAACCTCGCATGTGCTGAGTTAACAGGTATATGACCCCCGCCCCCCCCAGCTCCTGATCATCTTGATGAGTTTTGAACAGGATCCTGAATGTGCAGTTTTCACCCAGCCACAAATTATGTCACTGGTTCTGATTGCCCATAATCTGTTTGCTTGCTTGCCTAGTTTTGAAACATACACAGTGATTTTGGAATTGCTAGTCACATCTCCATGTAGACTAGCTTTCTTTCTTTCTATATTTTGTTTTTTTGAGGTAGGGGTCTCGCTCTAGCCCAGGCTGACCTGGAATTTACCATTTAGTCTCACGGTGGCCTCAAACTCACTACAGTCCTTCTACTTCTGCCTCCTGAGTGCTGGGATCAAAGGCGTGTGCCACCACGCTTGGCAAACACTACCCCCCCCCGCCCCGTCCCGGTTTTGACCTCTGTCTCCACATGACTGCCTCCTCTTCTGTCTCAGATCTCTGCGTCTGTCTTTTCAGGGTCACTTGTCACTGGACTTGGGGTCTAGGTGCTCTTTTTACTTTTCTCTGTTTTGTTTTTTGAGGTAGGGTCTCGCTTTAGCCCAGACTGACCTGGAATTCTCAATGCAGTCTCAGAGTGGCATGGAAATTACAGTGATCCTCCTACCTCACCTCCCAAGTGCTGAGATCGAAGGTGTGTGCCAATCCCCTCCTCAACAAAAGTAGCTATTAAAAAAATATTCATTTTTATTTTTATTTATTTGAGAGAGAGAGAGAGAATGAGCATGCCAGGGCCTCCAGCCACTGCAAATGAACTCCAGACGCGTGCGCCCCCTTGTGCATCTGGGTAACGTGGGTCCTGGGGAATCGGGCCTCGAACCGGGGTCCTTAGGCTTTATAGGCAAGCGCTTAACCACTATGCCATCTCTCCAGCCCTAAGAGTAGTTATTTTTTTTAAATTTACATTTATTAAGGAGCCAAAATGTCCTATAAGAGAATTTCCCTTTATTCCAGGTACTGATGTTGCATGATCCCCCATCCCAGACTCAACACAGCGAAAACAACAGCTGTGTGGTGAGGCTTAGGGACTCCGCGGACCTTGAACAAGGCACAGTGGGAAGGGTTTCTCTGCTTTATGGTGCTTGGGCATGAGCCCAGAATGTTCTGAAGGGGTCAGCTTTCGCTTCCCTGGTGCTTGGACAGGGGTGGACTGGAGATTAGGTTCTGCCAGACTACATTTACACAGTTCTTGGTATGGCAAGGGGGTTCACATTCTTTTGTTTGTTTTTGAGGTAGGGTCTCACTGTATCCCAGGCTGACCTGGAATTCACTATGTGGTCTCAGGGTGGCCTCAAACTCACGGCGATCCTCCTACCTCTGCCTCCCGAGTGCTGGGATTAAAGGCGTGTGCCACCACGCCCATCTCACAGCCCAGTTAAAAAGAAAACAAACAAACAAAAAAAACATTTCATTTATATATTAGACATACAGGAGGGTGGGGGAAGAATGGGTGTGCCAGCGCCTGTGGCCACTGTAAATGAACTCTAGACATAAGCACCACCTGTGCATCTGGCTTATATGGGTACTGGGAAATCAAACCTGGGTCCTTAGACTTTGCAAGCAAGGGCATTAACCGCTAAGCCACCTCTCCAGTCCCCCCCCCCCTTTTTGTTCTGAGGTAGGGTCTCACTCTAGCTCAGGCTGACTTGGAATTCACTCTGTATTCTCAGGGTGACCTTGAACTTACAGCAATCCTCCTACCTCTGCCTCCCGAGTGCTGGGGTCATAGGCGTGTGTCACTGCTCCCGCCTCTTTTTTTTTTTCTCCAGGAGCAAGATAATGCACTTCCTGATGGTTCTGACCAGAATCAGGACAGTGCGTTCCTTGCAGCTGAAAGCACACTAAGATTTTTTAAAATCTTTTTTGTTTATGTTTATTTATTTATTTGAGAGTGATAGAGAGAGAAACAGGCGGGGGGGGGGGGGAATGGGTGTGCCAGGGCCACCAGCCAGTGCAAACTCCAGACGCGTACACCTCCTTGTGCATCTGGCTGATGTGGGTCCTGGGGAATCGAGCCTCAAGCCAGGGTCTTTAGGCTTCACAGGCAAGTGCTTAACTGCTAAGCCATTTCTCCAGCCCCCACATTAATTTTTTTTTGACAGCTTTCATAATTAGGCAGTATACCATGGTAATTCCCTCTCCCCTTCCCACTTTCTCCTTCACAACTCCACTCTCCATCATATCCCCTCCCCTCTCAATCAGTCTCTCTAGCTGCTGGAAGTGAGCTCCAAACGCTTGCATGCCCCACTTTGTGCATCTGGCTGTATGGGGACACAGGGACTTGAACCTGGGTTGTTAGGCTTTGCAGGAAAGTGGCCCAACCGCTGAGCCATCTCTCTAGCCCAGTCATATTTATCTTCAAAGGTGAACTCTGTTTCGGTAGTCCTTCAGCACAAGCACAAAGTCCCCCACGGTAGGGTGCCTGCTCTGTTCCCGCCCCGCCCCTGACTCATTCCTTGTTCCCCTGTATCCCCTTCCTTGTGGAAGAATAAAGACTAGGAAGGAAGAAGATAGAGGCCGGGCTGTGGAGGGATGGGAGCCCCTGCAGGTCCTGATGCCAACGTCTGCTGGCTGGCCACTCACAGGTGGGGTAGGGTGCCCTGGGAACTGGTATGGGGACAACCTAGCAAGGCACTGTCCTCCCTCTGTCTGCCCGGTGGCATCTGCTGCCAAGTTCACAGACCAAGACTTGACACAGGGCTTGAGAAGGGAGACCTC
Organism: Jaculus jaculus; assembly: GCF_020740685.1. Taxonomy (NCBI): domain Eukaryota; kingdom Metazoa; phylum Chordata; class Mammalia; order Rodentia; family Dipodidae; genus Jaculus; species Jaculus jaculus. The sequence goes on from NC_059121.1 coordinate 6,265,593, forward strand.
TGAAACAATACAAGCTATTACCACTGCTCTTGGCTGCTCACAAGAACTAGATGGCAAGGTCCTAGCGCCGAAGGCATCACACTCTTCTATTGGAGGACACGGAAATCGAGCTGGAGCTGAGCTGAGAGCCTCTTCCCCGTTGGCTAGCTGGCACAGTGATGTAAAGCGCCGTGTTTGCTGCTGGGGGCGTCTTAGCTCACCATCCTGGTCTCCAGAACGCTGGGGAGGAGCTGTCAGTGCTAGGGGGGGGCGCTGCCTCAGTGGTCCACAATGCCCTGGTCCCGTGTTAGTTGTTGTAGGAAAGGCTGGGCATTAAAAAATTTTTTTTATTAACAACTTCCATGATTATAAAAAATATCCCATGGTGATACCCTCCCTCCCCCCACTTACCCCTTTGAAACTCCATTCTCCATCATATCCCCTCCCCCTCTCCATCAGTCTCTCTTTTATTCTGATGTCATGATCTTTTCCTCCTCTTATGATGGTCTTGTGTAGGTAGTGTCAGGCACTGTGAGGTCATGGATATCCAGGTCATTTTGTGTCTGGGGGAAGCTCATTGTAAGGAGTCCTACCCTTCCTTTGGCTCTTACATTCTTTCTGCCATCTCTTCTGCATTAGACCCTAGGCCTTGGAAGGTGTGATTGAGATGTTACTCAGTACTCCAGTCACTTCTTTCCAGTACTATGATACCTTCTGAGTCATCCCAAGGTCACTGCCATCTGAAAAGAGAAGATTCTCTACCCAAAGTGAGAGTAGCATTAATATAAGGGTATAAATATTAAGAGAAGTGCTTACTGAGCAGTTTGATAAGCATGGTATATACACTTATCCAGACATCAGCAGATGTTATACCCCTAGGGTTCATGGCTACCCCTGTTTTAAGTTTTCAGTATCAGGGCTGTATTCCCTCCCATGGAGAGGGCCTCCAGTCCAATTGGAGGGCAGTTGGTTTCCACCATGACAGACATGCCACTATTGCACCCATTGGCTCATTTGGCCTGGCTGGCCAATTATAGGGCTTGCAGTGTCCACTGTTGAGTATCTTCACTGGTGGTATCTCTTTCTCCCATTGAACTGCGTGTAGAATGGCTTCTTCCAGCTTTCTGTCAGCTGGTCTACATGGAGGAGGTTATCAGCTCTGCTCCAGCAGGATTTCTCAGTGGCCTTGCAGCCCAAGTATGTGGAGTTTTCAGCAATAGGGTCTTACCATCTATTCCTGGTGGGAAACCAAGGGCCTTGTCAATGGCCTATAATGTTTTGGGGGCATCAGGGACCTCCCTGGCCAACAACTCACTGGAGGTATAGGCTGGGCATTTTTAGAGCCCCCCAAGGCTCACTCCCTTTTATGTTTCACTCACACTTCCTGTGACTACATCTAGCCATTCCATGGGCTCGTGCCCTTGTTGCTAAGTTCTCTGGCTGGGTGACCATGTGGACACCATCTCCATTCCCCTCCTGATCTCCTCTCTGGCTGGGTAGTGCTCTCCATCCACATGGAGTGCCATGTTACACCCTCTGGGAGCAGAGATAACTCCCCCCCGGTCTGGGCAGGGTGAGTTGGCATTCCAGACTGCTCTGCAGAGCCTGAGTAGATGTTTGCACACAGGTAGGTCCTCAAGGTCCTCTCGCTGCTATTGCTTCTACAAAAGCCTGTCACCAACTTGTCACACTCTGAGGAAATCTGCTGGGTCACTAGTCAACATACGCGTGAGAGCTGACAAGCCAGCAGCAGACCACGGGTCACACTGATCCACGATTCTATGAGACCAGGTTCCTTTCTAAGTACTGTGCACATTTAACTTGTCCAATCCTAGGCTGGAGAGATGGTTTAGCAGTTAAGGTGCTTGCCTGCGAAGCCTAATGACCCAAGTTCAGTTCCTCCCCCAGGACCCACATAAGCCAGATGGTGGTGCATGCATCTGGAGTTTGCAGAGGCTGGAGGCACTGGCATGCCCATTCTCTCTCACTCACTCTATTTGCCTCTCTTAAGCAAATAACTCAATAAATAACTCATCCAATCCTGCTAGCAACTAGCTGATCTGGGCACCAGGTCCCTGTTGACAGATGAGTAAACTGAGGCTGAGCAGCTAGGAACCTTGCTCAGGGAGAAGAAGGGAGGTCATGTAGTCCCTCTGACCCAAGCCATGCCTGCCTCTTCCCTGCACATCCCCTAGGAGTGGATAAAGAAAGAGTAGAAAGAATAACTCAGGTAGTGAAATCAGGTCCTTGGATTTCTCTACATGGGAGTTGGCCTATAATATGGCACTGTTTGCCACCTCTGGGTGCTGGATCTATTCATTTTCCTGTAAGCCTTTAAAAATGAGCACTTGAAAAAAATCACTTATTTATTTATTTGAGAACGACAGACACAGAGAGAAAGAGGGAGAGAGAGAGAGAGGGAGGGAGAAAACAGGCACACCAGGACCTCCAGCCACTAAAAATGAACTCCAGACACATGTGCCACCTTGTGCATCTGGCTTATGTGGGTCCTGGGGAATTCAACTGAGGTCCTTAGGATTCACCAGCAAGTGCTTAACCACTAAGCCCCAAGCACTTTTTTTTTTTTTTTTTTTTTTTGGCTTTTCGAGGTAGGGTCTCACTCTAGCCCAGGCTGACCTGGAATTCACTATGGTGTCTCAGGGCGGCCTCAAACTCATGGCAATCCTCCTACCTCTGCCTCCCAAGTGCTGGGATTAAAGGCATGCGCCACCACGCCTGGCTACTTTTTTTTTTAAATAGGATGGTATTGTATATATGTAAGTAGAAGAACAGATTAATGGGGGTGAAAAGGCCTAAGTGAGGTCAGGGGAAGAGATTGAGTAAAGGAAAGGTGGAGGGAGGGCTAATCAAAATCTAAGAGGATGTAAATAAATCATATGGAATCCTACTTTTTTGGACAATGGCACACTCAGAAGCCATAGATTGTTAAAAGTTTCAGTGCCAGGGATGGGATATCTTCCAGTGAGTTGTTGACCAGGGAGGTCCCTGTTGCCCCCAAAACATTATAGGCCATTGCCAAGGCCCTTGGTTTCCCACCAGGAATAGATGGTAAGACCCTATTGATGAAGACTTCACATACTTGGGCTGCAAAGCCACTGAGAAATCCTGTTGGAACTGAGTTGATAACCTCCTCCATGTAGACCAGCTGACAGAAAGGTGGAAGAAGCTATTTTGCATGCAATTCAATGGGAGAGAGAGAAATCACCAGTGAAGATACTCAACAGTGGACACTGCAAGTCTTTAATTTTGCCAGCCAGGCCAAATGAGCCAACAGGTACAACAGTGGCATGTCTGTCATGGTGGAAACCAACCACTTTCTAATTGGACTGGAGGCCTGCTCCATGGGAGGGAATACATCCCTGATACTGAAAACCTACAACAGGGGTAGTCACGAGCCCTAGGTGTGAATATCTTCTGGTGTCTGGCTAAAACTATATACTATGCTCACCAAACTGCCCAGTAAGCACTTCTCTTAATGTTCATACCCATATGTTTTTTTTTTAAAAGATTTTTATTTATTTATTTGAGAGTGACAGAGAGAGAAAGAGGCAGATAGAGAGTGAGAGAGAGAATGGGCGCGTCAGGGCTTCCAGCCACTGCAAACGAAGTCCAGACGTGTGCGCCCCCTTGTGCATCTGGCTAACGTGGGTCTTGGGGAGTTGAGCCTCGAACCGGGGTCCTTAGGCTTCACAGGCAAGCGCTTAACCACTATGCCATCTCTCCAGCCCCATACCCATATGTTAATGGTAATCTCACTTTTGATTAGAGAAGCTTCTCTTTTTCAGATGGCAGTGACCTTGGGATGACTCAGAAGTTACCATAGTGCTGGGAAGAAGTGACAGAGGAGTATTCAGCACTGAAATATCTTAATCACTCCTTCATGGCTCAAGATCCACTGTGGAAGAGGTAGTGGAAAGAATGTAAGAGCCAAAGGAAGGATAAGACTCATTGCAATATGCTCCGCCAGACACAAAATGGCCTGGATCTCCATGACCTCACAGTGCCTGATACTACCTGCACAAGACCTTCATAATAGGAGCAAAAGATGATGGCATTAAATTAAAAGAGAGACTGATTGAAAGGGGGAGGAAATAAGATGGAGAGTGGAGTTTCAAAGGGGAGAGTGGAGGTGGGGAGGGAATTACCATGGAATATTGTTTACAGTTATGGAAGTTGTCAAAAAAAAAAAATTAAACAACGGGCACTTTTGCCAGGCATGGTGGCACACATCTTTAATGCAAATGCTCCACAGGCAAAGGTAGGAGGATTGGTGAGCTTGAAGCTACTCTGAGATTACATAGTGAATTCCAGGCTAGAGCAAGACCCTACCTCAAAACAACAACAAAAACAGCACTTTTGGAATGATAGAATGTTTTAGAATTTTAGATATCACTTCTCAGTATTCACTGAGCTTCCAGGATATCAGCATGCCTAGGGAGTAATGGCCACAGTCCAAATGTCAACCTTGGGTTTAGAGCCAGCAATGGGCTTAGCCACGGACCTGCAGGATGTGGCTTGCTGCGGTGTGCCCCCTCCTTTCCACCGAGGCCAAGGGCATGACTTAAAAAGGGCATTTCTGCCCCACTGATACTGTGTAAATATATACGCCATCCAAAAGTAATCAAACAAAAAGTTCTATCTGACGGAATCCTTCATCTGTATAGCAAATAACTCCAAGGAAAGAGGAGCTTAGCTCCCAGAGTAAGTAAAATTATTTAAATTCTAGATAAACACAGTCTGTGTTGGACACATTCAACATGAGCTCTTCGCGAAGTTCAGGTCTATAAATGGAATCCTGAGATCATTTAGACAGCACTGCTTTTAAGTAAATATGGCTTGTGGATTTTTTTTCCCTCATGCCGTCTGTTGGCTGGTGTTTGACACATACATCTGGGACCTCCTAGGCCAGGGTCCCTGAAGGGCATGCAGCACCCACCCAAGGGAGGGGGTGTTGTTTGGAGTGACTCTTCCGTGTCCATATAGGAAGAATTTCCTCTAATAAACTTAAAAAGAAAAGGCGGGTGTGGTGGCAAACGACTTTAATCCCAGCACTCAGGAGGTAGAGGTAGGAGGATCGCTGTAAATTCCAGGCCACCCTGAGACCACAGAGTGAATTCCAGGTCAGCCTGGACTAAAGTGAAACCCTACCTCAAAAACAAAAAACAAAACAAAACCAAAAAACATCAGGGCTGGAGAGATGGCTTAGTGGTTAAAGCATTTGCCTGCAAAGTCAAAGGATCCCGGTTTGATTCTCCAGGACCCACGGAAGCTAGATGCATGGGGGGGGGCTGCATGCATCTCAGTTGCAGTGGCTGGAGGCCGTAGCCTGCCCATTCTCCCTCTCTCTCCCTCTTTCTCTCTCAAGTAAATACATAACTAAAATATATTTTTAAAAATTTCATTTATCTATTTGAGAGAGAAAGAGGGAGGGGGAGAGAGAGAGAGAGAGAATAAGAATGGGCACGTCAGGGCCTCCCTCCAGCCATTGCAAATCAACTTCAGACCCATGTGCCACCTTGTGTATCTGGCTTTATGTGGGTCCTGGGGAGTCGAACCAGGATCCTTTTGCTTTGTTGGCAAGTGCCTTAACTACTATGCCATCTCTCCAGCTCTCCTCTAATAATTTAAGTCCTTTGAAGCCAGGCAGGAAAGAATAGACACGTGTCTGTTGTTTCAGCTGGGCATTTGTGGCTTACACTTGGTCTGAGAATCCAAGGGCCACGTTTGGCTGGCTTATGTCTTTCTGCAGCTCCCTAGGTCTCAGAGCGAGCAGTTGTCTTGTTTGCACAGGACTTTCCTAAGAGGTAAGGGGGCGCTGCGGGACAGCCCGGCCCCTGGTTCTGACGGCAGCCTGGTGCTTGCTGGGTTACTCCTTGGAAGGTGGCCATGAGCCTCTGCGCCATGGGCAGCAGACACCCTAGGACAACAGTGTGATTGGCTCACAGCGTGGGCCTTGGTTTGTGTCATATGTGACCAGTATGAGAGGTCACAGCAGTGACATTTTCCTTCCGGAAGGGCTGCTAGAGGCAGTCTGATGGGCCCCGTGACCTGAGACCTCCTGTGCCACCCTGCTGTGAGTAAGTCTCCAGCAGGGGATGCTTGGTGGGGCCAGGGGCTCCAGTCTCCTTGGCTGTGGTCAAAGGGACAGGATACAGAACTGTCTTTCTGGGCTTCTGAGCTGGCTGCCAGGTCTTGGTGACTGTCTCTACCTTAGCCAGGAAGACTCAGCCACTGCTGATGGCACCCAGCACCCTGGTTAATACAGTAGTTGATGGTTTAGGATTTCATAGTTTGTCCAAACACAAGTTTAACTTTCTCGTTCCAAGCTGGGCATGCTGGTGCACACCTTTAATCTCAGCACTCAGGAGGAAGAGGTAGGAGGATCATCGTGAGTTTGAGGCCAGCCTGAGACTGCATAGTGAATTCCAGGTCAGCTTGAGCTAGAGTGAGACCCTACCTCAAAACAACAACAACAACAACAAATTTTTTTGAGGTAGGGTCTCACTCTAGCCCAGGCTGGTCTGGAATTCACTATGTAGTCTCAGGCTGGCCTCGAACTCATGGCGATCCTCCTACTTCTGTCTCCCGAGTGCTGGGATTAAGGGTGTACGCCACCATGCCCGGCTAAAAAACTTTTTGTGAGAGAGAGAGGTAGAATTGGTGCACCAGGTCCTCCAGCCACTGCAATGAAAGTCCAGACACGTGCACCGTCTTGTGCACATGTACAACCTTGCATGCTTTCGTCACCTTGGGCATCTGGCTGACGTGGGATCTGGAGAATCCAACATGGGTCCTTCGGCTTCGCAGCCAAGTGCCTTGACCACCAAGCCATCTCTCCAGCCCTGTTACTGTTTCTGAGTCAGGGTCTCATATAGCTCAGGCTGGCCTCAAGCAGCCAAGGATTACCTTGAAGTCTCGGTCCCTATGCCTCCGTTCTTCACATTCTGGGATTACAGGTGTGTGGCACCATGCCTGGCACGCGAAGGTTTGAGGGGCCCTGCGTGGGGAGGCTGGGAATAGAACCTCACACCTGGCCCCGCCGGGTTCTCACCTGCCACTACAGCCTTCTGTAGCCGGGACCCCTGGGGCGCAGCCTGACCGCTCTGACTGCTCTGCGAGCTTCTCCGAAAATGATCCCTCCCGCACCAAGCAGAGCGGAAGAGAGGAGTTTGTGTACCTGGGAGACTGAAGCTAGGATTGCTCCCAAAGAAACGTCAGCCCCGAGCTAAGCTTTCACGTTCATTTTATACTTCTCATAGCTGTGGGGCGGCGTAAGCAGAACAGCCGGGGTTTCTACAGAAGCCAAACGTGGCAGTCAGTGTGTGTGGCCTATGCGGTTTACACGGTTCCAAACCAATTTTCTTTCTTTCTTTTTTTTTTGGTTTTTCGAGGTAGGGTCTCACTCTGGTCCAAGCTAACCTGGAATTCACTCTGTCATCTCAGGATGGCCTTGAACTCATGGCAATCCTCCTACCTCTGCCTCCCAAGTGCTGGGATTAAAGGCGTGCACCACCACGCCCGGCTTTTCCAAACCAATTTTCAAAAACGTGCACATCCACCATCATTCCTATAGTCGGTTCACCTTAACCATGAACTCTATTTTGCTCTGCTTGTTTATTTATTTATTTGAGAGTGACAGACACAGAGCGAAAGGGAGAGGGGGGAGAGAATGGGCGTGCTAGGGCCTCCAGCCACTGCAAACGAACTCCAGATGCGTGCGCCCCCTTGCATCTGGCTAACGTAGGTCCTGGGGAATCGAGCCTCGATCCGGGGTCTTTAGGCTTCACAGGCAAGCACTTAACCGCTAAGCCATCTCTCCAGCTCTATTTTGCTGTGTTTTGGTCTAAACTGTCCTTCCCTTTTATCCTCCCCCGCCCTTCCTGGAGAGTTTTCTTGGGGTTCAATGCTTCCTGGAAAGTTTTCTTGGGGTTCAATGCTTTGCTGGCTCTTCCCCATTTCTGAACTCAGGCCAGAGTGGGGCCAGGGATGAGAATGACCCAGTCGTCTGTGGCAACCTCTCAGTGCTGAGCAGACCCGTGTGGCTGGATGCTCCACCCCGGGGGGAGGTCATCAAGCCCCTGACCTCGTTTGTTGTCCTTGAGGTTCCCTGTCTCTGCTTCTCTCTGCACCCCTCCTCACCGCCACCCATGCTGCTGGGCTCCACCGCAGGACCTCAACAGTAACACCGGTGGCTGCATACTTCAGCTGAAAGCTTCAGGCCAGCTCCTGCCAGGCTTGCAAAGGACCAGGGTACGACCACTGGATCTGTTTTTGCTTTTCTGGTCCCCGACTCACATGGTTTCTTGGCCTCTTACCCACTGAGAACTGGAGGGGAGGGGGTCGTAGGTGCAGCAGCGTCAGGTGAGCTGTGTTTGTGACCTGGCACCCCGGGAAGAGGGGAGCAGGTCGGCCCAGCCAATATTAAGCGTGCCACACTTTCCACGGGGGATCGGGAACTCGGGACTTGCTAATTACCCGTGTTTCCCCAGAGGCGCCCCTTCCTCCTGCAGTCAGTAATCAGGAAGCAGGTAGACGCCGTGACCTTTGGGCTGGACCAGTCACATGAGTCTACAGAGATTAAGGGGGGATCGTGCAGTGGGAGGCAACTCAAATAGAGGAATCCATTTACCCTTTAAGCCAGGTATCTTGCTGTTGCGGAGCCTTTATTAAAACGCTCCTCTCAGAGGAATCACGTGGCTTTTCTGGGCTCGAACATGCAGACTTTGTGTCTAAAGGTCACTCAGCAAAGAGCTTAAATCCGACGGTAAAGAGCAGAGTGGGCAACCGACGCCCCACCGAGCTGGAGGCGGTGCAGTGCCCTCCCTTTGGAGAACTGAGCGCCAGGCCCCCAGGTAGCGTGACAAGTCTGCTGTGGAGTTTTCAAAATTAACCTGAGAGCCCAGCCTCTACTTGGAGAACAAGTGCCAAATTCGGCATTCACGCGTCTGGCCCTGCAGGGAAAGTCGCGATTGGGCCAAGGTGACAGAATTGTGAATGTAATACGAGAGCATCCGCCCACCCCTCTCCCCACTCATCCGCCCAGACATCGCTCTTCCCATCTACCTATCCATCCATCTTCCTTCCCATTCATCCGCTCACCCACTCATCTGCCTGTCCATCCATCCATCCGCCCATCTACCTATCCACTCATCAATCCATCAGCACAACCATTTACTGACATGACCATTTACTTACCTGTCAACCCGCCCATTCGTAACTCATCCACCTATCCACCTACCACACTCATCCCCTTATCCATCTGCCCACGAGCCCACCCAGTCCTCCGCCCTCCTGCTCACGTGACCACCCACCCACCCACCCATCAGTCCACTGACTCATCAACCCTCCCAGGCATCCATTCATCCTCAGATGCTGTCACCCCCCTGCGTATCCACTTAACTCATCCACCCACCTGCTTATTCACACCCCCCATAAGTATGTAAACATATTGAGCCTGGCTATCTGTTGGCCAGGTATATTCAAGACACTTGTGGAAATGAATAAAATCAACTTTGGTACCTGCTCCTAGTCAGACTTGGAAGAGTGAGGCAAAAGCAAACGGCATGGGCTAGGAAGGCCTGGAAGAGAATTGGCTGGTTCAAGGAGCACAGACCAGGGGTGCGGAGCCAACGGCAGGGACAGACTGCTGTGTTCACTCCTGGCACAGCGCACGGTCGCATCCTTTTGCGACTGTGGTGAGCTCCGGTGTCCGCTTAAAATGCTGCGTGGCGCACAGAATCCTACACCAGCCATGTCTCTAGCAAACTGCACCTCATAGTAAAGAGTCACATACCCAGGTGCCTGCTTGTTTTTAATTTATTTTTTTTTTTTGCTTTTTCGAGGTAGGGTCTCACTCTGGTCCAGGCTGACCTGTAACTAACTACGTAGTCTCAGGATGGCCTCGAACTCACAGTGATCCTCCTACCTCTGCCTCCCAAGTGCTGGGATTAAAGGCGTGCGCCACCACGCCTGGCCTCTGCTTGTTTTTCAACATCTATGATAATAGATACAAAACGTATGATGTAGTTGGGCATGGTGGCGCATGCCTTTAATGACGGCACTTGGGAGGCAGAGGTAGGAGGATTGCCATGAGTTCGAGGCCACCCTGAGACTCCATAGTGAATTCCAGGTCAGCCTGAGCTAGAGTGAGATCCTACCTCAAAAAAAAAACAAAACAAACAAACAAACAAAATGTATTATATATATATATATATATTATGCCAATGGACTATTGATGTTATTATCATCGAGGCTTCTGGCCATAGCAGGCTACTAGCAGTTATATTTTGGGTCATCCAAGGTGATGTGAAGAAGCTGATGAGCAGTGGGAAGAGAGGGAGGACCAAAAGCTGGGTTGAGATCATTGTCCTGTGGTCCACAGGAACACTGGACAGAAGGTTAGAGCTGGTGACCAGACATGCTTGCTTTTTACCTGTGGGCCAGATAACTAGAACTGGCTGCATTCTCTCTGTAGCATGAGGTTCTCATTATTTTTAATCAAAGCTGTCTCTTTAAAAAAAAAATGCTATTTATGAGGCTGGAGAGATGGCTTAGCCAGATAAGGGGCTTGCCTGAGAAGCCTAAGGACCCAGGTTCGATTCCCCAGAACCCATGTAAGCCACATGCACATGGCAGTGCATGCTTCTGGAGTTTGCGGTAGCTAGAGGCCACTCTAATAAATAAATTTAAAATAAAATATTACCTATTTATTTGTAAGAAGAGAGAGAGAAAGAAAGAGAGGAGAGAATGGGTACCCCAGGGCGTCTTGCTGCTGCAAACAAGGGCCAGATGCATGCGCCACTTTGTACATCTGACTTTATGTGGACACAGGAGGATTGAACTTGGCCTGTTAGGCTTTGGAAGCAAGCACCTTACCCACTGAGCCATCTCTCCATCTCTCTCTCTCTCTCTCTTTATTTATTTATTTGAGAGCGACAGACACAGAGAGAAAGACAGATAGAGGGGGAGAGAGAGAATGGGCGCGCCAGGGCTTCCAGCCTCTGCAAACGAACTCCAGATGCGTGCACCCCCTTGTGCATCTGGATAACGTGGGACCTGGGGAACCGAGCCTCGAACCGGGGTCCTTAGGCTTCACAGGCAAGCGCTTAACCGCTAAGCCATCTCTCCAGCCCTCTCTCTCTCTCTCTCTCTTTTGGTAGGGATAGCTGTGTGCTTTTTAAAGCCTTGGTTTTTCCTATATACTTTACAGTTTTTAATAATTGATTTATATCTTGTCAAATTAAGATTTTAAGGACTTCAATTTAACTAATTTGTATTTTAAAAGTCTACAAATTGAATTTTTCAAAAAGGCCAATATGTTCTCAATTTGGTAACACATATACAAAAAGGCCAACAAATTGTAAGTACCTGTTAATAAGTCTTAAATAATTTCTTTTAAAACTTGGGCTTGGGCTTGGGCTAAAGAAATGGCTTAGAGGTTAAGGCGCTTGCCTACAAAGCCTAAGGACCCATGTTCAACTCTCCAGATCCCATGTAAGTCAGATGCACAAAGGTGAGGCAAGTACAAGGTCGCACATCCCACTAGGTGGCACAAGCGTCTGGAGTTCAGTTGCAGTGGCTGAGGCCTGGTGTGCCCACTCTCTCTCTCTCCCTCTCTCTCTGTTTTTCTCGCTACTCTCCCTAAAAAAAAGAAAAAGAAAAGGCTTATTGGTAGACTGTTTGCCTATCATGTTCAAAGCCCTGGCTTATATCCCCAACACTAGACAAACATTTATGTATGGATGTTCAAATTTGCAGGGCTTGGTGCCCAAACCCCTGATGTGTTCTGGGTTAAACTGTGATACAAAAGCTAGGCAAGGGCTGGAAAGATGGCTTAGCAGTTAAGGTACTTGCCTGCAAAGCCAAAGGACCCAGGTTTAATTTCTCAGGACCCATGTAAACCAGATGCACAAGGTGGCACACGCGTCTGGAGTTTGTTTGCAGTGGCTAGAAGCCCTGGCACGCCCATTCTCTCCCCTTCTTCCTCTTCCCCTCTCTCTAAAATAAATAAATAAATACAGTAAAACAAAATATAGGGGTGGGAAAGAAGTTTAGTAGCTAAAGGCACTTGCCTGTAAAGCCAAAGGACCCAGGTTCGATTCCCCAGGACCCGCGCAAACCAGATGCACATGGTGGCGCATGCATCTAGAGTTCATTTGCAGTGGCTAGAGGCCCCTGGCATTCTCATTCTTTCTCACTAACTAAATAAATAAAATAAAAAATCATTTTAAAAAGTACATAAAACAAGCTTGGCAATGGGCACTTGCGTCTCCTGGCTCTGGCGTCTGGAAGTGTGATATCTCAGGGTTTCGAGGCTCTGTGGAACATTTTCCCAAGCCCTCAATGGGGACAGCTACCCTCAGGGTCCCATGGTGTTCTCTCCTCATGTACATTTTTGGTTTTGGTTTTTATGTTTTATTTTATTTTTATTTTTTGAGATATTCACTATGTAGTTTCAGGGTGGCTTCAAACTCACAACGATCCTCCTACCTCTGCCTCCCAAATCCTGAGATTAAAGGCGTGTGCCACCATGCCCAGCTTTTTTTTTTTTTTTTTTTAACAAACTCCAGATGCATTCCCCACATTGTGCATCTGGCTTATGTGGGTTCTGGGGAGTTGAACCTGGGTCCTTTGGCTTTGCAGGTAACAACCTTAACCATTGAACCAACTCTCCAGTCCTCCTCTGTCTTTCCTCATAAGGACTCTAGTCATGTTGAAATTAGGGCCATTCATAGTTGTGCTGGTGGCAACTCTATCTCCTTCTAAGGGGACTTCAAAGGATGGTGAATTAGGACTTTTGTCGGACACAGGCAGGGCCCTGGATTAAAGCAAGCCTAAACTGTCTGACACAAAAGCCCCAGGCTATGGAAAGGTCCCAGCAGCCTGAACCTCCGGACACATCTTGGGGAACAGACTGGCAGAGGAGCTCTTCCCCGCCCATTTTTGGAGGTTGCTGTGAGTCAGGCTCCTCCCCTTATTCTTGGGGGCCCACAGTGAGCCTGGACTCCAGGACAAAATCTTGGGCCCTGACATAGGCAGGAAGTAGGGCCACGCCCTCTCCAAGCCTGGGATACCTGGACATTCAGATAAGACTTAGGCTTGATATAAATAAATCATATGGAAACCTAGTTTTTTTGGACAATGGAACACTCAGGGGCTGTAGAATGTTGCTAGAAAATTTTCAGTGCCAGGGATGGGATACCTTCCAGTGAGTTGTTGGCCAGGGAGGTCCCTGATGCCCCCAAAACATTATAGGTCATTGCCAAGGCCCTTAGTTTCCCATCAGGAATAGATGGTAAGACCCTATTGCTGAAGACTCCACATACTTGGGCTGCAAGGCCACTGAGAAATCCTGCTGGAACTGAACTGATAACCTCCTCCATGTAGACCAGCTGACAGAAAGCTAAAAGAAATTCTACATGTAGTTCAATGGGAGAAAGAGAAATCACCAGTGAAGATACTCAACAGTGGACATTGCAAGCCTTATATTTGGCCAGCCAGGCCAAATAAGCCAATGGGTACAAAAGGGGCACATCTGTCATGGTGGAAACCAGTTGCCCTCTAATTGGACTGGAGACCTGCTCCATGGGTGGGGTTACATCCCTGATACTGAAAACCTACAACAGGGGTAGTCATGAGCCCTAGGGGTGTAACATCTGCTGCTGTCTGGCTAAATGTATATACTATGCTTATCAAACTGCCCAGTAAGCACTTCTCTTAATGTTCATACCCTTATATTAATGCTACTCTCACTTTTGGTTAGAGAATCTTCTCTTTTCAGATGGCAGTGACCTTGGGATGACTCAGAAGGCATCATGGTGATGAGAAGAAGTGACAGAGGAGTGCTCAGTACTGAAACATCTTGATCACACCTTCCAAGGCTCAGGTCTATTGCAGAAGAGGTGGCAGAAAGAATGTAAGAACCAAAGGAAGGGTAGGACTCCTTACAACCTGCTCCCCCAGGCACAAAATGGCCTGGATATCCATGACCTCACAGTGCCTGACACTACCTACACAAGACCATCAAAAGAGAAGGAAAAGATCATGACATCAAAATGAAAGAGAGACTGATTGAGATGGGGAGGGGATATGATGGAGAGTGGAGTTTCAAAGGGGAAAGTGGGGGGATGGAGGGTATTACCATAGAATATTGTTTATAATCATGGAAGTTGTTAATAAAAATTAAAAAAAAAAAAGACTTAGGCTTCTCTTTTAGCCCTGCGACCTTTGTCCAGTTGCCTAGGAAACTCCTTATATGGTGTCAGTCATTGGCCTTCACACAGCCCATCCCCCTGCAACGCGCTTCCCGCCACCATGTAGATCACCTGACTCTCTCCCTACATGCGCGAATGAATGCTCCTAGGCATCGGCAAGCATCCTGTAACCCACCAATCCCCTCAGGACACTCCTCCCGCTCTCTCTCAACTGCTTATTAACCCATTTCCCTGTTGGGTAAACAGAGCTCCTCTCTGAAGCTATCTCCCAGTGCGTACTGCTCAGGACCCTGCTTTCCACGGTTGCCTGGATGCCTTCGGGGAACCACAGCCCCGAGGATCCAGGGACCCACAGACTTCCGCAGACCTGAGGGAGCCCCTCACACTCCAATCTGCAACCCCTCCCATAGGTCAGCACCATTAACCCAAGGTTTCTCCACCCACTGAGCTAGAATGTGTTTGCTCCAAGGTCAACTGGCATATCTGATAAGCCAAGTTTGGGCTTTTTTTTTTTTTTTTTTCCCGAGGTAGGGTCTCACTCTGGTCCAGGCTGACCTGGAATTAACTCTGTCATCTTAGGGTGACCTTGAACTTATGGCAATCCTCCTACCTCTGCCTCCCGAGTGCTGGGATTAAAGGCATGCGCCACCACGCCCGGCTTCTTCTTCTTTTTTTTCCCCAAGGCAGGTTCTCACTCTAGCCCAGGCTGACCTGGAAATTACTATGTGGTCTCAGGGTGGCCTTGAACCCACAGTGATCCACTTACCTCTGCCTCCTGAGTTCTGGGCTTAAAGGCATGCGCCAACATGCCCAGCAAAGAGAGAATGGGCATGCCAGGGCCATTAGCCACTGCAAACGAACTACAGATGCACGCGCCACTTTGTGCACCTAGCTTTACGTGGGTACTGGGGAATAGAACTTCGGTCTTCGGGCTTTATAGGCAAGCACCTTAACGGTTGAGTCATTTCTCCAGCCATCATGAGAGTTTCTCAGTGGGATTTTTTTTTAAATTTATATTTATTTGAGAGTGACAGACACAGAGAGAAAGACAGATAGAGGGAGAGAGAGAGAATGGGCGCGCCAGGGCTTCCAGCCTCTGCAAACGAACTCTAGATGCATGCGCCCCCTTGTGCATCTGGCTAACGTGGGACCTGAGGAACCGAGCCTCGAACCAGGGTCCTTAGGCTTCACAGGCAAGCGCTTAACCGCTAAGCCATCTCTCCAGCCCCTCAGTGGGATTCTTGTGCCCTTGCTTGGAGGTACAGCTCTCAGAAGATTAGGGGCCAGGGATGGAGCCAACGGGATGAAGAAGAGAAAGGGGCTAAAATCAGGTAAAGTTTCAGGTGGAGCCTAACTCAGTTTGATCATAGCTGGCTATATGCCAGGTCTGGGGCAGGCCCAGCGACAGGTGACAGTGTGAGCTGGCGGAGCATTACCCACAGCAGGTGGGATGCCATGGGTGACGGGGAAGGAAATCACGTGTTCAGGAAGGGACCCGAGCAGCATCCGCTACAGTTAAGTGAACTTTCCAGGTTGATGTCACACCTTCCTTCCTTTGCACTGTTACTCTTCATTTGTTTTGGATTTAAATTTTTTTTCTAAAAGTTTATTTATTGGAGAGAGAGAGAGACATAGAGAGTTTGAGAGGAAGAAGACAGACAGAGAGAGAATGGGCACACCAGGGCCTTCAGCCACTGTAAACAAACTCCAGATGCATGCACCACTTTGTACATCTGGCTTACATGGGTCTGGGGGAATCAAACCTGGGTCCTTTGGCTTTGCAGGCAAGCACCTTAACCACTAACCCACCTCTCCAGCCCTTATTTTGGATTTATTTTTCCCCCCCGAGGTAGGGTCTCACTCTAGCCCAGGCTGACCTGGAATTTACTATGTGGTCTCAGGGTGGCCTTGAACTCATGGCGATCCTCCTCCCTCTGCCTCCCAAGTGCTGAGGTTAAAGGTGTGCATCACCACACCCTTATTTTGGATTTTTTTTTTTTTTTTTTGGTTTTTCGAGGTAGAGTCTCACTCTGGTCCAGGCTGACCTGGAATTAACTCTGTAGTCTCAGGGTGGCCTCGAACTCATGGCGATCCTCCTACCTCTGCCTCCCAAGTGCTGGGATTAAAGGCGTGCGCCACCGCGCCCGGCTCTTATTTTGGATTTTTGAGGTGGGGGTCTCACTCTAGCCCAGGCTGGCCTGGAACTCACTTTGCAGTCCCTAGAAGCCCTCAGACTTACAGTGATCCTACTACCTCTGCCTCCAAAGTGCTGGGACTAAAGGCATGTGCCACTACATCAGGCTACATACACCCTATACTCTTTTTTATTTTATTTTATTTTTTTCCTTAAAAATTTTTTTAAATTCATTTATTTGAGAGTGAGAGAGCAAGAAAGAGAGAATGGGCATACTAGGGCTTCCAGCCACTGCAAATGAACTTCAGACGCGTGCGCCCCCTTGTGCATCTGGCTAATGTGGGTCCTGGGGAATCAAGCCTTGAACCGGGGTCCTTAGGCTTCACAGGCAAGCGTTTAACCGCTAAGCCATCTCTCCAGCCCCACACTGTTCCTCTTAACGCACCAATGTACTCGACTCACCTGTTCTGACAGACATTTCAGAGTTCAGCTGATGTAGGGCCGTGAGAGTTAGGGTGAGTTGGTGTTTCTTTGCTCATGAGTGATGTTAGGTCTCTTTTCCGAGGGCTACCGACCACCAGGGTGTCCCCTTTTTGCCATGTACTTGTCACAGCTTGGATGGGGTGTGTTCTCAAAGATCCACATTTCAGGGCTGGAGAGATGGCTTAGTGGTTAAGCACCTGCCTGTGAAGCCTAAGGACCCCGGTTCAAGGCTCGATTCCCCAGGACCCACGTAAGCCAGATGCACAAGAGGGCACACGTGTCCGGAGTTCATTTGCAGTGGCTGGAGGCCCTGGCACACCCATTTTCCCTCTCTCTCTTTGCCTCTTTCTCTCTCTGTCACTCTCAAATAAATTAAAAAAATCCACATTTCATAGGCTTGGTCTTAAGCTTTGTGCTGTCAGGAGGTGGTGGAATCTTCGGGAAGGGTGGGGTTCTAGCTCATGCAGGCCATGCTCGTGAAGGGAACTGCAGGGCCTCAGCACCTGCTCCTCCTTTCTTTCAAGTCTCAGCCATGACGCAATCAACTCTGTCACCCACCCTGGCCATGATGTGGAGTCATGATGAAGCCAAAAGTAACAGGGCCAATTGTAGACAGTAACTTCCAAAGCTGTGACCAAAAACAACCCTTTTTCTTTTTAAATATTTATTTATTTATTTACATGCTTATGTGTTTGTGTGGGCACGCCAGGGTCTCTTGCTGCCATAAATGAACACCAGATGCCACTTTGTGCATCTGGCTTCATGTGGGGGTCTGGGGAATTGAACCTGGGCCAGCAGGCTTTGCAAGCAAGTGTCTTTAACTGCTGGTTCATTGCCTTAGCTCCAAACGTTTTTGTTTTTAAGAAACTGGTTTTCTTAGGTGTTTGCTATAGTAATAGAAACTGACTAGGTCAGCACACACTCAAGATTTCTGTTCATTTTATTTGTAATTCCACCGATCCGTAGGAGCTTGCCACGATCAATCTCAGCTGTCCAGCTGACAGGATTTAGAATCACGATGGAAACAAATCCCTGGACATGTCTGTGAGGAAGTTTCCAGATTCGTTTCTTTGATGTGGGACCACCCATCTGAACGTGGGCAGTGCCATTCAGTGAGCTGTGGCCGTGGACAAAGAGGCAGAGGTAGGAGGATCACCATGAGTTTGAGGCCAACCTGAGAGTACATAGTGAATTCCAGGTCAGCCTGGACCTTTGTCTCTCAAAGGAGAGAGGGAGCTGAGCACCAGTGTCCACCGCTGTCTGCTTCCTGACCACAGATGCGAAGTGGCCAGCTGCTTTATGCTGCCGCCACCACGCCTTCCCCACCATGATGGACTGCCACCCTGAGCTGTCACCAAAATGAACCCTCATTTGTCACAGCAATGAGAAACATAACTGATACAGAGCGCCCAATATATTCAGGGTTGCTGGGTATGGGGGCGCACGCCTTTAATCTCAGCACTTGGGAGGCAGAGGTAGGAGGATCACCGTGAGTTCGATGCCACCCTGAGACTACATAGTGAGTGCCAGGTCAGCCTGAGCTAGAATGAGACCCTACCTTGACAAACTATATACATATATATATGTATATGAATCTATCTATCTATCTATCTATCTATCTATCTATCTATCTATCTCTCTCTCTCTCTCTCTCTCTCTCCCTCCCTCCCTCCCTCCCTCCCTCCCTCCCTCCCTCCCTCCCTCCCTCCATCTATCTATCTATCTATCTATCTATCTATCTATCTATCATCTATCTATCTATCTATATACACATACACATTCAGGGTTTCACATCTCTCCTTGCTTGCTACCTGGGACATTTTCTGCTTCATGCCCTTGAATGCCAGGCATATGTCCAGCCCTGATGTTCTTCACATCTATTTTTATTTTTCTTGGCTTTTCGAGGTCCAGGCTGACCTGGAATTCACTATGGAGTCTCAGGGTGGCCTCGAACTCATGGTGATCCTCCTACCTCTGCCTCCTGAGTGCAGGGATTAAAGGCGTGCGCCACCACACCTGGCTCTCCTATTTTACTTTTACTTTTTTTTTATAAATAGATTTTTAAAAAATTTTTATTTATTTATTTATCTATTTGAGAGAGACAGACACAGAGAGAAAGACAGATAGAGGGAGAAAGAGAGAATGGGTGCGCCAGGGCTTCCAGCCTCTGCAAACGAACTCCAGACGCGTGTGCCCCCTTGTGCATCTGGCTAACGTGGGACCTGGGGAACCGAGCCTCGAACTGGGGTCCTTAGTCTTCACAGGCAAGCGCTTAACTGCTAAGCCATCTCTCCAGCCCTTACTTTTACTTTTAATTTATTTATTTGTAAGGAGGGGGTGCAGGATGGGTGTTCCAGGCCCTCTAGCCAGTGCAAATGAATTCCAGGTGTGCGTCTGGCCTTGTGTGGGTACTGGGGAATCAAACCCAGGCCATCAGGCTTTGTAAGCACGTGCCTTGACCACTGAGCATCTCGCCAGCCCTTCTTCTATTTCTTGTTACCTGGAAAGCTTGGGACAGGACAATTCCTAGCGGCTCCGGGGGCCTGGTGTAGTGGCTGCCTCAGTCCTGGGAGTCATTGCCAGGCTGGGGTGTCCTTGTTTAATGCTCAGCACTCATGTCTGAGAGGTCTGACTGTCACCCAGCCTTTGTGCCCTCTTTCCCCTTGGTACTGGTCAGGATCTAGTATTCTTGTACTTGTTCTGAGGACCAAGGAGGGTCAAGTGGCTCCAGTCCTGTGTGTGGTCCATCTTTGGGCCATGGTTGTCGTGGGCAAAGACTGAAGCACCGCCCCACTCCGTGAACAAGCCCAGCTGTGTGCATGGCTACAGAGTGGCTTGTACTATAGCCAGCTGACCTCAGCCTTTGGAACTACTGTGGCCAGTGCTGTGGTGGGTCCTGGGCACGGAGGCCATTGTTTTCCGTGTGGGTCTGGGGTCAAAGTATAGTCCCTGATTGTCACTCTGTGGGCCCAAACCTGAAGTGGTTGGGTTGTTCATATATATATATATATATATATATATATATATATATATATATATACACACACATATATTTTTGTTGTTGTTGATGTTTCAAGGTAGGGTCTCACTGCTAGCCCAGGCTGACCTGGAATTCACTACGTAGTCTCAGGGTGGCCTCAAACTCACGGCGATCCTACCTCTGCCTCCCGAGTGCTGGGGTTAAAGGCGTGTGCCACCACGCCCAGCTTTTCATATATTTTATTATTTATGTATTTGCAATGGGGTGGGTAAAGACAGAGGGCATAAGGATTAGAACGGGGGTGCACCAGGGCCTCTAGCCACTGCAAACCAATTCCAGATGCATGCACCATTTTCTGCACCTGGCTTTCATGGGTACTGGGGAATCAAACCCAGGTCACTATTGCATTGCAGGCAAGTGCCTCAACTGTTGAGCTATCTCTCCCGCACTCTGGGATGTTCTTTTGCAAATACGGCAGCGGCTGTCACGTGAGTGAGGCTGCCTGTTCTGGCATGGGTCATGCCTGGAGAGACAGCCTTGTCACAAGGGAGTCATCACAGTGTTTGTGGCGTCCACCTGACCTGTCACAGCTCACGCTAAAGACGGTGCACTATAACCCAGCATAAAGACAGCCATGGGTGTTTCTTCTTGGTGTGGCTGGATCTGCCCATGTTCAAAGAGCCACGTGAGTCACACAGTGAGAAGACAGCCCTCAGGCTGTGGGGCTGAGGCTGGATGTGTGTGGGGCCCACACGGATGCTGAGGTAGGAGAAGGGCTGTGGGAAAGTGGGCACACAGGCCACAGGGCCCACCTGATCAGTGCGAAGTGGGCGCCTTGTGCCTCCACAGGGATGTAGACGTGGAGGGGCGACAGGGCCACCTCTGGCACAGCTGGGTGGGGAGGCAGATGTGGAGGTGTGCACATGGGGGGTGGGGGAGTGCGGAGGGAGGCGGGCTGACAGGTACTTGGAGAAGGAGTTGGATCTGACCCCCACCCCCTGCCCCTCGGGTACTGAACACAATGGCCGAACCAAGCAGAAACGTGGCAACGCGGCCGAGGTCGTTTTCCAACACAGATTTCTTTTATTGTTCGTAAAGACCCACACACGATACTGACAGTGAGACAGAAACGGATACTGCTAACACCTGGATGGCTACAGCAAGTTGCCCCTGGAAGCTGTCCCTCCTTAGGCACGCCGCAAACAACCTCGAAGCCAAGAGGCCAGCGTTTCGACGGAACCTCCGATTCCAGTCCTCGGGTGTCAACGTCCACTTGCCGGGGACACCTGAGACTGGCTCTCCAGAACCAACACATGTGCCATCTTTTGTAGGGTGCAAGCTAGGTCAGAGTGCACCCATCATAAGCTCGAGGGCATTGAAGACATCCGCATTCCATTGCAGGCCAATGGCAGAGTGCCACTACCACACGGAGGCATTGGCTTCCCGCTGCCCCTTTTCCCTTGATATTGCTAATTACTCTTATAAACAAAACCTGGAAGGCCAGCAAACAGGTCTGTGCCAACTAGCCTTGCATCTGGAGAAAGAGTTTTGAATCGCAGGTAAAATGTCATTCCCTAACATGGAATATGTCCCTATTGATGTGTTGGGTACTGGAGAGAAATAAACCATGGGTGGGTGTGGGGGAAGGAGGGGTGTCTTTTCTCAAAAGGTCAAGCAGACTAGGAGGATTTTCAGGCTGTCTTGGAACCCTGTATGGTGCAGAGCCCTGGGGGTGAGGGGTGAGGACACTCTCTGGCAACAGAGAAGATGTTTTCTTTTTCTTTTTCTTTTTGCTTTTTTCAAGGTAGGATCTACTTTAGCCCACGCTGACGTAGAACTCACTCTGTAGTCTCAGGCTGGCCTTGAGCTCACAGTGATCCTCCAACCTCTGCCTCCCAAGTGCTGGGGCTAAAGGCACGTTAAAGGCGTGCACCACCATACTCAGCCAAGGGCATGTTTTCTTCAGTGATCCGGGGGTCCATTGTGAGGTGACTGCAAACCGACCAGGATCCCCAGAGGCCAGGAGTGGGAGGTCTCTCAAGTTTATGTCACGGGTTCTAGTTCTCTCAGTTACAAGGAAACAGACAGAATTGCTGGCACATCCCCCAGACCCTGCATGGTCTGTGGCCCAGAACAGAACAGACCTCATGTGTGACATGTGGACAGGATGCTCAGGCCACAGCATTTGCTCAGAGCCAAGCACCAGGAGAAGGACTTGGCACGTAGCGACGTCTTTTATCTCTTACACGGTCGGACAAACACAGGGTACTTGGCATTGTAAATGTGAGCAAAAGAACCGGTCCAGGCAGCTATGTGAGCACGTGGATTCTTGTATATGTACAACTGAGTCCTGTACAGGGGACAGCAAGACCTGTGCTGGATGGCCATGGAGTGCAAAGCTGGCCTTTCAGGGACAGATGACAACCGGAAGTTTCCCACCCAGTGGGGAAGGGAATGGGGCCAGCCTCATTGTGTACAACGGTGTTCTTACAGCCACGCACACGGCATGTCCTCTCAGTGGTACGGATCAGGTGCAAACAGTCACAGGATGAATGTAATCTTTGATTATTTTTTTTTTCTCCATACAGCAGAGGGGAAGGTGGAGGCGGGCCTCCTTCCTGAGCACGGGGGTCTCCCTTCTGTGCGGCCCTGGCGACGGTGAGATGGCCCGGCCAGCTGCCTCCCTCTGCGCTACACCAGCAGCCAGTGGCGTAGCTGGAAAGAGAGCAGCGTTTATTCAGAAGCAAAGGAGCAAACTTATGGATGGTGGCTCACGGGGTCAGTGACCTCTGTTGTGCTGAGGTCTACTGTGACAGGTGACAGACAGGTGGTGGCCACTAGCCCTTGGGGAGACCTGCCCAAGAACTGGTGGGTGCCACTCCCGAGAGCCACCAAGGGCTAGTGGCCAAATATAAACTTCTAAGTAACACAAGAGTCCTTGAAGTTGGGCAAGGTGGCACAGCCCTTTGTCCCAGCACCACCATGGCTGAGGCAGGAGGATTGCTGTGAGTTTGAGGTTAGCCTGGGCTACATAGTGAGTACCAGGCTACTCTGGGCTAGGTGGAGCGAGACTCTGTCTTAAAATGAAACAATAACAAAAACAGCAGCCAATTACTAGCTCAGCTAGTTGGTTGCAGGTGTGCAATTGTGCAGGCGGCCAGCGTGAGGTCTGAGCGTGCCGGGCACCTGCCGATCCAGGGCTGGCTCAAGACTGTCCTCCTGCCAACTCGTGAGTGGCCTAGTGATGTCCCCTCTGCACTGCACTGACATTTTAAAATATCTTATTTGTTTATTTAAGAGACAGAGACAGCTGGGCGTGGTGGGCACACGCCTTTAATCCCAGCACTCGGGAGGCAGAGGTAGGAGGATCGTCATGAGTTCGAGGCCACTCTGAGACTCCACAGTGAATTCCAGGTCAGCCTGGGCTACAGTGAAACCCTACCTTGAAAAAAAAAAAAATAAAGAGACACAGAGAGAGAATGAATGGATGCATCAGGGCCTCCAGCCACTGCAAACAAACTCCAGATGCGTGCACCACTTTGTGCATCAGACTTACATGGGGTCTGGGGAATCGAACCTGGGTCCTTAGGCTTTGCAGGCAAGCAGCGCCCTAGCCACTGAGCCATCTCTCCAGCCCTGCAGTGACATTTTTTTTTTTTTTTTTGCTTTCTCGAGGTAGGGTCTCACTCTAGCTCAGGCTGACCTGGAATTCACTCTGTATTCTCAGGGTGGCCTTGAACGCACTGACATTTTTTCTGAGCCCCCCCAAGTTCCATCCTTGGGGAATACTGTACTCGGCACCTTGTCTCGCTGGGTGGGGGCCCGTGAGGGTGGGAAGCAGCTATGCTAGGGGCTGAGGTGTCGAGATCAGCAGGCCTAGCTGTGTGACTGCCCTCACATGGCCCTGGCACTGAGGGGGAGACCTACTGTAAGTTCTCCCACAACAAATGCTTGGGCTGGAGAGATGGCTTAGCGGTTAAGCGCTTGCCTGTGAAGCCTAAGGACCCCGGTTCGAGGCTCGGTTCCCCAGGTCCCACGTTAGCCAGATGCACAAGGGGGTGCACGCGTCTGGAGTTCGTTTGCAGAGGCTGGAAGCCCTGGGGCGCCCATTCTCTCTCTTTCCCTCTATCTGTCTTTCTCTCTGTGTCTATCGCTCTCAAATAAAATAAAAAAAAAAAATGCTTGCAGAGCTAGTGTGTGCCCGTTAAACCAGAGACAGAAGGAGGCCACAGCCACTTCTGGCTACAAGGTAGGCTCTTGGATCCCCTTGCTGCGGAGATCTTTGGGGCTTCTTGGATCCTAGTTAGTTTATGCCACAGCAGGGCCTGTGGTGTGCGGGCACCTGGGGTATTTGGAGGCCCGGGGCTATGCACAGGCCTGGAGCAGGGTGTAGATGAGGCCAGCATGGGCACCGTCCAGGTGTGGCCCAGGCGAAGGGCAGCTGGCAGCAGTGTGGCTGGAGATACATCCACGAGGCCAATGGCCAGAGTCCAGTCCTAGCACAGCAGCTGTGGATGACAGCCCTGCTCACTCAGCGTTGGCCATGAACAGAAACAGCAAGTGGCCCCCTGTGGAGGACGTGGGGCCTCAGGGTGACTCCCAGATGCCTACAGACTGAGATCAAGCCACCCACTGACAAATAAACAAACCTAGGAACCAGGGCTGCCGCCTGCTCTGAGCATAGGCACGAACCAGAATGCCAACCCAGAGTCGGGAGAGGAGATGTGTGAGCAGTCACAGCCCCACACAGGCATGGGAGGGATGTTGAAAAGGTGATATGGGCCAGGCGTGGTGGTGCGCACCTTTAATCCCAGCACTTGGGAGGCAGAGGGAGGGGGATCGCCATGAGTTCGAGGCCATCCTGAGACTACACAGTTAATTCCAGGTCAGCCTGGGCCAAAAATCCAAAAAGAAAATAAAAGGTGATGCGATGGGTAATTCACCAGAAAATTCAAGGCTCAAAATACAGTTGCTTATTACTAAGACTAGAATGGGCTCCATCCAGGTGTGGTGGCGCACGCGGGGAGGCAGAGGTAAGAGTATCGCCATGAGTTCAAGGCCACCCTGAAACTACATAGTGACTTCTAGGTCAGCCTGGGCTAGAGCAAGACCCTACTACAAACCAAAAAAAGAAAAAAGAATGGGCCCAGATGCCCCCGCCCAAAATACAGCTGTTATGCATGTAGACATGGGAGCCGGGGCGGGGTCCATGCCATACTGTGAGCTGTTTACAGAACAGCTCAGCACTGGGCAGTCAAGATGGGGAACCAGAGCTTCACTCCGAGATATTTATTTATTTTTATTATTTATTTATTTATTAGAGACAGAGAGAGAGGAGGAGAGAGGAAATGAGAGAGAATGGGCACACCAGGGCCTCCAGCCACTGCAAACAAACTCCAGATGCATGTGCCACCTTGTGCATCTGGCTTATGTAGGTACTGGGGAATCAAACTTGGGTCCTTTGGCTTTGTAGGCAAGGACCTTACCCACTAAGCCATCTCTCCAGCCCCCCAGATATTTATTTTTTAAATATTTATTTATTTATTTGGAGAGAGAAAGAGGCAGATAGAGAATGGGCATGCCAGGACCTCTAATCACTGCAAACAAACTCCAGATGCATGCACCCCCTTGTGCCTCTGGCTTACTTGGGTGCTGGGGAATTCAACCCGGGTCCTTAGGCTTTGCAGGCAAATGCCTTAACTATTTATTAATCCATCTCTCCAGCCCATAACCAGATATTTCTGGCCAAAGGGGGATATAGGGCTGGATTTACCCTTCCATCTGAAACAGGGCTTCTTGCCACTGAAAATTAACTGCAGACACATGTGCCACTTTGCGCATCTGGCTTTATGTGGATACTGGAAAACTGAACCAGGGACATCAGGCTTTGCAAGCAAGTGTTTTTGACCAATGAGCAATTTCTCCAGCCCTAGCTATCTCTAATCTATGAACAAATACATACTTTGAGAAGAACCAAAGGAAGACATACTCTTGGTTGAGACCCAGTTACCTTAAGGACAGACGACAGGTTTGGGTGTAGTCACCACCTATATCGAGTTTACATATGGTAGACTCATGGAACTTTATTGCATTAGGCAGATAAACCACCGAGTGGCCGTGTATGGACCAGTGGTCAGAGTTGCTGCATATAACTGTGTCCTTGAAGTCCCTTCAAGTGAGGGCAAGAGACCTGGAGAACCCAGGTGCACACACTGGAGCCCAGTGGGAATGCAGAATGGCAGAGACAGGTTTTTAAAGTGTGTGGCTGGATACAAAAAGAAATTTAAAAAGACAGAATTGACAGGGCGTGACTTGTAGCTCGGACATCAGCCATATCCCAGGAGGACATTTGAAAAGAAACCCGCACTGGATCCAGCACAGCAATACTGAGGCACCAAGTGCACAGAGAACTCGAAGGGCCCAAGGAGTGAGGCTAGACCACGCCACAGAGCAGCAGGGAGCGAGGCTAGACCGCACTGCCGAGCAGTGACCACATGTGCCAGCGCACACCATGGGCCTCAGTGGACAGAGGGCTGATGTCATCCTCCTGGCTTAGAGCTAAGATTCTTGCTTGTAGGAACACAGGCAATGTGACAGTTTACTGACCCCAAAAGATGGAGAATTTATCAGGAGAGCTTCCTAATGGACTGTGTCAAGGATTTAAAAATACATTTTATTATTCATTTGCAAGCAGAGAGATACAGACAGAAAGGAAGAGAAAGGGCTGGAGAGATGGCTTAGCGGTAAAGCGCTTGCCTGTGAAGCCTAAGAACCCCAGTTCGAGGCTCAGTTTCCCAGGACCCACGTTAGCCAGATACACAAGAGGTGGCACGTGGCTGGAGTTCATTTGCAGTGGCTGGAGGCCCTGGCGAGCCCATTTTCTCTCTCTTTCTATGCCTCTTTCTCTCTCTGTCTGTAGCTCTCAAATAAATAAATAAAAATAAAAAAATATTTTTTAAAAATTATTTATTTATTTATTTGAGAGCGACAGACACAGAGAGAAAGACAGATAGAGGGAGAGAGAGAGAATGGGCGCGCCAGGGCTTCCAGCCTCTGCAAACGAACTCCAGATGCGTGCGCCCCCTTGTGCATCTGGCTAACGTGGGACCTGGGGAACCGAGCCTCGAACCGGGGTCCTTAGGCTTCACAGGCAAGCGCTTAACCGCTAAGCCATCTCTCCAGCCCTAAAAAAATATTTTTTAAAAAAAAAGAAAGGAAGAGAAAGAGAGAGAGGGAGAGGGAGAGAGAGAATGGGTGCTCCAGGGATCCATCCACTGCAAACGAACTCCAGATACAGATGCCACTTTGTGCATCTGGCTTATGTGGGTCCTGGGGAGTTGAACTTGGTTCTTAGGTTTTGCAGGCAAGTGCCTTAACTGCTGAGTCATCTCTCCAGCCCAAGGATTTTTTTTTTTTTTGAAAACACAGAAATTATCCTGGAAGGAGGCATGTGCCAAAAGCATGGCGAATGATGTAATAAATTGCAAGCCTTCAGGAGTCTCAGGAACACAGTGCATGTAAAAACAGCAATGCAATAAGCCCAGCCGTAGCAATGTCTCACTTGTGAGTTAGCGAAACGGAAATGGAACCCTGGGCAATAATGGCACAAAGTGTCCAGGAGGAGAGACACTTATGTCCTTGCAAGCACTACTCAGAAAGTGGGCTGAGATATTTATTAACCTTTGAGGAAAAAAGTCGCCAACCTCCAGGATAACTATTAAAAGAATCAAAGTATTTAAGTTCCAAGCAAGTTGACAGAAACCAGTGGAATAAGAAAAATAAGCAAAAAGGGTGATCAACAAAAGTCACTAAAGGGGCCAGAGACATGGTTCAGTGGTTAAGGCGCTGGCTTGCAAAGCCCAACAACCTGGGTTCGATTCCCCAGCACCCAAGTAAAACCAGATGCACAAAGTGATGCATGTATCTGGAGTTCATTTGCAGCGGCTGGAGGCTTTGGCACACCCACTCTCTCCCTCCTCTCTATCTTTCTCTGTTTGCAAGTAAATAAATAAATAAAATAGTTTTGGGGGAAAAAAAGCCAGTAAAAGAAAAAGTAGAGGAATAGAAAAATAATAAAAGCAGAATGAAAAAGTGGAATAGCCGGGCATGGTGGCACATGCCTTTAATCCCAGCACTCGGGAGGCAGAGGTTGGATGATCGCCGTAAGTTCGAGGCCACCCTGAGACTACACAGTGAATTCCAGATCAGCCTGGACTAGAGTGAAACCCTACCTTGAAAAACTAGTAATAACAGCAATAAGAATAAAAGGGGCCAAGAGATGCAAGAATATATCCCTGTATACTTAGGGACTTGAAAGAAGACTTATAAGCAAATTATAGATTGAAGATTCTACAATGGAAATTAAAATACAGTTTCAGGCTGGGTGTCATGGTACGTGTCTTTTATCCCAGCACTCGGGAGGCTGAGGTAGGAGAATCACCATGAGTTGGAGACCAGCGTGGACTACAGAGTGATTTCCAGGTTAGCCTGAGTTAGAGTGAGACCCTAACTAACTAACTAACTAACTAACTAACTAACTAAATATTTATTGATTTGCAAGCAGAGAGAGAGAGAACGAATGTGAGGAGGGTCCCTTTGGAGGCAGAAAGGGGGAACAAGGATGAGGGTAAGGATGGTACCAACATGTGTTATTTACACACTGAGTATGTGCATAACTAATAAAGAAGAAGAAGGAAAAAGAATGAGTGCGCCAGGGCCTCCAGCTGCTGCAAACAAACTCCAGACACATGTGCCACCTTGTGCATCTGGCTTTACGTGGGTGCTGGGGAATTGAACCTGGGTCCTTAGGCTTTGTAGGAAAATGCCTAAGCCACCATCATTCCAGTCCTCTCCAAAAATATTTTAAACTAAATAGTAAGAAACACTACATCTGGGATAGAGTGAGACCCTACCTTGGAACCCCCCCCCCACAACCCTGAAAAAAGAATACTACATCATAAATTTGGAATGCAGCAAATGAGGTATTTTGAGGGAAATTCATAGCTTTGGATGACTAGACCACTATTAGAGAAAAGAAAGGATGAAATGATCTAAGTTAAGGTCCAAGTTAAGATGTTAGTAAAAGTGTAGCAGAGTAAGCACTAAGGAGATAGAAGGAAAAGAATAATGAAGAGAGCTGTGGCAATGACTCAGTCAGTTAAAGGGACTTTTCTGCCACGTTTGCAAGCCTGGGTTCAATTCCCCAGCCACCCACATAAACCTGGACACAAAAAGTAGAGTGTTTGCCATGCAAACGTGGAAGGGGCAAGAGGCCCTGGCACACCAGGACACACACACACACACACACACACACACACATGCAAATACACAGATACATATTTATAAAAGCATGATAAAGGCAGGAGCTAGATGAAAGAAGGAAGCAGACGAGAACCGAATATGCTCTGAAGGAAGTCTAAGATGGAGCCTGAGAAGGCCAGCCAATGCCAATCTGGAGGAGACCTTCCAGAGAACAGCTTCCGGTGAGGGAGGCTCTGACCACAGACGGCAGGAACCAGTGGGAGGATGCCTGTGCAGAAAGGGTGGTCCCACAAAGCTCCGGGCCACTCCTCTTGTGTTTGGAATGGGAGAGTGATTTTTGAGGGCGGGAGGACGATGCCAAAGGAAGGAGAAGGGGAGCCAAGCTGTGCCAGGCCCAGGACCTCGGCTTTGCAGGAAGGAGAGGAAGGGTTCTCAGGGTGAGGTTCACACTAAGTCCATGAAACCACAGCTTCTCCATACAGCCCAGTTCTCAGGCCACTTGACCTTGCAGGGTCAGCCCATTTAAAAAGTTCTGGTCGGGCTGGAGGTATGGCTTAGAGGTTCAGGTGCTTGCCTGCAAAGCCAAAGGACCCAGGTTCGATTCCCCAGGACCTATGTAAGCCAGATGCACAAGGTGACACACGCATCTGGAATTTGTTTGCAAGGCTATGGGCCCTGGTGCACACATTCTCTCTCTCTCACTCTCCTTGCTTCTTTCTCACAAATAAACACATAAAATACTTAAAAAAAAAAAAAAAGTTCTGGTCTATCTGCCCCTTAGCACAGCAGGCAGAGCGTCAGTCTTATCATAAAAGTTCTGATGAGGGGCTGAAGAGATGGCTTAGCGGTTAAGGCGCTTGCATGTGAAGCCGAAGGACCCAGGTTTGACTCTCTAGGACCCACATAAGCCAGATAACTATGGTGGCACATGTATCTGGAGTTCGTTTGCAGCGGCTAGAGACCCTGGCACACCCGTTCTCACACACATGCTCTCTGTCTCTCCCTCTCTCTGTCTCCAATAAATAAATAAAAACAAATCAGAAAAAAAAAATAATAATAAAGTTCTGATGTGGACCCGGGCATGGTGGCACACGTCTTTAATCCCAGCACTCGGGAGGCAGAGGTAGGAGGATCGCGGTGAGTTCGAGGCCACCCTGAGGACTACATAGTGAATTGCAGGTCAGCCTGGGCTACAGCGAGACCCTACCTCAAAAAACCAACCAGGCAGCAAACAAACAACAACAAAACGTTCTGATTTGTCGTTAGCACCCAGCCTCCCCACCATAGCTGCCCTGAGCCACACTCGTGGCCCCGGTCCTCAGGGCTGACACATGCCGGAGTACCATCCCGGCTCACCTCCCTCTGTTCCCTTGTCACCACAGCGTGCTCTTGGGGCTTTTAGAGGGACACGGTTATGTGTCAGGGTGGTGGCAGGTCAAACGCATTGACTGTGAGCTCTCAACAACACATATGCTCGGCGCACACGATGCACATGTACGCACGCGCATTCATGTGGCTTCCAAAGGTGAGAAGAAAGGTAATTTGGCCAGGGAGGGGGGCACCCTGCTCTCTCCTGATCTCCCTGTCCTTCCCGTGTGACCCTCTTCTCATCCAGCATTGTCTCTCTGCCTCTCCGCTGCCGTGATGGACATGTGGCCAGCTCCAGGCATTTATAAACCTACCCACCTATCCCAGCCCATCTTTTCTTTTTATTTTTTATTTATATGACAAGCAAAGAGGGAGAGAGAGAGAATGGGCATGCCAGGGCCTCCAGCCACTGCAAACGAACTTCAGATGCGTGCGCCCCCTTGTGCATCTGGCTAATGTGGGTCCTGGGGAATCGAACCTGGGTCCTTTGGTTTTGCAGGCAAGCGCCTTAACCACTAAGCCATCCCTCCAGCCCTTCTCTTTTTCTTTTAATAGTTTTACTTATTAATTTGCAAGGAGAGAGAGAGAGAGGAGGGAGACAGACACAGAGAATGGGTGCACCAGGGCCTCCGACCACTGCAGCCCAACTCCAGATAAATGCGCCACTTTGTGATTCTGGCTTTACTTGGGCACTGGGGAGTGGAACCTGGGTCATTAGGCTTTGCAGGCAAGCACCTTAATGGCTAAGCCATCTCTCCATCCCAGCCCATCCTTCTCTTACCCCCCAGAGCTGCTCCAGGCCCTCTGTCTTTAGGCATGTTCCCCATTATAGCCCAGGAGGGAAGGCTGAGCCCCTTCCTTCCCCATGGGGCCCTCCGCCTATACAACCGCCCCTGTTGAGGTCTTTCTGGCTACTCTGTCCTCAATCTGGAACGTCAGGGTGGCTTTAGCCAGCACTAAGGACCTGCTGGCATGACAAATGTTTTTCTGCACATGGCCTCCTGACTTTCTGGAGTGAGGACGCTATGTGAATCTCCTCTCCAAGGGCAGGGCAGGGTAGGGTGGCAGACTCACCGTGAACTGGCGTACCTCCCCTCTGTCCACCAGCTGACGATCCCTCTCGGGCGTGATGGCATAGGCCAGTTTCTAGGAGAGAACGAGACCATTGCTGTGGTGCCTGGCCCTGGCTGGCACACGCTGAGACACAGGACTCCCCTCACATGGAGTTAGACTTGGGAACCATAGCCCGAGGTCCTTAACTGTGAGCGGGATCACAAACCAACCCACGCCGCTGACACTCAGGGGACCCAGTGCTGGCTGAGGTCTTTGTCCCTCAGTGCCCGTCACTCGCCTCTGCGGGAAGCGATCTCTTCCTTCTGCCTCCGGAGCAACTGTGTGACAGAAGCCGGCTTCAGGGCTCGGGACTGTGCATGACTCTCAGGTCACATCCCTTGTGGGACCCAGTGTCTGTGCTGGACAGACAGTCCTGCTGCCAACTGTCTCAATTACCGAGGTTTTACAGTGAATGAATCGGGCGTAAGAAAGGTTAGGAGCTGGTTGCGTAGGTGGCTTGGTACAGGCTGGTGCTGCGGGGATCTCAGTGCGAACCTGCTCCTCTTCCCGGGGCCTTTAGATGCCTAGAGGGGCTGTATCTCCCCACAGGAGCTTCCTGGTCACCTGCTCTGCCCCAGAAAAAGCTCGAGAGGCCAGCAAGTGCCTGTGAAGAATGCTGGCAACTCAGCCCATGGCAGCCTCCACCGTCTGGGCAGCCGAGGAGCCGCATCCTGAGCTATTGGCAGGTTCTTTCTAGCCTGGCCTGATTGCAAGAGGGACCGCTGAGTGCCAGCTTATGGGGTGAAGGCCTCGCCATAGCGCCCAAGACCAAGGAAGACTTTGTGGCTTCAGGGAGGAGCCCTCGCGTCCCACAGGGACAGCAATAGCTCCACTGCTCAGCCCATGACAGCTGCCTCTAGGGCCCTTGATGCCCAGTGTGGGACGGCCTCTGGGGACTCCTGGTGTGCGTCCAGGTGAGGGGCCTTCCATCCATGGGGGACCATGCACTGATCTCTTCTAGGAGGACAAACAGAATGCATGCGCTCACACACACACAGACGCAGAGGCTGCAGGCTGCCCTGTGCCCATCCACACGTACCATGCACAGATGTGCACACCGACTCCGACATGCCAGTGCACAGAGGCACACATGACACATGGATGCACAGAAACCCATGTGCACGTGCACACACACACTCATGTGGACACACACGGACACAGAGAGCCACATGCCCACTACAGACCTAACAGCACATACATATGACATATGTGATTGCACGCACCATGTGACATGCACACGTACATGCATGGACGCATGTGAGCAGCCACCCTCCTTTCTGCGACACCAGCCCACAGTCAACACCCCCCCCCCAAGCCTCACCGCGTTCCCCTCCTGTGCAGCCTGCTCCTGGCCGAGGTGCGGGAATGGAGACACGGCCCTGAGCATCTGGGGAGGAGCCCTGTGTGACTACTCACCTCGCGGAGGGTCCCTGGCAGACTGCAGAGCTTGTAGATGGCATAAATGGGCACCATGGCCATGGAGGATGTGGCGATGAGCCAGCCCACCACGTTGGCCCAGTCTGGGAAGACATAGGCTCCGTAGTGAGGGGGCCTGAAGGTGACGATGCTGACAACCACCACAAACTGAAAGAAATGGACACCAAGGTCAGCCGGCGCTGGCCCGTAAGCATCAGATGGAGCAGGAAGTTAGCGAGTGCTTCAGAAGCCGGGCGTGGTGGCGCACGCCTTTAATCCCAGTGCTGGGGAGGTAGAGGTAGGAGGATCGCCGTGAGTTCGAGGCCACCCTGAGACTACAGAGTGAATCCCAGGTCAGCCTGGGCTAGAGTGAGATCTCACCTCGCAAAACCAAAAACAAACACACAAACAGTGCTTCGGCAGAGGGTCTCCCGACCACACAGAGCCATAAGTGGCAGACGCTGGCCAAGCCTCACAGGCAGGAGACCTGGGTTTAGTCTGAGCCAAGCCACATCCTCCTGGGGTGCTACTGATCCAGCTCTGTCCCCCTGCATCCTCCCTGCCCCTGCCCTGGCATCTGATGGAGAGTGAAACCTAACAACGTGACCCCTGTTCAGCACAGTCACGCCAAGAGCCATGATTTTATATATGCAGCAGTGTTCCATATGTGACCTCTGACTCTGTCACTCAGGAAGATGTCTAGTAAGTCCAAACCTTATTTTTTTTTAAAAAGTATTTGTATTTACTTGCAAGCAGAGAGATAGAGATAAAGAGAAGAGAGACGGAGAGCATGGGTACATCAGGACCTCCGGATGCATGTCCCACTTTGTGCAGCTGGCTTTATGTGGGCACTGGGGCATCCAGCTCAACTGCTGAGCCATCTCTCCAGCCCACAGACCTTATTTATAACCATTGCCATGACAGCCAGAAGCTGCAA
Source organism: Jaculus jaculus (assembly GCF_020740685.1). Classification (NCBI taxonomy): domain Eukaryota; kingdom Metazoa; phylum Chordata; class Mammalia; order Rodentia; family Dipodidae; genus Jaculus; species Jaculus jaculus. Next base: position 6,299,498 of record NC_059121.1, read on the forward strand.
AAGAGGAGGTGGGTGGTGGGTGGCAACCTTGTAAAGGGCAGGTTTCCACTATGTGAGTTCTCACCACACAAATCATACATCCATCTATCCATCCTTCCATCCATCCATCCATCCTTCCATCCATCCATCCATCCACCCACTCAACACACATATACCATGTATTAAAAACATGCTTTGGAGGGCTGGAGAGATGGTTTAGCGGTTAAGGCATTTGCCTGCAAAGCCAAAGGACCCGGGTTCAACTCCCTAGGACCCACATAGAGCCAGATGCACAAAGGGGCGCATGCATCTGGAGTTTGTTTGTAGTGTCTGGAGGCCCTTGCACATTCATTCTCTCTCTCCACCTGCCTATTTCTGTATATGTCTCTCTCTCTCAAATAAATAAATAAAAATATTTTTTAAAAAAAACATGCGTTGGGGCTGGAGAAATGGCTCAGTGTGGGCTGGAGAGATGGCTCAGTAGTTAAGGTGTCTGCCTGTGAAGCCTAAGGACCCAGGTTCAGTTCCTTAGAACCCACATAAAGCCAGATGCACACGGTGGCACATACATCTTGAGTTCGTTTGCAGTGGCTAGAGACCCTGGTGTGCCCATTCTCTCTCTCTTTCATGAATAAATGACATGTTCCTTGAAGTGCAAATTCTCACCTGTTAGATATTTTTCTTAAAGTCAGCAGAGTTAATGTGTAAAAGTGCCAATTTGTAAAGCACATTTGGACGTGCCCATCTCATTCTCTCTCTCTCTCTCTTTTTTCTTTTTTTCCGAGATAGGGTCTCACTCTAGCTCAAGCTGACCTCGAATTCACTCTGTAGTTCCAGAAAAAAATAAAAATAAAAAGACTAAGTGCTGAGTCTGCCCAAGCCTCGTTCCTACATGCCAGCTGACTTCGCTCTGGTAAGTTTGCCCCTGGAGTGTGAGCATGTGAAGCGCTGCAGAAACCCCACGATAACGCGCCCACAGCCTGTGTGCCCCTTCTCATGGTCACGTGCCACAGGGCTGCTGCCCACGGCGACTTGAGGAAACAGCGGATAGTGTGCGACTTGTCTTTTCTGCCAAGATCACAACTTCATTGAAAATGGGCTCTCGAATTAAGCACGGCACGTCCTAAAGCCATGGAACTGGCATCTGCACCCAGCTGTCCAAATGAAGAGCTGTCGGGCCTGACTTGCGGGCTTGGTCTGGTCGTCTAAGTGGCACGTGGGGGATGAAGGTTTTGTCTGTCGGCTGAAGGTTGCAGCTCCAAGACAAAGGTGGGCTCGCTGGGGTTGGGGGAGGGATGCAGCTTACCAGTTGGTGGCAGGCCAAGACAGGATTGCCAAGCAAGGAGCCAGTCAGGGAAGGGACAGTGCTGCGGGGTTCCTAGGAGGGCACACCTCTGCAGGTCAGCAGAGGCGGTGTCCTGATTATGGCCATATGCTGAGCGTAACAGGACAGGGATGCTGGATCAATGTCACTGCTCACTGCTGCGTAAGGCCAGGTCGCCTCCCCGGCATCCTTTGCAGCTCAGACGGGGCGTCCCTTTTCTTTAAAATTACTTTTTTGTTTATTTTTATTTATTTATTTAAGAGCGAGAGAGAGAGAGAGAGAGAGAGAGAGAGAGAGAGAGAGAACAGAATGGGCGCACCAGGGCCTCCAGCCACTGCAACGGAACTCCAGACGCGTGCGCCCCCTTGTGCATCTGGCTAACGTGGGACCTGGGGAACTGAGCCTTGAACCGGGGTCCTTAGGCTTCACAGGCAAGCGCTTAACCGCTAAGCCATCTCTCCAGCCCTGCTTGTTGGTTTTATCTGTGCCTCAGTCCCCTGCTGCTTATACCCCTGCCTCTATACCCTTAGTGGATGATGGTACCCAAGGCCCCCGATGGCCCCTTGGGTTGGCCCACGGCAGTCACTAGCCGCACTCTAGGCAGAATTCTGTGACCTCTGGCCTCAGGGTAAGTACTTGTTCCTGTGAGTCCAGGGACTCCGCTTGGGCCTGGGCCACCCTCATGCAGCCATCTGAGGTCACCCGCTCATAGAGGCTGGAGGGCATTTTCTGCGCCTGCCAGTTGGGTGGCTGCTGCCTGAGTGTGGGAGGGGGCTATGGCCAACACACATGACCACGTTTAGTAAAAATCTACTTGCCAAAGCAGGAGCCTGGCAGACTGTTGGGTGCACTTTGCTGAGCCTTGCCGTAGACTATGAAGGCCAGGCAGTTGCAGTGGGGTTGCGGGGAGCCCTAGGAGCCCGGGGACAGGGTCGTTACCCCAGTCCTCAAGCCCTCGGCCCTGGGTGTTCTCCATTCTATTCACTCCTTCACGGGCACCACGGCCTCTCCTCCAACACAGAGGGCAGGACCCACTTTAACCTTAGTCCAAGGTCACCTGGGGTCACATGCGGCTTTCTTCCAAGGGGGAAGATGCCTTCAGGAGAGCAGAGATGTGAGGGACCAGTTTGCCCCCCTCCGACGAGTCCTGAGACTCACTGATGCTGGTCGCAGTGACCCAGATCTCAACGCATGGGGACAGGCTCAAGGGCAGGGGCAGGTGCATCCAGGGCCCCCGGTCCTTACCAGGAGAAAGCAAGGGCTGACCAGCTTCCAGCACAGCCGCCAGTAGAGACTGGGCCGCTGCCCCATCATCTGCTTGATGTCATCACTGAACTGCCGCACACCTGAGAGGGAAGCAGTCACCATGGCCCCGGTCAAGCACTGGACACACATAGGTCCCTCTTGACTCCAAGGACCGCCCCCTTCACACCGTATAACCCTGACTGTACCAGGCCTCTTGCAGGACTCCACGTACTGGGTGACCCCTAAGATGCCCTGGGGAGGCGGGTGGTCAGGTAGCTGAGCCCTGGGCCCAGGGACACATCTGGCCCACCCTGCCTCACTCAGGCCCTCCTGCCTGGCCCACACTTCCCTTGCCTCCCTCTACAAGTATATCTTCCACTTTTAGAAAGTTGTGGTAAGATGCATGTAACATGAAATACACTGTTTTGACTATTTAAGTGCACAGTTTATAGGCACTAAGTACAATTGCATGACGGTGCCACCCCGACCTCCTATCTCCAGAACTTTCTCTCTTCTCCCCTGCCCCCCGACCATCTTTTTGGTTTTTCAAGTAGGGTCTCCCTCTAGTCCAGGCTGACCTGGAATTCACTATGTGCTCTCAGGCAGGCCTCGAACTCACAGCGGTATTCCCATCTCTGCCTCCTGAGTGCTGGGATTAAATGCGTACACCACAACTCATGGTCAGAACTTTCTTGTCTTCCCCAGCCAAGACTCTGTCCACCTTGAACACTCTGTCCCTGTCTCTTCCCACTTCCGCCCCTGGCACTCCAGTCCACTTCTGTCTAGGGCCTTGGCTTCTTTAGGGACCGTGAGGGTAGAATTGCACAGCCTGTGTCCTTTGACGACTGGCTGTTTCAGGTGGCATGATGCCCCTGAGGTTGAAACACATGTCCTCTATGTTGGGGCTTGTGTCAGAATTTCTTTTTCAAGGTTGAATGTATGTAGCCCATGATCTCCAATGTACGTGTATAATGCTTTTATGAATATATTTTTAGCTGGATGTGGTGGCATACACTTTTAATCCCAGCACTCGGGAGGCAGAGGTAGGAGGATCGCCATGAGTTCAAGGCCAGCCTGAGACTCCATAGTGAATTCCAGGTCAGCCTGGGCTACAGCGAGACCCTACGTCAGAAACCTGCTCTCCCCCCAAAAAGAAGATATTTTTAGATATTTAACGAGTTGTGTTTTATCCCCAGGAGCACTGTACTTTAGAAACATGTTTCTTTCAGTAATATCTGACTCTTTCTGGAATTAAGATCTTCACAGATACTCCCTCTGCTCAGAATCTGGCCTGGCCTCTCATTCAAGAGACTGCGGTGCTGTGATGAGCTTTGGATGGCCCAGCAGCTTCATGGCCTCATTAGGAAGATGACTCTGGGGCTGGAGAAATGGCTTAACGGTTAAGCCTGCAAAGCCTAAGGATTTATGTTCAACTCTCCAGAACCTACATAAGCCAGATGTATAAAGATGAGACAAGCGCAAGGTCGCACACGTCCACTAGGTGGCGCAAGTGTCTGGAGTTCCATTGCAGGGGCTGAGGCCCTGGTGTGACAATTGTCTCTCTCTCTCTCTCTGTCTCTAAAAAAGAATAAATAGATGGCTCTGCATGGCTTGTCATCAACTCCAGACCCCCAGAAATACTCAGTGCATGAACAGTGGACACATCCTTGCTTGTGGGCCAACAGTCCAAGCTCAAGGGCTAGAGACAGCACGCAGCTGGTTGAAATCCACACACCGGGCACTTGTGTGACACACTCGTGAGGAGAGGTGGCCATTGTCTGACCTGCCTCCTGCAAGCTGACAGCATGATCTGATCAAGGCCCCTAGTTCTTTAAAAAAAAAAAGATATATATATATATATAATATTTATATTATATATGATATATATATATATATTTTTTGAAGTAGGTTTTCACTCTAGCTGAGGCTGACCTGGAATTCACCATGTAGTCTCAGGGTGGCCTCAAACTCACAGTGATCCTCCTACCTCTACCTCCCCAGTGCTGGGATTAAAGGCATGCACCACCACGCCTGCCTTAAAAAATATTTTATTTGTATTTATTTATTTGAGAGAGTGGCAGATAGAAAGAGAGAGACAATGGGCCACTGCGAACCAACTCCAGACACATGTGCCACATTGCGCATCTGGCTTACATTGGTATTGGGAAATTGAACCTGGGTCCTTAGGCTTCGTAGGTAAGCACCTTAACTGCTAAGCCATTTCTCCAGCCCAGGGTTCCTTCTTATGTTTTTGTTTATTTGTTTGTTTTGAGGTAGGGTCTCCCTGTAGCCCAGGCTGACCTGAGATTCACTATGGAGTCTCAGGGTGGCCTTGAACTCATGGTGATCCTCCTATCTCTGCCCCTTGAGTGCTGGGATGAAAGGCGTGTGCCACCATGCCTGGCCAGGGTTCCTTCTTTATGTCACCAACTGAAAAGGGCACAGCACCCCATCAAGTCTCACTGTCCTACCAAACCAGGGTGTCCACATGATGCAGTCTCTTGGTATGTCTCCTGGATGCCAACTGGCTGAGTGCCCGCTTCAGCCAACAGAGCAGGCCACACCCTCTGTGATACCGCGTGAACTACAACCCAAGCATTTTTCCAAGAAGGCTAGCTAACGCTGATGCTACAGCCCTGGTCTTCCTGCCTGGACTTACCGTAGAACCAGGCCACCCCAATGGCTTCGATGAGCACGCCAAAGAGGATGGATGTGCCGGCAGCAAAGTGGTCCAGCAGTGTGAAGACATAGATGCCTCCCTAGAAGAGAGGGGTGCCCATGCTGAATTTGGGGTCTGGCTGCAGCCACTCCCCAACCAAAATGCTTTAAGAAAATAGATAATCTAGCTGGGCGTGGTGGCGCATGTCTTTAATCCCAGCACTCGGGAGGCCAAGGTAGGAGGATCGCCATGAGTTCAAGGCCACCCTGAGACTACATAGTGAATTCCAGGTCGGTCTGGACCTTACCTTGAAAATAGAATAAGATAGATTACCTGTCCTGGGAATTCACTCTGCAGACGTATGTACTCCCCATAAGTGTAACTTAAGTCACTCTACCCCAAATCCACTTCTCTCCTTTTTAGGGCTTCAGACGATGAGAGAGGGAAACACCCAAGTGGGAAAGTGGCCTTGGACCCCCGCAGACAGGCCTCTGCCACCTTCCAGGCCCCCTCCCATCCCCAGGAAAGGGGCGCCTCCCCAGCGCTGTCCAGGTGCTGAAATCTCTCCGCAACCAGATTCCAGACCCACGCCTGCCCCGCCCTGGGCGCGACTACAGGGAAGTCGAGTTGCTTGAGGCGCAGCGGGGCTTTCTTAGAAATGACGCGGTCTCTCCATCCCAAAGGCACCCATAGCACCCTCAGACGCTGGGGCTATCAGGACACAGGCAGGCAACTACATACGTTGGTGACGCAGAAGAGAGACAGCAGGAAGGTGGCCAGGACTATGCCCAGTGTGAAGAATTCCCGGTGGCGGTGCAGCAGCTGGAACTCATCGATGAGGCCGGTGATCACAGACTCCATGCCGCCCATCTGCGGGACACAGAGGTCACACTCACCCATGCCGGGGCGGGCCGGACTTTTCACTTGACGGGTGGACACCCAGGTTGGCGCATGAGAGGGTCTGCGTAGCAGCCCACTGGCAGGATGAAGAAAGATCTCTGGGGCTGCAGAGATGTCTCAGTGGTTAAGGCATTTGCCTGCAAAGCCTAGCAACCCAGGCTCAATTGGCCAGTATCCACATAAAGCCAGATGCACGAGGTGGTGCATGCGTCTGGAGTTTGTCTGCAGTGGCTGGAGGCACTAGCGTGCCCGTTCTCTCTCAGTCTCTCTCTGCCCCTCCCTTCTCTCTCTCAAAATAAATAAAATATTTTTTTTTTTAAAAAAGAAAGAGCTCTGGGGCTGGAGAGATGGCTTAGCAGTTACGGCGTTTGCCTGCAAAGCCAAAGGACCAGGTTCGATTCCCCAGGACCTTTGTACATTAGCCAGATGCACAAGGTGACGCACACATCTGGAGTTTGTTTACAGCTGCTGGAGGTCCTGGTGCACCCATTCTCTCTCTCTCAATCTCTCTCTCTCTATATATATATAATAGAGAGAGAGAGAGAGAGATTGAGAGAGAGAGAGAGAGTCTCAAACTGTCCTTGATATATATATATATTGTCCTTGATATATATATATATATATATATAACAAATAAATAAAATAAAAAAAGAAAGAGCTCTGGCTGGGGCTTCCGTGTTGACATGGCAGAGAGAGAGAGAGACCCTGAGGGTAGAGGGTGACCACAGTCACTTTGAAGCCACTGGGCCAGTGAAGTGTTAGGTGGATGAGATGGCATTGCCTTGACAGACTGATGGTACAACTATGTCACCAGGGCAACATACCCCGCCCACAATCACAACCTTGCAGTGCAGCTGGCCTGGCACATCACGTGATGAGGGGACCAGCCAGGTCAGCCTGTGCCCCGTAAACGCCCCTTCCAGGTACAGGACCATGGAGGCCTCTGGGCCACAGAGCTAGGTAGAAAATGAAGGTGGGGCTGCTCGCTCTTGGAGAGAGGGGGGTGGTTCTCAGCTCAGGAAGAAAGCTACAAGGTGCCCCTTAGCCAATCCAGGTGCCAGGGCTCAGTGGATATGGTCCCGAGAAACGGGTAGGTCCAAAGAAGCCCAAGAAAGTAGAGCGGTCTGAACCCCTTCAAGAACCTGGACACCCGGAAGTTGCTCAGCCAGGCTCCATCTCTTCTCGGGGAGCCCAGGGGTCAGCGGGGGCTCTGCTACACGCACCCCTATGACCAGGCACTCTGCCATTCCGAGTGGAGCCTTTGGCTGCTGGGGCTCGGTTCTACATGCATTCTGCTCCTGGGATGCCCGGGCTCAGGCATGTTGATGGCCAGGGTGGGAAGAAACACAAGTTAACACCCCGGCATCACTGGCCAAGCCCAGAAAGGATCTTCAGTGATACAGGCAGGTTGGAGTCTCACGAGCAGGCCCTGTGCCGGACACACGAGGAATGGGGGACTGTTAGAAGGCACGCCTGTCCACACGAGGCCAGCGTCCTCTGGGAGCTGTGGCACCGCAGGGCCCCGGGGGGCCTGGGGTACTCACAGCACTGTCTATCCCCAGAGTCAGCAGCATGAGGAAGAAGATGGCAGCCCAGGCTGAGGAGAGCGGGAGTGTGGCGATCGCCTCCGGGTAGATGATGAAGATTAGGCCTGGCCCTGCAAGCAAGCAGAAACCCACCAGTCGTGACCACTTGCTTCCCCTCTGACCTTCAAGGCTGAGCAGCCTGGCCAAGATGCCCGTGAGCCGCTCGCTGGGAGCTCTCCCCCACCACAGAGGTCCTACCTACTGCGGGTTCAGCGAGCGCTTGGCCAGGATTGTCGAAGATACAAATCACGAGCCCGACGGAGAGCTTTGCTCTCCCGGCTTGCCCCCCCACCCCCCGGCCCCACGCGTCACTCACGTCCACACCAGGCCAGAGGCTGGGGACAGTGGTGTCAGAACACACAGCACAGACAGGAAAGAGGGATGGCAGGTGTCTCTGGGCAGGCTAACTCCAGCTGACGTGTTTCCAACTGGTTTTACTGTGTGGATCAGGTCATACGCACACCACGGGATCATGTGTGAACACACTCCAAAATGCATATGCATGCAGTGCCACACGCTCCCGTGCCCATGTGCCCGTATGCATACCAAACACACTTGCACAGTCACAGTCATATATGAACACACAGGCGTAAGTATATATGAACATACACGCGTAAGTACACACCCATTCGCACTATTTGGTTTTTCAAGGTAGTGTCTCACTCTAGTCCAGGCTGCCCTGGCATTCACTATGTAGTTTCAGACTGTCCTTGAACTCATGGCCATCCTCTTACGTCAAGCCACCTGAGGTCTGGGATTCAAGGCATGCGCCACCGTACCTGGCCTCCTAATTTTCTTTTCATTTTTTTATTTTTTGAGGTAGGGTCTCGCTCTAGCCCAGGCTAACCTGGAATTTACTATGTAGTCTCACGCTGGCCTTGAACTCATGGTGATTCTCCTGCCTCTGCCTCCCAAGAGCTGGGATTAATGGCATGCACCACCACGCCCGGCTTTGGAAACTGAGTTTTACACACACGGCAATGCATGACGGTCTTGTTCTTGACTTCCACCCTCATGACACGTGAGGAAACTAGACTCCTCTGTGCTTGCTGCAGCCTGTGAGCCCTCGGTCCACACAAGGCACCCCACAAAGTCATCTCCCAGCGAACATTCACAGATGAGCGTGGCTCATGTCACCCATCCTTCCTGCAGCATGGTTGAGGCATGAGCAGCATCTCCGCACTGGGACTCAAGGTGCTTAGGAGGGCACCCCACTGGCACAGAAGGTTTGACAAGCAAGAAATGGGGCTGGAGAGATGGCTTAGCAGTTAAGGCACTTGCCTGCAAAGCCAAAGGACCCAGGTTTGATTTCCCGGGACCCACGTAAGCCAGATGCACAAGGTGGCGCATGCATCTAGAGTTCATTTGCAGCAGCTGGAGGTCCTGGCGCACCCATTCTCTCTCTTTCTCTCTGTCTCTCCTTCTTTCTCTCTGGACTGGCATTATAGTTTGGATCTGGAATGTTCCACAGCGGTTCATGTGCTGAAGGCCTGGTTACCAGCGGGTGGCATTACTAAGAGTTAATTGGATCATCTAAGTAATCACCTCACCAGTGAGACATGAGCTCCTGCTGAATGGGCTGTGGGAGATGAGGCCCAGTTATAGAATAACACCAGGAGCGTGCTTTTGAATGGGACATCTTGTCCCCAGACTTGCCCCGCAACCTGGCTTCGCAGGCACTCTAAAAGGGCAGCTCGCTCTACCATCTGAGTATATATATATCTTCATTTTCAAGGTAGTGTCTCACTCTAGGCCAGGCTGACCTAGGATTCACTCTGTAGTCTCAGGCTGGCCTCAAACTCACAGTGATCCTCCTATCTCTGCCTCCCCAGTGCTGGGATTAAAGGAGCGTACCACCACGCCCGGTGCATCTCAGGAATTTTGTCAGTGTCATTAGTTATGGGAAAGCGGCGTTGCTACAAAGCCAGGCTGGCCCATGGGCTGGCCATCTGAACAGGAATGTTTTCCTTTATTTTTCATATATATGTGTATATATATATATATATATATATATATATATATATATATATATATATATATAAATATATGTATGTATGTATATATATATATATATATATATATATTTAGTTTAGAGAGGGTGGGGAGAGAGAATTAGCATGCCAGGGCCTCAGCCACTGCAATTGAACTCCAGACGCTTGCGCCACCTACTGGGCATGTGAGACCTTGCGCTTGCCTCACCTTTGTGCTTCTGGCCTACGTGGGATCTGGAGAGTTGAACATGGGTCCTTAGGCTTTGCAGGCAAGTGCCTTAACTGTTAAGCCATCTCTCCAGCCCATGTTTTCCTTTCTTTACTGTCCACCTTGAGGCTCACCAGTGCCCCGCAGATGGTTGCTCTTGGACCTCTGTGAGTTCAATTAACCTCTTCTTTATCAAGTTTCCCAGCCTAGACATCTTGTTACAGCAAACAGAAAACCGAGTGAGACACCATGTCCCCTGCCCACCTCCCTCCCGACTTACAGGTGTGGAGAGACACTCAGGTCTCAGAAGGTGGCAAGTGGGTCAGAAGAGACCATGTGCCAGAGACCCGGGGACCAAGCAGGCCACGGTCTCCAGATGTTTACTAGGAACACACTGCTTGCTAATGTCACAAGCAACCGGCTTCATTTCGGTGAACCGTGCTGTAACCTAGCACCCTCCATTGCTGCCACGATGGGAGATGGGGACGCCTTAATCCTCCTTTACACTGAGCTTGGAGAGACCCAACTGTGGCACACATGCCCAGGGGACCCAGTTGACAATGTCCGACAGTCATCACAGCTCACATTGTACTTGTGCGTTAGGATCTGTGGTTGCGGCGGCTGTGTGGGACCAGAACAGAAGATGGTGAAGGGGCAGGGAAGGAGGACACAGGGCGCAGGGCGGGTATCTGTATATCATGGGTGGTCAGCTGCGCTGGAACATGGGCTGCTTATAGTTGGCATCACTTAAATTGGCAGCTCTCTGGGCTGACATGCCTCTGGGTCTAGGCAGGGCGCTTTGCACTAGGGGGAGTGGGGTGAGGTATGGCAGTATGGGGGTGAGCTCACCGTCTGTGGCCACGTCCCCGATGGGCACATTGTGCTTCTGTGCCATGTACCCCAGGAAGGAGAAGACGACGAAGCCAGAGGAAAAGCTCGTCAGGGAGTTGATGGAGGTGGTGATAATCGCGTCCCTGTGGGAACAAGACAGGACACCCTGGAGCTAGCTGAGCTGCGACCCTGAGACTGCCACCCACGATTTCCCATTTGCAGCATGTAGGGAAGGGCAGGCTAGGAGGGACAGCTTCTCAGAGAAGCACTGCCAGGCTGCCTCTGGGCTCCTTGGTGCTATCAGGGTTCATGGAGGTGGGAGAGATGACCACCATGTGTCCCACTGGGATACCATGACACCCCCTGACCTCACAGAAGAGAGGAGACCCAGGGGGGCTGGTTGTGGAGGGAGGAAGATATGGCTGCACATAAAGCTCAGCGAAGCTGCTCCCAGGAGGTGACATACATCTCCATGTGTCTCAATACCTTCCTTAAAATTGAGGGCTGGAGAGGTGGCTTAGTGGTTAAGCCGTTTGCCTACAAAGCCAAAGGACCCAGGTTTGATTCCCCAGGATCCACGTTAGCCAGATGCACAAGGGGGCGCACACGTCTGGAGTTCATTGGCAGTGTCTGGAGGCCCTGGCACACCCATTGCCTCTCTCTCTCTCCCTCTTTCTCTGTCAAATAAATAAATAAATAAAATTGAGCACAAGATGTTACTGGAAACTGCCTTTAAAAAATGATTTATTTATTTGAGAGAGAAAAGAGAGAGAGGTGCATGTCAGGACTCCTGTCACTTCAAGCGAACTCTAGATGCATGTGACACTTAGTGCATCTGGCTTTCCATGGCTGCTGGGGAACTGAGCTCAGGATTTGCAAGCAAGCATCTTTAACCACTGAGCCATCTCTCCATCCCATCCCTCTGCCTGATTTTAATGTTTTTAAAAAAGCTGTGCAGAGAGCTGGAGAGATGGCTTAGCAGTTAAGGCACTTGCCTGTGAAGACTAAGGACCCATATTCAACTCTTCAGATCCCACATAAGCCAGACACACAAGGTGATGCAAGCATGCAAGCTCACACATGCACAGAAGGTGGCACACGCATCTGGAGTTCAATTACAGTGACTGGAAGCTCTGGTGCACCAATTCTCTCTCTCTCCCTGTGTCTCTCACTCTCATAAAAAAGGCCAGTCTGTTGGGCTTGCCTTAAAAAAAAACTGTGGAGCCAGCTTGGAGGCTGAGGCAGGAGGATGGCTGTGAGTTCAAGGTCCATAAGGGTTACATAGTGAATTCTACGACATCCTAGGCTACAGACTGAGACCCTGTCTTTAAAAACAAAACAAAAACAAACAAAAAGGTATAAGAAAGATATCCAGGCATGGTGGTGCATGCCTTTAATCCCAGCACTCAGGAGGCAGAGGTAGGAGGATCGCTGTGAGCTCAAGGCTAGCCTGAAGCTACATAGTGAATTCCAGGTCAGCATGGGCTAGAGTGAGACCCTACCTCAAAAGAAGAAAGAAAGAAAGAGAGAGAGAGAGAGAGAGAGAGAGAGAAAGCCATGTGGCTCAGAAGTTTTGTAAGTAGAGATTTTCTTCTAGGGGACGTGTCATTTCCAAAAGCCAGCACCCGCAGGAGCCACGATGTGGATGCGTCTTTGTCACTTACCTATAGCAATTGTTGGTGAACTTATTGTAGCTGGAGAAGGCGATCAGCACCCCGAACCCAATGCCCAGGGAGAAGCACACCTGGGTGGCAGCATCTATCCACACCTGCCGCGGCCAGAGAGGGGAGAACGTGAGCCGGATGGTTAGACACAGGGCGGGGTGGGGCTGTCACCCCGCACCCGTCCGCATGACAGAGCAGGCTTCACGAGTGCCTACCACGACTACCTCCAACTAAGATGCCGTGGCCCTGTGAGGCAGCCGGCCGGGCCTCCTCCTCGGACTCTCTGGTTTGCGCTCAATATCACGTGTATGCCTGGTGTTGCTAGTCTTAGGAAATAAGCCCTCCTGTATCCCTGGCCTGAGTCACCCGAGGCCAGACACTGGTGTCCAGCAGATGGCAGACGCACGCTTTGATCACGAAAAGGAACGGCAAGGTTAGTGCCGTTACTTGGGCCAGAATGAGAAACTCAGGCACGGCACGCTGAGTCAGGGCTGTGCCGAGACCAGTCAGCGAGCCAGACCTGTCTTGTCCCTCCCTGTGTAAGCCACCCAGGTGGGAAGGCTAAAGAGGAGCTGCTGCTACCAATGGGTCTGAGCCAGACCTTCCACCTTCTGGGAGCTGGGTAGTGCCAGGAGCCATCCCTGAGTGTCTACGCCGTCCAGGCTGGTCTGAAGCATCTAGAACACTAATAAGCCACTGGTAACGGAAGTACTGGGCAGGCTGGAGGGGGTCCAAGTGGCTGCTCTGAGCTTGAAACAACAGAGAACATGCTGCTAAGGACACAGGGGCCCCAGGCTGCAAGGGAGCTGGCGCCTCTGTCCTTTGGTTCAGAGTCTCTGGGCCACCCCAGTTTGGGAACCGTAGATTTGAGGGAAGCTGGCTGGCCAGGCAGTCAGGGCTGCGGAGAGGAACAAGGCTTAAGCGAGATGGGGGGGGGGGTCAAGCCTGGAGCGGTCAGGAGGGCAGAGAAAAGGGGGGCTTGGGCTGGAGAGATGGCTTAGTGTTTAAGGCACTTGCCTGCAAAGCCCAAGAACTCATGTTCTAATCCCTAGGTCCCACATAGCCAGACGCACAGTGACTCAAGTTGCAATGTTGCACACGTGCACAAGGGGGCGCAAGCCTCTGGAGTTTGTTGGCAACAGGCTGAAGGTCCTGGCGCGCCCTTTTCTCTCTCTCTGCCTCTTTCTTTCAAAGTAAATAAATAAATAAGCCAAATGTGGTGGCGCACGCCTTTAATCCCAGCACTCGGGAGGCAGAGGTAGGAGGATCGCCATGAGTTCGAGGCCACCCAGAGACTCCATAGTGAATTCCAGGTCAGCCTGGGCTAGAGTGAGACCCTGCCTCAAAAAACCAAAATAACAACAATAGTAATAATAAATAAATAAAAGAAAGAAAGAAAAAGGAAAAGAGGGTCCTGTTATGTTTTCCCTGTGTGGCTCCCGCATCATTAATTAGCTCACGTGCCTGCCAGGCACCTGCTGAGTTCACGGGACAGGGTGGCATTGCTACCTTGCCGTAGCTCGGGCCTCCCACCCACATGCAGGAGAGCTGTCACACAGATCTGCAGTCCCGGGGACTCACGGATGCCTCGCAGAGTCGGTAGAAGTCCACGCTCAGGTACGCTCTGATGCCCTCCATGGCTCCCGGGAGCGTGACGCCACGCAGGAGCAGGGCAGTGAGGACCACATAGGGCATGGTGGCTGTGATCCACACGACCTGGGGAAGAGAGGGCTGGCAAGATGCATGGGCCACACAGAGCCTCCAGCAGGAGCAGGATGGGCAAGGAAGGGAACGTGGGGTTGGTGCGTATCACAACTGGGAAGCCAGTGTCCCGTGTTCCTTAGGGCACTAGCTCAGCCATGGGAATGAGCCTGGAGTGAGACCAAGACTACCAGAGGATACCTTTTGTCTTGTGCTTTTACTTATTTATTTATTTATTTTTGGTCTTTCAAGGTAAGGTCTCACTCTAGCTCAGGCTGACCTGGAATTCACTTGGTAGGCTCAGGGTGGCCTCGAACTCACGGTGATCCTCCTACCTCTGCCTCCCGAGTGCTGGGATTAAAGGCGTGCACCATCATGCCCGGCTTTGTCTTGTGCATTAAAAAAAATATGTTTTATTTATTTACTTGTTTGAAAGAGAGAAGGAGGCAGAGAGAAAGGGAGAGAGAATGGGTGCGCCAGGGCCTCCAGCCACTGCAAACAAACTCCAGATGCGTGCGCCCCCTTGTGCAGCTGGCTTATGTGGGTCCTGGAGAGTTGAACCAAGATCTTTCGGCTTTGCAGGCAAACGCCTTAACCGCTAAGCCGTCTTTCCAGCCCTGCCTTGTGCATTTTTCCCTCCAGGAATTAAAGCAGGAACAGCAGGGTAGCAAGAGAACAACACGCCCTGCACTTGCTCTGTCTCAGCGTGCAGGGGTGGCTCTCGTCTATGGCAACGCAAGCGACTCCCCCTGATTGGGCAAAGATGTACTTTGGGTTTGCAAAAAGGGATGACTTGAGACAGCAGGGAATGGGAAGGAGGACCCATCGCTACGGCAGCGGGGAGGCTTCCTGTGTCGGTAAAACAGGTGACAGGGCCATTTGGTCAAAATCGCCATGGGTAACCATACGATCCAAAATCTCTCTCTCTCTCTCTCTTTTTTTTTTCTTTTCTGAGGTAGGATTTCACTCCAGCCCAGACCTGGATTTCACTATGTAATCTCAGGGTGGCCTCAAACTCAGGGCGATCCTCCTACTTCTGCCTCCCGAGTGCTGGGATTAAAGGCGTGCGCCACCACGCCCGGCCAAAATAACTTTTTAAAAATTTTTATTTATTTATTATTTATTTAAGAAGCAGATAGAGAGAGAGGAGAGAGAGCGAAAGAGAGAGAATGGGCAGCCATTGCAAACAAACTCCAGGTGCATGTGCCACCTTGTGCATCTGGCTTACGTGGATCCTGGGGACTTGAACCTGGGTCCTTTGGCTTTGTAGGCAAATGCCTTAACCAGTAAGCCATCTCTCCAGCCCCCAAATATCTTCATTGGCAGGAAAAATTCAAGCAGTGCTGTGGTAGTTTGAATAGATGGCCCCTAATATATTCAGTGTTTTATTACAGTCTATAATTTTGATCTGCAGCCACCTGGCTGGAGGAGGTGTCATTGGGGGGATCTTAGGACCCAACCCCAAGGTGTGGTGGTGGGTTTGACATTCCAATCTAAAGATCTGCAAAGTGCTTGCAGTTCCTGAAATGTGCTTGTTTTGTGCTGTGGTTTTAGGATTTGGCTTGTGGCTCCTCTCTCTTCCTCTCTCCCTGGTCCTTTAAGGGGGAACATCTTCTTCTGCCATTATGGAACTTCCAGGGGAAGTAAGCTTCAATAAATATTCCTTCTTCCATATCTGTGCCTGGTCTGGACATTCATCTCAGTGAACCTGAAGCTGTCTGCTACAAGTGCCATTCTTGTCTTCTTGCTGGGCACTTTGTTGTAAGTGCTGCCCTCTCGGTGCCCTTCCCCAAACAAAGTGAGTGCCCGCTTCCAGCCACCATGGCCGTATGTCAACCTCCATCCAACCACGCATATATGTCCGCCCACCAGCCTTGGCCACCTGTCTACCTCTCCTCTACCAATCCATCTAGTCTCAAGCCAGCCACGGCCACCTAGTCTTCCTTCCCCACCCAGGACAATCGGTCTCCTTCCCCCTCCACCTACAGTCATCTGTCCGCCCCCCACCTGTGACCCCCCCCCCCCAGCCATGCGTCCTCACCTTCCCTGAGGTCTTCACTCCTTTCCACAAGCTGAAGTACAGGAGGACAATGACCAGCACCAGGCAGGCCGTGAGCTGCCACCGGGGAGGGCCCAGGTCATCGATGCCGCGGCTCTGGTGGAGGTGCAGCACGCCACGCCTAGGGAGAGG
The DNA here is from genome assembly GCF_020740685.1 of Jaculus jaculus. Classification (NCBI taxonomy): domain Eukaryota; kingdom Metazoa; phylum Chordata; class Mammalia; order Rodentia; family Dipodidae; genus Jaculus; species Jaculus jaculus. Next base: position 6,315,777 of record NC_059121.1, read on the forward strand.
CGGCAGGTGATCCTGGAGGGAGCACCCCCCAACCAAACACGCACACCCCAGACCTGGAGCTGGACAGCTGAGCTGGCCCTAAACCCTGCCCTCCTCAGCTCCACAGGGCCAAAAGCACCTCATCTGAGCTGACCAGAGACAGCCCTTAGTCCTCTGCAGGGTTCAAGACCAGGCCCTGACGGAGACACCAGGCCACCTTTGAGATGGACACAGAAGGCAGCCCAGCTTGCCAGAAGGTTCCAAGGAAGCTACTCTTATTCCTTACCCACTGGCAGCCCCGTCTGGGGTAGGAGAGAGCAGACAGTTTGGGTCTACAGAGGAATGGAGCCTCGGAAACCAGAGAAAGACGCCGAGTGAAGCCAGCACCCACTGTTGCCCGTGGGGGCAGTGCCAGGGTGGGGCCTGGAGGGCTCTGAGCTGCCAGCTGAGACACACAAGTGCTTCTGAGCGCGATGGCTCCCAGCCCTGTGCCTACGGGTCCTGTCGTTCGAAAGGTCACAAGGGATGGCCTGTCAGAAGCCACGAGTGGCTGAACTTGTTTTTGAAGGAGGCTGGAGAGATGGCTTAGCGGTTAAGGCATTTGCCTGCAAGACCAAAGGACCCAGGTTCGATTCCCCAGGACCCACGTTAGCCAGATGCACAAGGGGGCTCATGCATCTGGAGTTCGTTTGCAGTGGCTGGAGGCCCTGGTGCGCCCATTCGCTCTGCCTTTCTCTCTCTCATGTAAACAAATAAAAATAAAACAGGCTGAGGGTCATGGACTTACTGGTCACAGGATGAGCAGAGATACCTGCCACACAGGGATACGCTATTCCTCAAGTGAGCTCCTGGGCCCACGCCACAACTCTTAAAGATAAGCTTTAGAAGGACCAGACTGGAGCTGGAGAGATGGCTTGGCGGTTAAGCTCTTGCCTGTAAAGTCTAAGGACCCCAGTTCGAGGCTCGATTCCCCAGGACCCACATTAGCCAGATGCATAAGGGGGCACATGTGTCTGGAGCTCGTTTGCAGTGGCTGGAGACCCTGGCGCACCCATTCTCTCTCTCTCTATCTGTTGCTCTCAAATAAATAAATAAATAAAAACAAAAACAATTAAAAAAAAAAAAAAAAAGAAGGACCAGACTGTATCCAACCACCCAGCCCCACAGCCTCCCGGCACGGAGCTTGCGTTCCTGAAGGAGGACGCATGCTGAGCGCGGGCTAGCGTCTAAGGAAGAATAGCCACAAGGCAGGAAATCACGCCGCCAAACCAGGAGACAACCCAGCAACATCCACTGCACATGAGATGTAAAAACTAACTCAAAATGGGCAAAAGAGCTCACTGCTACCCCTAAGGATGGAGGGGGGGAGGATCCTGGCTCACTGCAACCCCTGAGGATGGGGGGAGGAGCTCCCCTGCTGGTCCAATCCCCAAGGCTTCTGTGACCCCTCCATAGCCTCCGTAGCCTGGGGCCTGGGTGTCAGACAGCTTAGGCTTGTTTTAACCCAGGGCCCTGCCAATGTCCGACAGAAGGGGACAAGGATGAGGGTAAGGATGGTACCAACATGTGCTGTTCACATATTCATACTGAGCATGTACATAACTAATAAAAAAAAATGGGCAAAAGGGCTGAAACTCAAAGGCCCTGGGAAGAAAACTCAGGCGCTGAATATACATGTCCTTGGGTTTTTCGATGGGTTCTTTGATATGACATATAGGAGGAAGAAGAGATAAACTTGACTTCATCAAGTTTAAAAACTTACAAAAATAATTTTTTTTTTTTTTTGTTTCATTGAGGTAGGGTCTCACTCTAGCCTGGGCTGAGCTGGAACTTCTCACAGTTCCTCCTACCTCTGCCTCCTGAGTGCTGGGATGAAAGGTGTGCACCACCGCGCCCTGCTAAACATTACTTTTTAAAAAATATTTATTATTTCATTTTTTAATTTAAGACAGAGAGAGAGAATGGGCACACCAGGGCTTCCAGCCACTACAAACGAACTCCAGACACATGCGCCACCTTGTGCATCTGACTTACATGCGTCCTGGGGAATCAAACCTGGGTCCTTTGGCTTAGGCAAATGCCTTAAGCCATCTCTCCAGCCCTAAAAAAAAATATATATTATTTATGTATTTACTTTTGTGTTTTTCAAGGTAGGGTCTCACTCTAGCCCAGGCTGACCTGGAATTTACTATATAGTCTCAGGGTGGCCTCAAACTCATGGTGGTCCTCCTACTTCTGCTTCCCAAGTGCTGGGATTAAAGGCATGCGCCACCACGCCTGGCTTTATTTATTTATTTGCAAGCAGAGAGAAAGAGAGGAGAAAATGGGTGCATCAGGACCTCCAACTGCTGCAAACAAGCTCCAGATGCATGCACCACTTTATGCACATGGCTTTCATGGGTCCTGGGGAATCAAACCTGAGTTGTTAGGCTTTGCAGGCAAGTGCCTTCACTACTGAGACATCTCTCCAGCAAAAAAAAAAAATCTTTCATTATTCATCAAATAATTCTATAACAAAGTAGGAAGGAAAAACACAAAATGGGAGGTAATAGTTTTAAATCATGTATCCGCTAAGAGATTAACATCCAGAAAACCTCAACAACAGCTACAAAATATTTCACTTCGAAAATGAATAAAGGACTTGAAGTGGTCATTTCTCCAAAGGGGCACAGATGGCCGACATGCCCATGCTGCACACAGCCAACTGGGAAGGAAATGTAAATCAAAACTATGATGAAACTCCACTACGATCCACTAGGATGGCTGTTATCATAACAAACAACCTGAAAATGAGCATTGTCAAGGATGTGGGGAAACGGGGACGTGTGCACAGCCTGTGGGAATGCCAACGGCACAGCCACTGTGGAAACACTGTGAACTATCACAGCAGGTGTTTGTTCCACTCCACAGACACCTGTCGGCAGGATGTTCCCACTCTAGGATCCAGCTAGACATTCCTGGGTATATGCCTAACTGTAGCCCTAACTTACAACAGACATGCCTGCCTGTGAAGCCATGCTTATTGAGGCACTATTCTTTTTTCTTTAAATATATTTTTATTTATTTATTTGCAAGCAGACACACACATACACACACACACACAGAATGGGCACAAAGGGCCTCTAGCCACTGCAGACAAACTCCAGATGCATGCACCACTTTGTGCATCTGGCTTTACAAGAGTAAAGCCTGGGCCATTAGGCTTTGCGAGCAAGCATCTTCAACCACCGAGTCATCTCTCTAGCACTCTTGTTTTTCATTTGTTTGTTTAAATTTTTGTTTATTTATTTATTTGAGATAGACAGACAGAGGGAGAAAGAATCAGAGAGAGAGAGAGAATGGGTGCGTCAGGGCCTCTGGCCACTGCAAAGGAACTCCAGACGCATGCGCCCCCCTTGTGCATCTGGCTAACGTGGGTCCTGGGGAATCGAGCCTCGAACCGTGGTCCTTAAGCTTCACAGGTAAGCGCCTAACTGCTAAGCCATCTCTCCAGCCCTGTTTGGTTGTTTTTGAGGTAGGGTCTCACTCCAGCCCAGGCTGACCTGGAACTCACTCTACAGTTCCAGGCTGGCCTTCTACCTCTGCCTCCCGAGTGCTGGGATTAAATCGTGTATGTGGCACCATTCTTTTTGGAGTTAGCCTAGGTGCCCATCAACAGATGAAGCTATAAAAGAAATAACGGTGTATACAGACACTGAGGAAGAATGAAATTATGTCTCTGACAGGAAAAATGTGTGGAAAACTGTTAAGTGAAATGAATCATTCTCACCAGGGCAAGCACTTCATGGTCTTCCTTGCGAATGAAAATTAACAGGGGAAGGGACACAAAAGTAAATGAAGGACTATCTGAGGTTTGGAAGAGGAAAATGCAGAGGGGAAGGGAGGGAAGAAAGATTAATAGAGAGGTGAATGTGATCAAAGTACATTCTAGGGGCTGGAGAGATGGCTATGTGGAAAAGGCACTTGCCTGTGAAGCCTAAGGACCCATGTTCTATTCTCCAGGTCTCACGTAAGCCAAACGCACAAAGGCGAGGCAAAGAGCCGGGCGTGGTGGCACACGCCTTTAATCCCCGCACTGGGGAGGCAGAGATAGGAGGATCGCCGTGAGTTCAAGGCCATCCCGAGACTGCATAGTGAGTTCCAGGTCAGCCTGGACTAGAGTGAGACCCTAACTCCAAAAACCAAAAACAACAACAACAACAACAAAAAACCCTGAGGCAAGCGTGAAGGTCATACACATGCACAAGGTGGCACAAACGTCTGGAGTTCAACTGCGGTGGCTGGAGGCCCTGGTGCACCAATTCATTCTCTCTCTGGCTCTCACACACATGTTTAAAAAAAAAAAAAACACAAAAGGGCCGGAGAGATGGCTTAGCGGTTAAGGCGCTTGCCTGCAAAGCCCAAGGACCCATGTGTAACTCTCCAGATCCCACCTAAGCCAGATGCTCTGTGACACAAGCGTGCAAGGTTGCACACACACATGCACGAGAGAGTGCACACATCTAGACCTTGATTGCAGGGGCTGGAGACCCTGCTGTGCCAATTCTCTCTCTCTCTTGCATTAAAAAAATTACAAAAAAAATGTTACATTCTAGGCACGGATGGAAAAGCACAATGAAATACATTACTTAGTGCAATTAACATAGCTAATAAAAAGGACCAAAAACTTAAAAAGAACGGAAATTAGCGACACAGAGCTGTACTTGTGCATGCATTGCAGCATTATTTGCGACAGCCCGAGTGTGCAAGCCACTGCGTGGGCATCCACAGGGGAATGGAAGGACAAAATGTGGCTCCTATCACAGCGGGGAGAGGTTCTGGCGGTGGGTGGGCTCTGAAGGTACGTGCCACGTGAGATGCACCAGATACACAGAACAGACACTCTGCGACCCACTTGCACGAAGTCCCTGGAGGGGGTGGATTCAGAGAAAGAAAGTAGAATGGTGGGTGCTGAGCTGGGGGAGCGACAGAGGTCCAGCTAGGGGAGTGCAGAAAATTCTAGAAATGGGTGGTGGTGATGGTGGCACGCACCATGAGTGTGCCTTTTGCCATGGAACTGTGCACTTAGAAATGGTTTTAAATGGCTGGAGGGATGGCTTAGCAGTTAAGGCACATGCCTGAGAAGCCCAAGGAACCAGGTTCGATTCCCCAGGTCCCACGTAAGCCAGATGCACAAGGTGGCGCATGCATCTGGAGTTTGTATGCAGTGGCTAGAGGCCCTGGCGTGCCCATTCTCACTCTCTCTCTCCCTTCCTCTGACTGTAACAAATAAGTAAAAATAAAAGCCGGCGTGGTGGCGCACGCCTTTAATCCCAGCACTCGGGAGGTAGAGGTAGGAGGATCGCCATGAGTTTGAGGCCACCCTGAGGCTACATAGTTAATTCCAAGTCAGCCTGGACCAGGGTGAGAGCCCTACCTCAAAAAACCAATAAATAAATAAATAAATATAAAATAAAATACTTTTTATTTATTTATTTATTTATTTATTTATTTATTTATTTGAGAACGACAGACACAGAGAGAAAGACAGATAGAGGGAGAGAGAGAGGATGGGCGCGCCAGGGCTTCCAGCCTCTGCAAACGAACTCCAGACGCGTGCACCCCCTTGTGCATCTGGCTAACGTGGGACCTGGGGAACCGAGCCTCGAACCGGGGTCCTTAGGCTTCACAGGCAAGCGCTTAACCGCTAAGCCATCTCTCCAGCCCAATAAAATACTTTTTTAAATGATTTACAAAACCATGATGTAGCCAGGTGTGGTGGCACATGCCTTTAATCCCAGTACTCGGGAGGCAGAGGTAGGAGGATAGCTGTGAGTTCGAGGCCACTCTGAGACTACATAGTAAGTTCCAGGTCAGCCTGGGCTAGAGCGAGACCCTACCTCGAAAACCCAAAAAACAAAAACAAAAACAAAAACAAAAAACCAAACGTGATGTATAATTTGCCATGATACCATCCCCTTCTTAAAAAAAAAAAAAAAGAAACAAACAACCAAAAAACAAAAACAATACATTTCAGAAGAACCTGAGGTGTGAGAATTCCTTGGCAGAACTAAGAAGAAGGTCTGTAAACAAAAGGACAATGAGGTCAGATGAGAGCTCTACATGAAGACTTGGAGATGCTGGAAATGCTAACAAGTATTTCTTTTCTGGCTGAATATTTTTTTCCAGATGAATTTATTTATTTATTTTATTTTGTTTATTTTTAATTTTATTTTTTTTTATCAATGTTTTAAACATTTTCCATGATTACAAAAAATATCCCATGGTAATACCCTCCCTCCTTTTCCCCTTTGAAACTCCACTCTCCATCATATCCCCTCCCTATCTCAATAAGTCTCTCTTTTATTTTGATGTCATGATCTTTCTCTCCTCTTATGATGGTCTTGTGTAGGAGTAACATCTCAATCACACCTTCCAAGGCTCAGGGTTTAATGTGGAAGAGGTGGCAGAAAGAATGTAAGAGCCGAAAGAAGGGTAGGACTCCTTACAGTGTGCTCCCTCCAGACACAAAATGGCCTCGATATCCATGAGCTCATATTTTATTTATTTATTTATTTTGTTTTTTAAGGTAGGGTTTCACTCTAGCTCAGGCTGACCTGGAATTCACTATGGAGTCAAGGTGGGTCTCGAACTCACAGCACTCCTTCTATCTCTGCCTCCCAAGTTCTGGGATTAGAGGCGTGTGCCACCACGCCCGGCTTATTTTTATTTATTTATTTGAGGGAGAGTCTCACTCTATCCCAGGCTGACTTGGAATTCACTTTGTCGTACCAGGCTGCCCTCAGACTCACAGAGATCCCCTTACCCCTGCCTTGTGAGTGCTGGGATTAAAGGTATATGCCGTCCACACCTGGCAATATTTACATATGCAGTGATTGAAAGCAAAAGCAATGTACTGTGCTCTCTGTAACATTGCCCAAATGTGATAATACTCACAGAACAGACGGGAAGTGGGCTGGAGAGATGGCTAGGCAGTTAAGGCGCCTGCCTGCAAAGCCAAAGGACCCAGGTTCGACTCTCTTGAACCCATGCAAGCCAGATGCACATGGTGATGTATGAGCACAGGGTCATGCATGCTCACAAGGCAGCACTCACGTCTGGCATTCAAATGCAATGGCTAGGGGCCCTGGCATGCCAATTCTCTCTCATAAAAAAAATAATAATAATAAAAAGACAGAAAGGAATTACTATCACAGTGTGTGGGCTCTGAAGTGTGTGTGAAGAGGTACAAAGTCACCGGGAGGTAGAGAGAGTGACAAAGGCACGTTAACTCCACAACTCACTAAAACATGGAAGGGTGACAGGTTATTTATTACACAGCACTACAAATAAAGTAGAGCCTGACAATCAAACTCAAAAGCAGGGGGTAGGGCTGGAGAGATGGCTTAGCGGTTAGGGCACTTGTCTACAAAGCCAAAGGACCCAGGTTCAATTCCCCGGGACCTACACAAACCAGCTGCTCAAGGGGGCACATGCATCTGGAGTTCGTTTGCAGTGGCCAGAGGCCCTGGTGCGCCTATTCTCTCTCTCTCTTTCTCTCTGATCCCCTCCATTTCTTGTTTAAATAAATAAATAAAAAGCAGGAATAAACAGAGAAAACCAGGGTTGGAGAGATACTCCAGAAGGAGGACTATGACCAAGAGGAACATTCCCTAGTGGTAAAGGGACAAAGGAAAGAATTAAGATTCCTACATGTTTACCTCAAAATACTCAAGCTTCAAAGCGCATGGACAGAGCAAAATCTAGCACAGCTGTGACAGGAAGCACACACAGTTCTAGTCAAGGGTGACCCCCATGCCCCGTTCCCAGTAACTGACCCAGCAAGGGGACAGAAGGTCGCGAGGCATGTTCAGACCTGGTCAGCACAAGCTGGAGCAGTTGGCATTCATGAGACCCTTGAGCTCACGTGACCTCTCCCATGTTCGCCTCCCAAGTGCCAGGATGTACCGCGGAGCCAGCCTCGAATGCACATTCTTTTTAAAAAAGTTATTTAGCCAAAAAATGTATATACTGTACTTAGCAAACTGCCCAGTAAACACTTCTCTTAATGTTCATACCCTTATATTAATGCTACTTTCACTTTTGGTAGTGAAGCTTCTCTTTTCAGATGGCAGTGACCTTGGGATGACTCAGAAGGCACCATGGTGCTGACAAGAAATGACAGGAGCTCTCAGCACTGAAATGTCTCTATCACACCTTCCAAGGCTCAGGGTCCACTGCAGAAGAGGTGCTGGAAAGAATGTAAGAGCCAAAGGAAGGGTAGGACTCCTTAAAACTCCAGACATAAAATGGCCTGGATCTCCATGACTTCACAGTGCCTGACACTACCTACACAAGACCCTCGTAATAGAGCAAAAGATGATGACATCAAAATAAAAGAGAGACTGATTGAGACGGGGAGAATGGAGTTTCAAAGGGGAAAGTGGGGGGAGGGAGGGTATTACCATTTGATATTTTTTAATAATCATGGAAGTTGTTAATAAAAAAATTATTTAGGGGCTGGAGAGATGGCTTAGCGGTTAAGCGCTTGCCTGTGAAGCCTAAGGACCCCGGTTCGAGGCTCGGTTCCCCAGGTCCCACGTTAGCCAGATGCACAAGGGGGCGCACGCGTCTGGAGTTCGTTTGCAGAGGCTGGAAGCCCTGGCGCGCCCATTCTCTCTCTCTCCTTCTATCTGTCTTTCTCTCTATGTCTGTCGCTCTCAAATAAATAAATAATTATTTAAAAAAATTATTTAGCCAAAAAAGGAAAAAAAAAAGACAAAAAACCCAAAGCCAGGCTTCGTGGCACATGCCTTTAATCCCAGCACTCGGGAAGAAGAGGTAGGAGGATCACCATGAGTTCGAGGCCACCCTGAGACTACAGAGTGAATTCTAGGTCAGGCTGGGCTAGAACGACACCCTGTCTCGAAAAACCAAATACACACACACACACACACACACACACACACACACACACACACACACACTGGTTGGGAGAAACAGAACTGTTAGCCTAAAGCCCATAGTGTGCTTTCCTGGTGTAAAGCCTCTTATGTCCATCAAGCGTATTTGTAGTGTCCTGTCACAGCTCTGAGACTGGCAGCAACGAGCCTGTGCCTACAATATTTTCTCTCGCGCGTTCACCGCAAATGGAAGCTGGCAAGGACAGGGATGAGGAAGGGAACGCAGTGGAGGAGAAACGCACAACTCTATAAAAAAGGCATGTGCCTGTGATCCCAGCACCCCTAGAGGTGGAGGCAGGAGGACGGTAAGTCTGAGGTTGGCCTGGCGTATATGCCAAGACCCTGTCTCAAAATAATTAAATAAATACGGCTAAAGGGGCACGCTGGGGATGCAACTTGGTGGCAGACTGCTTGCCTAGCATGCGTAAGGACTTGGGTTGAAGCCTTAGGATCTCAAAGCAAAACAAGACAACAGGTAAAAGTAGGGCTAAGGGACTGGAGAGATGGTTTAGTGGTTAAGCGCTTGCCTGTGAAGCCTAAGGACCCAGGTTCAGTTCCCCAGGACCTATGTAAGCCAGATGCCTCTGGAGTGGCTAAAGGCCCTGGTACACCAATGATCGCTCTCTCTCTCTGTCTAATAAATAAATAAAGATAGTTTAAAAAATAAAGAAAAGAAAGTAGGGACTAGGGAGTTGCTTCAATGGATAAAAGTGCCTGCTTGCAAAACCTGCTGGCTGGGGTTTAATTCCATAGCCACCCACATAAAGCCAGATGGGTGTCTGCAGCAGCGAGAGACCCTGACACACCTATGCGTGCACACACACACACCACATACATTCACACACATTCACGAACAGATAAAGGAATTTTTTTTTTTTTTTTTTTTTTTGGTTTTTCAAGGAAGGGTCTCGCTCTCGCTCAGGCTGACCTGGAATTCACTATGTAGTCTCAGGGTGGCCTCGAACTCACGGCGATCCTCCTACCGCTGCCTCCTGAGTGCTGGGATTAAAGGCATGCGCCACCACGCCCGACTGATAAAGGAAAAATATTTTTAAAAAGAGACTACACAGTTTAACTTTCCTCAGATAAGAAGTCGCAGAAGGGCTGGAAAGATGGCTTAGTGGTTAAGGCATTTGCCTGCAAAGCCAAAGGACTCAGATCCAATTCCCCAGGACCTATGGAAGGTGGATGCACAAGGTGGCGCAATGTGTCTGGAGTTTGTTTGCAGTGGCTAGAGGCCCTGGTGCGCCCATTCTCTCTATATATCTTCCTCTCTCTCTCTCTCTCTCTCAAATAAATTTTAAAAAATTTAAAGAAAAGAAAAAAAAGAAGTCAGTGAACATAGGTAACTCTTCCTGGGATAGGCTCCAGGCTTCCACAGCGAATACTTCCTCTACTCTCAATTCCTGTCACTTCTGTCTGGTGCCCACTACCCGACAAGGAAGCCGTTGGGCACAGGGCTGCTGGGATTCTGGGATCTGGTGCTGGCAACCTCACCATCCTCCCCGCCTATTGCTGCCTCTGGTGGTCATGGGCTGACTGTCAGATCCTGGGCCCTGTCTGCCGAATCAAAGCCTGCGGGGGTGTGGGCAGCACCCGGGGTTCCGCCGAGGTCTTGGCCGCTGTCCCCTGAGGGGTGCAGCCCTGCCCTTCCCCATCTGCTCCTGCTGCTGTCTTAGCTGCCAAACTGCTGACCCATGATGGACGCGCACCGAGGTTGGAGTGGTGTCTGCGGACATCCACTGTGCGGGCCGCGCAGTCTTTCTGTTGATCACTTTCTTGGTCTTTGCTCAGCGCGTGGAGCAATTCACACTGTCTTCCTGTCCTACCTCTGCTTTCAGTGACAACGGTGCACCCGTCGGGACCACGGGTCTCCGCAGGGTGCAGCGCTCAGCACTTCGGCTCTGTAGGTTTCTGCTCATACTCAGACTTCCAGACTTCCTCAGTGTGTGGCTTTTTAAAAATGTTATTATGAGGGCTGGAGAGATGGCTTAGCGGTTAAGCGCTTGCCTGTGAAGCCTAAGGACCCCGGTTCGAGGCTCGGTTCCCCAGGTCCCACGTTAGCCAGATGCACAAGGGGGCGCACGCGTCTGGAGTTCGTTTGCAGAGGCTGGAAGCCCTGGCACACCCATTCTCTCTCTCTCCCTCTATCTGTCTTTCTCTCTGTGTCTGTCACTCTCAAAAAAATAAATAAATAATTTTTAAAAAATGTTATTATGAGCCGGGTGTGGTGGCGCACGCCTTTAATCCCAGCACTTGGGAGGCAGAGGTAGGAGGATCACCGTGAGTTCAAGGCCACCCTGAAACTACATAGTGAATTCCAGGTCAGCCTGAGCTAAAGCAAGATCCTACCTCAAAAAACCAGTTATTATGGGTTATTAAGTTATTATGATTATTATTTATTTATTCACTTATTTGCAAGAAGACCCCGCCACACACACACACACACACACACACACACACACACACACTCACACATACACACAGAGAGGGGGAGAGACACAGAGAGAACGGGCCCAGCAGGGCCTCCAGCTACTGCAAAGCAGGCACCACCTTGTGCATCTGGCTTTATGTGGGCACTGCGGAACTGAACTCAACTCAGGTCGTTAGGTTTTGCAAGCATGCGCCTTAACTGCTGAGCCACCTTTCCAGCCCCAGTCTGAATTTGTTGTTGTTGCTCTGTTTTGTTTTTCAAGGCAGGGTCTCACTGTAGCCCAGGCTGACCTGGAGGTCACTCTGTAGTCTCAGGTGGCCTCAACCTCACGGCGATCCTCCTAGGTCTGCCTCCCGAGTGCTGGGATTAAATGTGTGTGCCATCACGCCTGACTTTTCCAGTCTGAATTTTTTTCTTTTTTTTTTTTTTTGGAGGTAGGGTCTCACTCTGGCTCAGGCTGACCTGGAATTCACTATGTCATCTCAGAGTGGCCTTGAACTCTCAGCGAGCCTCCTGCCTCTGCCTCCTGAGTGCTGGGATTAAAGCCATGAGCCACCACGCCCGGCTCCAGTCTGAAGTTTTAAGAACAACAAGTATTATTTTCTCTAACATCCCTCAACACACGTCACTAATCACACTCTCTCTCTAATTTTCTATCGGAAAACCGCTTAGAAGGATCAATATCCCCCACACCTCGCAAGCAGAAGCCAGGCGCTTCTGCTCGACTCTTCCAACGTCTCCGTTCTTTACAAATACCTCAGCTATGTCGCAGTCCACCTCACAGCTGTGATAGATGCACCGGCTCAAAAACCCAGCTCCTGGACGTTGTTAAGGTTAAGGCGCTTGCCTACGAAGCCTAAGGACTCAGGTTCCATTCCCCAGTGCCCACATATGCCAGATGCACAGGGTGGCTCACGCATCTGGAGTTTGTTTGCAGTGGCTGGATGCCCTGGCACTCCCATTTCTATTTCTCTTCCTCTCTCTCTCTCTCTCTCTCATTACTATTTTCTCTGCATAATGACACGTGAACCCAGGCTCAAGCCCTAGACGTTTGAGCAAGCTTTGTTACCCATGGACGCCTTTGTCCATTCACCTAACTGTAACCTCTCACGTCACAGCCTTCATGCACTGGCTAGTCCCTCCACTTTGCTTACACACTGCTTCCAAGAGCAGGGACACCCGGCAAGTACCCATGTGGCCTGGCCCCTCACTCTCCTTAACCGGAGTAGCAAGGGAACTGATCAAGCTAACAGGCTTCAAGAATGCCCTAGAATCTCTTTTGAGAATAACTACTTTTTTGTTTTGTTTTGTTTTTCAAGGTAGAGTCTTTCTCTAGCCCAGACTGACCTGGATGGGATTCACTATGTATTCTCAGGGTGACCTCGAACTCATGGCTATCCTCCTACCCGTGCCTCCCAAGTGCTGGGATTAAAGGTGTGCGCCACCACGCCCGGCAGAAGAGAGTAACTCCTTTTTATCTGGATGATTTCATCATTTGTTTGCTTGTAATGTGGACATATCCTTTCAAATGGGGTGGGGGCATCTCTGGCTACCTTCCAAGAATCCCAGCTCCTCCTAACCAGCATGACTTCAACTTCAGTGGCTGTAGACTGTTTTGCGACCCACTTGCTGTGAAAGCCTGAATCATTCCATCTCTCTTATTCAAAGTCCCTTTTGCTAAGCTTTGTTTGTTTGTTTCTCGAGGTAGGGTCTCACTCTGGCCCAGGCTGACCAGGAGTTAACACATGTAGTCTCAGGGCGGCCTCGAACTCACGGAGATCCTCCTACCTCTGCCTCCCGAGTGCTGGGATTAAAGGTGTGCGCCACCATGCCCGGCTTTTTGCTAAGCTTTTAATTTAATTTCATTTTTAATTTTGAGATTCATTCTCATTCTGTATCTAGGTTGGCCTTGAACTTAACAGTTCTTCTACCTCAGCCTCCCAAGTCCTGGGATTACAAACCATGGGCCACCATGTCCAACCTCTTTTACTAAGTAGACCCAGGTGAACATATCTAACTAGGCGAGTGAGGGTTCAGCTCCTCTACATTGAACATCACCGTCCACAGCAAGTCCTGGACTTGACGGCAGTCGCTGCACACAGTCTCTTTCCTACATCTGTGCAGACGTCACACTTCAGGGGACTTAGCCTCACTCACAGTGGACAGCCAGCACCGGCCACAGGCCCAAGAGGCAGGGCAGCTCGGGGACCCCGCACACCAACCCGGCCACTGTGCCTCACCAATGGCCTGGAGGCCCCCTCATATAGTCTGTAAGCCCACACCTCCATGGTTACAATCTGTTGCTCAGCTTGGGGTAAAACTCTTGGAAAAACAGTTGAGGTAGTCACCAGTGGCTCCTCATGTTAAGCGCTCACACATGCAGAGATACACACGCACTGGGACACATGCGCACACGCATGCCCACGCACCCCTGATCTCTAATAAGGGTTAAGAGTAAATGGTTGGGCTAGAGAGATGGCTTAGCAGTTAAGGCACTTGCCTGAGGAGCCTAAGGACCTAGGTTCGACTCCCCAGAATGCATGTAAGCTGGAAGCACAATCTGGTGCATGTGTCTGGAGTTTGTTTGCAGTGGCTGATTGCCCTAGTCTGCCCATTCTCTCTCTCTCTCTTAAATAAACAAATAAATAGCCGAGCATGGTGGCGCACGCCTTTAATCCCAGCACTCGGGAGGCAGGGGTAAGAGGATTTCCGTGAGTTCGAGGCCACCCTTAGACTCCGTAGTGAATTTCCAGGTCAGCCTGGGCCAGAGTGAGACCCTACCTCGAAAACCCAATAATAATAATAATAATAAACAAATAAATAGAATAAATAGTTGACCTATGTGGGGGCCCTTAGCTCTTCCAGGCTAAGCTACCTAGTTATGTGGAAGGGGACGCAAGAACTGACAAGGGACAGAAGAAGTTAGGAAAAAAGATTACTGGAGAGAAACTGGTTTGTGAGGGGGATTGTGGAGAACCAGGCCTGGCAAGGGGACAGGAGAAGGACACCTAAACAAGACAAGCCCGCTGGGCATTGAGGGACAGAGTGAAGGAAATAAAGCCATGTTTGTACAAGTGAAGAGAAATCCACATGACAAAGAGACAGCCACTGTGCCCCGTGGGGGTCCTGTCCATGAAGCCAAGACACACAGGCAGTGCTGCTCAGAGAGGCATCTTGCTGGAGTGGTCCCAGCCTAGGCTTATGGGAAGGGAAGGAAGGAATGGGTAGAACGTGAGTCAAGTTGCCTCTCCTGGTGCCCTGCTCCCTGGCAGCCAGAGCCCAGAGCATGCCTCTTTCCAGAAAACCCTATAGGCGTCTCAGGAGACCTCCCCTTCCCATTGCAGGTCAGAGCAGCCAGACATCGGTTCACGTCCACTTCTGCTGATGCCCCTGGTCACCAGAGCTTGGCCAAGGACCTCCTAGACTGTGCCCGTGGGATTTTCACACATGCAAGCATGTGACGGGACAGGACACAGGCAGCTCGGGGCTCACACTCCTCCTATTACCTAGGTTGACAGAAGGTGACGGGGCTGGAGAGGTGGCTTAGCCGTTAAGCGCTTGCCTGTGAAGCCTAAGGACCCCGGTTCGAGGCTCGATTCCCCAGGACCCACGTTAGCCAGATGCACAAGGGGGCGCACGCGTCTGGAGTTCGTTTGCAGAGGCTGGAGGCCCTGGCGCGCCCATCCTCTCTCTCTCCCTCTCTCTATCTGTCTCTTTCTCTCTCTGTCACTCTCAAATAAATAAAAATAACAAAATAAAATTTTTAAAAAAAAGCAGAAGGGGCTGACCCCTCACTTACTCAAAGTACTCGGCGGCAGGCGTGGTCCCAAAGGTGTCGTTGAGGCCCGAGCTGGCGCTGGCGTTGCTGGTGTGCGCGTCGGAACAGTTAGGGCTGTTCCAGGTGTTGTTGCAATGGACCCACGGGAGGTCCATGGTGAAGGAGGAGAAGAAATAGTGCAGGGCCCAGGCGATGATGACGTTGTAGAAAAAGCCCACGTAGAAGGATATTAGGATGACCGTGAAGCCCACACCTGGTGATGACAGAACAGCCACCGTGAGCAGAAGGGCCCCTCTCTCGTCTCCTTCTCCTGTGTCACCACGACCCGGTCCACGGACATCCCTGGTGCCACCACGATGCACGGGGAAGGCTGGCATTGACTTCACTCTATGATGGCAGGGAAGGGGCCCGCCACCTTCCGAAGCCATCCGTATCTACCCAGAGACATCGAGGTGTCTCTGAGGGACACCGAGGGCTAGCCAAGGCCATTGCAAGCCATCAAGAGGGGATACGAGACCACACTTGTAACATTCGGGGACCCCTTGGATCAGCCATAGACACACAAGACCATCTAGGGTTTCTCACGGCTATACAGGACAAGTAAGGGGTGCTCACTGCCACCATGGCCACTCCAGAGCAGCCAGGGTCATTTAGGCACAGCTAGAGTCATCTAGGGCGACCCTGGATCACACAGGACAGCCCAGGGCATAGTTATTTATGGCTCATAGGCCCATGTGAAATCGCTGGAATCATACCTAGCCACCCAGGGGGACCAGGGTCATCTATTCCAACGGGGCCACCAAAGGCCATCTAGGGTTACCCAGGAATGCGCGGTGTCTCCCAGAGCCACCTAGAGTGACCGACGCCACTAAATAACAATTGCAGCGCTTTATAACCACCCACAGCAACCTAGGTTTATGAGAGACCATCAGGGGGAAGACAAGACTGTCCACGATTACCCTGGGCAGCTCGGGGCCTCCCAGAGTCACACAGCCACCCATGGTAATGATGGGTACCCAGGCCCCTCCCCCAAGCCCATCTAAGATGTCATAGCCACCTAGAGCTATGTAGACCGCGAACGTACAGGTCACGTTCCACTACCCAGGATTTCTAGGGTCATTCAGGGCAAAACAGGACCATCAGGGGGCCACCCAGGGCATGTTGAGACCATCTAGAAGTTACTAGGACCTTCTTGGCCAATCAGGGTTACCCTGAGCCAGAGAGAGCCTTCTTTCCAGAATCACAAGACCTGGAAACTGGGATCAGCTATGTGGCTGGGAGCAGGGCTACAAAGTGGAGTAAGGACTCAGGCAGGCAGTGGGCACAGTAGGGCCACCAGAGAACGGGGAAGAAGGGCCAGAGTTTACAGGCTCCTTCCGTTGGCCAAGGGTCTCTCCCTTACACTGCGCCAGGCAAGCACACTGTGAATATCATTCTCATTTCGACATTCCTTCTCTGCCTTGCAGACACAGTGGGTCTGAGCGATCGCGTTCATTTACTTTGTCCAAACCTGGTTAGGCTCTGTCTGTGGCTTGGGGAAGAGCACAGCCTCAAGGTGACTTTTGCAAGGAGTGGCTTGGTGGCCTTTGACGCTGTTAGCCCTTAGGAGAGCTGTTTTCATACGTCCTTTGCAGAAAGCAAAACAAAGGTACTGAAATGTATTTGACCCATGGTCAGGTTAAGGGGTTCCATGCGCAACCCTCCCCCTCTGAACCCCGTCCCTGCACCGGCCGGCCCACCTTGGATGTGCTCAGAAGGCAGCAGCGATGACAAAATGCAAAGTGTCTTCTTTGAAGAAGTCTTTTCCTGTGTGGAACTTGGTCGAGATTAAATGATTCAACATTGCAGCAGAATGCTCCTTAGCGGGGAAAAAAAAGGCTCCGTTGTGATTCTCAGTGAATTCATCCAGTTAGCCATTTGGGGAAGCCATGTTGTCTTGCGGTGTGGCGGCCACATGTCGACGGGATGCCATGCCTGTCGCTGCTTGGCCTTGTTGTCAAGTGGCCATGCTGTCAGAATCGATGCTCTGCCGCAGTGCATCCTGAGAGGTCCTCCCTGGAAGCCAGCTGACGGCGGGTACTCTGCACATCAGATCCTCAGCCTGGAGCTTGAGGAACTCCGGAAAGCCTTGGACCACGCACGTGGGTGGATCCAAGCACAGCGTGTGGAGGAGAAGTGCCTCTTGCCCTCCGCGCCGCTGGCTGGAGTCTTTTCTTTTTTTTTTTTAATTTTTTATTTACTTATTTGAGAGCGACAGACTCAGAGAGAAAGACAGAGGGAGAGAGAGAATGGGCGCACCAGGGCTTCCAGCCTCTGCAAACGAACTCCAGACGCATGCGCCCCCTTGTGCATCTGGCTAACGTGGGACCTGGGGAACCGAGCCTCAAACCGGGGTCCTTAGGCTTCACAGGCAAGCGCTTAACCGCTAAGCCATCTCTCCAGCCCTGGCTGGAGTCTTTACAGCAAGCAGCAAGAGCATCAACTCGCACAACCCAGCTACCAATGTGACAGGCAGATGTGGCCCCCAGGATAAGCAGGCTTTCAAGGTCAAGGAAAGCATGCGGTGAACTAGAGACGTTCCTTGCCTGGACGGGCCAGAGGCTGTTCAGCGGCCTCCCCGGCTGGGTGAGGGCAAGTGGTTTCCTAGGATGTTGGCCATTCAACTGGCCGCTCTGGGCTCTGCTCTTCAAGAAGACAGAGGCGCAGAAAGCTAACGGCTTTGGTCAATTCCTCATCGAGCCAGCTAACATCACCACCTCCCCGCTAAATGTCCCGTAAGACGCAGCCTTGAGAAATCCTCCCCCCACCCTTTTTTTTTTTGGTTTTTCGAGATACGGTCTCACTCTAGCCCAGGCTGACCTGGAATTCACTGTGGAGTCTCAGGGTAGCCTTGAACTCACAGCGATCCTCCTACCACTGCCTCCCGAGTGCTGGGATTAAAGGCGTGAGCCACCACGCCCGGTTTGAAATCCTCTTTCTTGTTTGCTGTGAGACTGTTGTTGTAGCCAGGCATGGTGGTGCATGCCTAATCTAATCCCAGCACCTGGGAGGCTGAGGCAGCAGTATCTCGGAGTTCTAGGTCAGTATGGGCTACAGAGCGAGTTTGAGGCCATCCAGGGCTACAGAGTGAGATTCTGTCTCCAAACAAAACAAAACAAACAAAACCAAACAGAATGTTCTGTCCCTGGCTATCACGTGATTCTGCCTTCTAACTAAAGCTCCACGTGACACCTTCCCCGTAGTCCCATGGGGGAAAGCCTGCTCACTCTGGTCTGCACTTTCCAGTGGAAATATCAGTGAGCACATCATGCATTTCCCCTCCCAGGAAACTCAGCGCGGAATGTGAATTTCTGTCGGAACTCTCACTGGTAAAGTTCTTAATTTCTATTTTGCTTCATGTTAACTTTGGATTTTGCTTTGCTCCTTCGAGCCACCTGATAAGGGAGTTTGATAAGCCATCACATGAAGCTGTGATACACAACAAAATATCATTAATTATTTTGTGTTCCATGTAATAGGAGCACGGTATTCCCACAACATATGAACAATATATCTTGTCTCTGGTTAATAAAATACGTAAATGCCCGCTTCCTTCTCAAGTGGGCACTTGGCCCTCAAGGGACACGTGGCTATGGCCTCCACCATCTACAAGGGCCAGCCCTCCACAAACACCCAGAATGCTGGCTGTAGGAGACAGCGTGATGGTCAGACTCATTTCTGGAAGATGGACAAGAGAAAGTTCCTTCCCAGCAATTTGGGTGTCATTAGAAATTACAAGCTCAGGGGCTGGAGAGCTGGCTCAGCAGTTAAGAAACTGGCCAGAGAAGCCCAAGGACCCAGGTTCAAGTCCTCAGTACCCACATAAGCCAGATGCACATGGTGGCGCATGTGTCTTGAGCATGTTTGCAGTGGCTGGAGGCTCTAGCATGCCCATTCTCTCTCCCTCTAATAAATAAAAATAATTTACAAAAGAAGAAATTACAAGCTCAGGATATGTAAGCAAGAGTGTGTGTGTGTGTTCATGAGTGCCCCCACAATGACACTAGAGAGGTACGGAGAGAGGCAAGGGCAGAGGGAGAACTTTGGTGTGTGTGTGTGTGTGTGTGTGTGTCTGTTTGCATGTGTATATGCATGCTCATGTGTGTGGGCACAGGTGTGTGTGAGTGGAAGCAAGAGATTGATATTGGATGTCTGCTCGCCACCTTATTATTATTTTTTTGTTTTGTTTTTCGTGATAAGGTCTCACTCTAGCCCAGGCTGATCTGGAATTCACTACATAATCTCAGGGTGGCCTCAAATTTATGGCGATCCTCCTACCTCTGCCTCCTGAGTGCTGGGATTAAAGGCGCGCATGCACCACCACACCCGGCTGCCAACTTATTTTTTAAGATAAGGCCTCTCATTCAACATGAAGTTCACTAATACAGCTAGACCAGCTAGCCAGTAAGCCTCAGGGATTCCCATCTCCACATCCCTAGCACCGGGGTGACAGGCACAACTCCACCACACCTGGATCTTAGATGGGCTCTGGACTCTGTTTCTCCATGCTTGTGCATGAAGGGTTAATACCCTTCCCTGAAAACTAAAGGGAACTAAAGAGTTAATAACCATCCCCAAAAGCTCAAGGGCAATAAGGAAGCAACAGAGGCATTTGCCCACATTAAGTTTGCTACCTTCCCTGATTGATGAACTCCCCTTAGTCTCGATGGCCTTGAAGGACCAGGGACCATCTGAGTGTCCTCCCTTAGATATGCCTGGCTGAAGAAGCCTGTTCTGAACAAGGACACAAACAGCCACACTTTCCTCATCAACCGTACCTGGCCCAGTCTGTTTCTTAGGATCCTCCTTATAAGTTTGAACCCCAAGCCTGGCTTCAGCCTCCATCCTGCTGGGAGGCTGCTCAGCTCCTCGCTGTTTCTCTCCACAAACAGTCTCTCTGTAGAGACCAAGCCCCGTGTTCTCTTTCGCGTTTCTCTTACACTTTCCTTACAGGGCAGCAAACACTTTATCCACTAAGCCATCTTCCTAGCACTGAGAGATTTTTTTTTTTTAATTTATTTATTTGAGAGCGACAGACACAGAGAGAAAGACAGATAGAGGGAGAGAGAGAGAATGGGCGCACCAGGGCTTCCAGCCACTGCAAACGAACTCCAGACGCGTGCGCCCCCTTGTGCATCTGGCTAACGTGGGACCTGGGGAACCGAGCCTCGAACCGGGGTCCTTAGGCTTCACAGGCAAGCGCCTAACCACTGAGCCATCTCTCCAGCCCACACTGAGAGATTTTTAAGGGTCCCCCCTTAGGGGCCTTGTGATGGTAACTTCAGGTGCTGAAGGTCACCCGCAGCCTTTTCAGCTCCTCAAAGCTCAGGCGTCCAAAAGAGAAAGCTGTGATGACTCAGCCTTAGATGGCATCTGGCTCTTGCCTGGACTTTCCTGTCCCTTATCTTGGTGTTCTTGTCTCTCACCCTGGACTTCCCTGACGGACTGACTGGCTTTTGAAATTGGAGCTGCATTCCTGGTTGGAAACAGGTAGAGGGGAGGCAGGAAAACCCATGTTTCCCTAAGGTATTGCACCATCTTTTCTCCATCATCTCCATTTGCCGCATGGAACCTTGGCTTCTGAGCCACGGAAATGCATGCCGTTTTCTTAGTAAGACTTTAAAAAGGCAAAGAGGGGCTGGGAAGATGACTTAGTGGTTACAACGTTTGCTTGCTAAGCCTAAGGACCTGGGTTCGATTCCCTAGGACCCACGTGAGCCAGATGCCACAAGGGGGTGTGTGCATCTGGAGTTCGTTTGCAGCGGCTGGTGGCCCTGGTGCACTCAATCTCTCTCTCTCTCTCTCTCTCTCTCTCTCTCTCTCTTTCTCTCTCTATCTGTGCCTCTTCCTCTCTCTCTCTCTCAAATAAGTAAATAAAAATATTTTTTTTAAAAGACAAAGAAGTACATGTTCCAGGTAAGCCAGGAAAACATGACTTTGCCTCATCTACCTGACCACCTTCATCCCAAACAAACACGAAATACAGAGAGATGGTCAGCAGTTAAGACACTTGCCTACAGAGCCTAATGACTGGAGCTCAATTCCCTAGTATCCACATAAAAGCAGATGTACAAAGTGGAACATGCATCTGGAGTCCATTTGTCATTTGTCGTGGCTGGAGGCCCTGGTGTGCCCATTCTCTCAATCTCTCTTCTATCCCTGTGCTTGCAAATAAATAAATAAAAATAGTTTTTCAAAGGGAAATAACACACCAGGAACTGTTGGTGGCATGGTATTAAATAACCCAAGGGCTATCTTCTAACATAAAACCAAGTTTCCTTAATCCATGACCATAGAGCCATGGGCCTCCACAATCACACTCAGACATCAGACTTGGTATCTTGCTTCTTCCAGACTTGAGTCAGGAATTGGACAAAAACAGCTCTTTTTTCCTTTCCTTTTTTTGTTTTGGGTTTTCGAGGTAGGGTCTCACTCTAGCCCAGGCTGGCCTCGAACTCACGGCGATCCTCCTACCTCTGCCTCCTTAGCGCTGGGATGAAAGGCGTGCGCCACCACGCCTGGCAAACAAAAGTAGCTCTGACGGAGAGTGCAGGGTCAGCTTGGCTTTCACAGGCTCTTCCCCTGGCCTTGCTCTTTTTTCTTTTTTTCCCCCAGAGTGACTCCGCTGAGTGACTTGTCTTTGGAACAGCATTAAAGCCAGCCTGAGGGCGCAGGGCCTTGGTCACTGCCCATCTTCTCAACTTCTCCCATGGGCCCAGCCTCCACACGCATGTCTTCTTTACCCTACGATGGCGTCAGCAGCAATAGCTGCTGAACTCCACTATCTTCCAAACCAAGTCGGTTAGGCCTGCCAAGTGCTTTGCAGCTCTTGAGAATCATGTGTTGACATTTTCCAAGCTTCAAAATAGAAAATTTGCTTTGGTGGTCTTGCTGGAGAACTAACTAACTTCCTTCCTTCCTTCCTTCCTTCCTTCCTTCCTTCCTTCCTTCCTTCCTTCCTTCCTTCCTTCTTTCCTCTCTCTCTCTCTCTCTTTCTTTTTGAGGTAGAGTCTCACTCTAGCCCAGGCTGACCTGAAATTCACTACATAGTACTCTCAGGGTGGCCTTGAACTCACAGTGATTCTCCTACTTCTGCCTCCCGAATGCTAGGACTAAAGGCGTGTACCATCACACCCAGCTGGGAACATATATTTAACAACAACAACAAAAACAAAAACAGTATTGCCTGGCTGTAGAGATGGCTTAGTGGTTAAGGTGCTTGCCTGCAAAGCCTAAGGACCCAGATTCGATTCTCCAGGTCCTACATAAGCCAGATGCATAAGGTAGCGCATGCTTCTGGAGTTTGTTTGCAGTGGCTAGAGGCCCTGGTGTGCCCATTCTTTCTCTCTCTCTCAATCTCTCTCCCTCCCTCCCTCTCTCTGTCTCTAATAAATAAATAAAAATACTTAAAAAAAAAAAAAAAACAGAGCTGGAGAGACGGCTTAGCAGTTAAGGAGCTTGCCTGCGAAGCCAAAGGATACCAGTTGGATTCTCCAGGACCCATGTAAGCCAGATGCACAAGGGGGCTCACATATCTGGAATTCATTTCCAGTGACTGGAAGCCCTGGTGCACCCATTCTCTCTTTCTCTCTCTTTCTGTCTCTCTCTCTGATTCTCTCAAATAAGTAAATAAAACTTAAAAAAAGCATGCACACAGTATTGCCATGTTGTCCACGCTGGCCTGAATCTCACAGGCCTCCTGAGTGCTAAAACTTCAGGTACGCATCACTGCGTCTAACTACTGCTGAAGAACTCTGGCTGTGGGGTTCAGAATTGCTAGCTTTCCTATGCTGGCCATGGCCCTGGGCTGAACCTGCCTTCCTCCCTGGCCTCTTGGCCCTTCAATCCTTTGGCTGCCGGTGGAAATCTAGGTTTACATTCTATAGAAACTTGCGGCAGGATTTACATTCGAAGGCGCAAGGCTCAGAAACACAGCATCGCAAGACTGGCACGGCTGAAGCCCATTCAGACACACGGGATGCCAGCCCCAGACGTGTCCTCTGCACAGGAATGAGGAGATCTGGTCTCCATCTCGGCTCTCAGGTGCCACCTGAGACGCCAGCCTGAGCTGAAGCTCACGGAGAACGCAGTCTCAGAAGCCATGTCCCGTGCTGGGCAAAGCTGAGGACATGATTCACTCCTTTGCATCTGGAGCTGTTAGCTTGGTTCCACCAGCCATGATTGAGTAAATGTACGTGAAATAGACAATGACACTTTTTTTTTTTTTTTTGTTTGTTTGTTTTTCTAGGTAGTGTCTCACTGTAGCCCAGGTTGACCTGGAATTCACTATGCAGTCTCAAGGTGGCCTTGAACTCATGGAGATCCTCTTACCTCTGTCTCTCCAGCGTTGGGATTAAAGACGTGCGCTACGCACCTGACAACATGTCCCCTTTGACAGGAGACTCATCTGCGGAGTCACAGAGTCCCTAGCCGCCTTCTGTCGAAGCAAGCAAGATGGTGGCAGACTGATTCTAGCAGTTCTTTCAAGTGTTGACTTCTGCGTCCAGAGCTCGCAATGGGACTCACAAGCAACAACACACGTCCCCAGAGGGTCTGCCTCATTCTGAGGATGCGAGAGAGGGACGGCAACGAGAGGGAGGTCTCTCTTTACGCGGTTCCATTTCAGTGTGGTCCAGTGAGTTGTTCAGCCTAAGGAAAACCCTGCTGTCACCTTAACACTATTGTATAAGGAGACACTGAAGCCAGGAGCCAGCCGCTTGCCACCCGCGCCTGCTCTTCTCTGTCCTGCACATTTGGACGGCACCACGCACAGCGTGTCCACGCAGAACCTGTCCTTTGTCTCTCTTAGTAAGAGCAGCAGTTTCTGCTCTTGGGTGTGAAGCACTGGCCCACGGACGCTGGCGGTGGGGGCGCTCTCTTCCACGCAGCCATCACTGAAGCACTTCTAGGAAAAGCCAAAGGCTGGTCTTTCGAGAATCGTTTTCTTACCGAGCCAACTGTGCAGGGGGCACCTCCCGCAGGTCGCTTCCAAGAAAGGCTTGGAAGCCTCCGGGAACCCTAGCTCCTGGGAGATGGCACAAGGTTGGGAGCCCACCTGGGAAACAGGACATAGCTGGGTTGGACCCAGACTCTGATTGTAAGAAGGTGACACAGGGGAATTACACAGTGTCAACAGCTCTCTCACCGAGGGCACACTGTCCTGGAGACAAGTGAGGGGACCGAGGAAGGGTCAGCCTGTGAGCTGGCCGCCCGGACTCAGTGCAGCCTGACTCACGGTGCTGCGACCTTGCAGACTCACTAAAGAACCAGAGAGATGATTCGAAGATAGATTATTGATTACTATACGATTGGTAGATAGATGATTGGTACATGATTGGTTGAGAGCAGATGACTGCTACATAGATACATGGGTTCGTGGATAGGCACACGGATGATAAAGCCGCGCGTGGTGGCGTACGCCTTTAATCCCAGCACTCGGGAGGCAGAGGTAGGAGGATCGCGGTGCGTTCGAGGCCACCCTGAGACTATATACTGAATTCCAGGTCAGTCTGGGCTAGAGTGAGACCCTATCTCAGAAAAACAACAACAAAACCCACCAGTAAAAGAGTGTGTGGACAGACAGGTGAGCAATGGCAGAGAAGTGATGGTTACATAGATGGCTGATTGACAGATATAGAGACAGATAGCTGATAGGTGACAGAGAGATGATTGATGGGTGAGCACTAGATAGATCAGCAGATGGTTTATTGACGGATGTTTTATCTTACCAGTTTAACTCCCTGACAAAACCCCATCACTTTATCTGCAGGACGGCCTGGCCTGGGAGCAAGGGAATGCTCTGGTGTGTTGCCCATGCCTATGTGTTTTAGCAAAGCCACCTACATACACCATATGGCCGGCTTGTTCTGAGAGCGCCAGAGCATCAGTGAGGCCCCGCCCCATGTGGCTGAGGCCACGCCCCCCCGTACGTTACCTTTCAGGACAGGACAGATCTTCCAGACACCAGCGGCCCCTTCCCTGTTGAACTGCCCGAGGGCCAGCTCCATGTAGAAGAGCGGCATGCCAGCGATGACCATGAAGAGCAGGTAGGGCACCAGGAAGGCACCTGTGCACAGGACAACAGCTGCACTTAGGGTCACAGAAGAGATTCCCTTCCTTACCTGTGCGTGCATCCTGCTGTCCCGGCCTTGGGCACCATCTTTCCACCCCATGGCCCATCCGTTTCAAATAAGAAGCTTCCCACGCAGCCATCAACCAAGGGGGCCTTTCTGGCTGCAGTGGCGAGGCCCACCTCCATGGCTGTCCCCATCACTGTCCGCACTTCACATGTGCCTCCTGAAGCCCCATGGTTGTCCCCTACCTCACGGAATCAGCTCTGTCTGAGAACAAGGCAGACAAGGCCTTGTGGTCATTTCTGTCTTTAAAAAAATAAACAACTCTATTTTTCTGGCTTAGTGGTTAAGTGCTTGCCTGTGAAGCCTACGGACCATAGTTCGAGGCTCAATTCCCCAGGACTCACGTTAGCCAGATGCACAAGGGGGGGCACGCATCTGGAGTTTGTTTGTAGTGGCTGGAGGCCCTGGTGTACCCATTCTCTCTCTCTCTCTCTCTCTCTCTCTCTCTCTGCCTCTTTCTCTCTGTCTCTCTCAAATGAATAAATAAAAATTTAATAAAATTAAAAAAAATTATTTTGGGGCTGGAGGGATGGCTTAGCGGTTAAGTGCTTGCCTGTGAAGCCTAAGGACCCGGGTTCAAGGCTCGATTCCCCAGGACCCACGTTAGCCAGATGCGCAAGGGGGCACACGCGTCTGGAGTTCGTTGGCAGTGGCTGGAGGCCCTGGCGCGCCCATTCTCTCTCTCTCTCTGCCTCTTTCTCTGTCTGTCACTCTCAAATAAGTAAAAATAAAAACAAATCAAAAAATGTAAAAAAATTCTCTTTCTTTATTTATTTGAGAGAGAGAGAGAGAGAGAGAGAGAGAGAGAGAGAGAGAAACAGGCAGGGAGAGAGAGAGACAGAGACAGAGAGAATGGCCTCTAGCCACTGCAAACAAACTGCAGATGCATGCACCCCCTTGTGCATCTGGCTAACGTGGGTCCTGGGGAATCAAACCTGGATCCTTTGGCTTTGCAGACAAGTGCCTTTTAACCGCTAAGCCATCTCTCCAGCCTGGCCATTTCTGTCTTGCTCCTGGTACGGGTCCAGCCTTGTCCTGGTCATATTTGTTCCTTGAGAGTTGTGTCCTCAGGATCTATGGGCCAGCCCTTCCCCCTGCCCTCAGGTCCTACAGACACAGCCTGCCTCTCCAGGGGTCATGGCTGAACGTTTGCTGCCAGAAGCATCCAGAACCTGGGGCCTCTGGGGCAGGCTGGCTCCTCTTGTACCTGCACCCCCCTTCTCCTTGAAAAGGTCAGGGGTCTCTCGAGTCCCTCCTGTCCCCCTCTACTCTGACCTGGAGTGACAAAGAGCTTGGCCACGACTGTCTCCTGGGGAAGGGACGGGGAGGCAGAGACACGCTTCAGCTCTGTCTTTGGGTCTCTTACTGGGCCTGTTGGGGTCACAGGTCTCTCACCTTCGGCATGGTGTAGCGGCCTCTGGCCCATGCAGCTGCCTGAGGCCTTCCTTCCCCAGGCAAGTCTTCTCTTGCATGTGGCCAGTCAAGGAGACCAGGCCACATAAACAGAAGGCCCCGGGGGCTGAAGTGGAAATTTTCAGTTGACCTTCCGCCTTACTCCACTTTTCTTTCCTTTTAAAAACATCTTATTTTTATTTATTCATTTATTTGACAGAGAAAGAGAATGGGAATGCCAGGGCCTCCAGCTATTGCAAATGAGCTCCGGACGCATGTGCCCCTCTTGTGCATCTGGCTAACCTGAGCCCTGGGGAATTGAACCTGTGTCCTTTGGCTTTGCAGGCAAACGCCTTAACCGCTAAGCCAGCCCTCAACTCTAATGCACAATCCTATGGTTGAGGTCAGGAAGTGGGGGAGATGGGCCTGGTGACATAGGCCTGTAACCCTTGCGACCCGGGGAAGCTGAGACAGGAGGATCACAAGTTCAGAGCTTGCATGGGCTACAGAGTGAGTTCAAGGCTGGCTTAGGAAACAGAACGAGATGTTCCAATATTGAAAAAAAGAGGGCTGGGAATGTGGCTCAGTGGTAGTGTGCTTGCTAGCATGTGCAAGGCTGTGGGTTTAATTTTCAGTATCTTGAAAACAGTGAGATAGAGTTAGTGCATAGACAGTCATTTTCTGTCTCTCCAAGTTCAAAGGCCTTCACGGAACTTTTCCTAACATTAAATTAAATTAATTAACTAATTTGACAGAGAAAAAGGGAGGGAGAACAAGAGAGAGAGAGAGAATGGGCACGCCAGGGCCTCCAGCCACTGCAAACAAGCCAACTCCAGACACATACGCCCCCTTGTGCATCTGGCTAACGTGGATCCTGGGGGATCGAACCTGGGTCCTTTGGCTTTGCAGGCAAACGCCTTAACTGCTAAGCCAGCTCTTCAGCCCTTTTAAATTTTTTTAAAATTTAATTTTATTTCCACAGCACCTTTTAAACACTACTTAAGGAGACTACGGACAGTCTTCTTTGGACTTTCGAGGATTTTCTTTTCCAAGTGAAAAGGACTGTTGGAAATCGGAGGCAGAGCCCAGATGCCTCCGCCGACTTCCTTCTCTTTCCTGTTCCCTGGGCCCTGCATTCCCTGGGCAGGAGACCACACGCTCCAAGCTCTCTTGGGCTACAAAGCCTGCAATGGACTCGAGCTGCTAAAGCTGCCCGCCTTTCTGGAAAAAGACCGGACTATCTCATTGTGAGCACTTTTGGGGTGCACAGAGGTCCCCCACGGCCTCCACTGTTCCTAGACCTCTCCTGCCATGGCCTTCCCGGTTGGCAGTGCTGCCTGTAAGAGACCGGGGGCGAGGGGGCACACAGCACTTACCTCCACCGTTTTTGTAGCACAGGTAGGGAAAGCGCCAGACGTTGGCTAGGTCCACAGCAAAGCCGATGACCGAGAGCAGAAAGTCTATCTTCTTGCTCCATGTCTCCCGCTCCTGGGTCTCCACGGGCGTCTGCGGCGGGTTGATGAGGGTGGAGTTCGTGAGCTGCACCCCGTTCTGCTCCTTCACCAGGATGAGCTCCACCTCCCTGGGGCCCACGGCGTTGGGCTCCTTAGCCAGGGTCACCACAGAGGACATCGGTCCCACGGAGCATCTGGTCTTACTCATGGGCACACTGGAGCCCAGCAGTTTGCTCTCTTCCCCTTGTGGTCTTCCGCCAACATGGAAAACACAACAATGCCCCGACTCAGTCGGCCAGACATCACAGGATGAAGCCAGGGGTGAGCACAAGAGACCCCCGCCCCTGAGATGCAGCCCCAGAACAGAGGGGTGAACAACCGGGTTGGGGGGGAGCCGCTATGGAGACCCCGGGCAGACACATTGCCACGCTTCCTTCTTCCCCGAAGCTCTCCCTCCTGTCAGGCGCGAGGATTGCGCGATCTTTAATTTGCTTTCTTTAATAACGGCCAGATGTTACCTGCTCTCCCGTTATTTCCAGGGAGCAACTCCTCTCATTTTACCTCAGTCTCTGGGCAAGTGCATGGCTCCCTTTGTACTTGGTGACACCGCCACAAGCAAAATGCACATGGCCGGGCTGGAGAGATGGCTTAGCGGTTAAGCGCTTGCCTGTGAAGCCTAAGGACCCCGGTTCGAGGCTCGGTTCCCCAGGTCCCACGTTAGCCAGATGCACAAGGGGGCGCACGCGTCTGGAGTTCCTTTGCAGAGGCTGGAAGCCCTGGCGCGCCCATTCTCTCTCTCTCCCTCTCTCTGTCCTTCTCTCTGTGTCTGTCGCTCTCAAATAAATAAATAAAAATTTAAAAAAAAATGCACATGGCCAAAAATCGGCCACTGTAACTGAGCATTCAGATGAACACATTGTCCACGTAGTGCCTGTCCAGTGCCCCTGCCCACGCCCACGGCTTCCCGTGGCTCTCTAAGCTGACTGGATAACCTGGATGCCACCCAGGGACCAGACCACTGCCCCCCTAGCAAGGCTCCCAGGAAAGGCATCTTCAGCAGAGTTTGGGCAGTTTTAAGTATGGGGGGGGGCTGGACATGGTGGCACACACCTTTAATCCCAGTGCTCGGGAGGCAGAGGTAGGAGGATCTCCGTGAGTTTGAGGCCACCCTGAGACTACAGAGTGAATTCCAGGTCAGCCTGAATTATCTAGTGACATTTTACCTTGAAGGAGAAAAAAAAAAAAAAAGAGGGAGGGCATAAATGGAGGGCAGTGACAGCCTATGGGCCATCAGCGCTGTTTCCATTGGGCACACACTGGCAGAAGCCGGGTAGCCGCTGAAATGGGGGGACTTTCCTCTGCATCCCCAAACAAAACCTCCTGACAGAAGTTATTTTATGCACCACTTCTCCGTGGCCTCTTCACCCCGGTGACAAGCCCAACTGGCATGTCAAAAAAGCAGGCCAAAGGGGTTGCAGAGGCCTGGGGAGCAGGTGGGACCGCAGCCACAGGCTGGGCTCAGAGAGGATAGAGACCAGAGTGCGGATCTCAGGAGGCTGGGTGTCAGCGCGGTCGAGCCTACTACCCCACTCCCAGACTCGGGGCTCAGAGGTGAGGTGTGCCACAGACTGCAAGACGTCCTCTTAGAAAGCATCGTTCCTCACCAAGGGCAAGGGGGGATCAGGAGACAAGGTGCTTAACCCAGTCCTGCCGCACGACCCAGCAGGACCCCCTCTGAAACCTGCGCGAGGCTTAGCGGGTTCATAAAAACTCCTCCTCGCTGGGGTGTGTGGCGTCCAGGTCCCGGCCACCCCAAGTAGTGCCAAGTCCAACAAGTAGGAACCGCGACGTTCCAGCTGCAGCCAACCGACAGCCTGGACAAGCGTCCTGGGCAGCGGCGACCACAAGACCCCTTGGCCACTGGGTCCCGAGCCTGGGCGCGCCCGAACATCCCTCTCTCCAAGGGCGCGCGCCGTGATCTCCCTTGTCGTCTGGGACGACTTTACGGCGGTCCCAAATTTTCCCCGTGCGGCTGCGCTCAAGAACCCGGGCTGGTGGCCACTTTGAGTGACCCCCCCCCCCCATGGCCCTGTCAGGTAAGAGCAGGGAGGGGACAGCTGAGATGGGCTCCCGCCGAGGACGCATCCCTGGTCCTTACCAGCTCCTCGGCGCGCCTGGGCTCTGCGCTGGCTCCGCGGAAGCTGCAGTCCCGGTCGGCGCGGGGCTCGGGGCGGTCGCAGCCCGGGGCTCTTATGCTGCCGCGGGGTCCGCCTCGCCCCGCCCGCCGTCGGGGGCGCTCGGTGGCCTTGACTCCGCCCCGGGTGGGCGGGGAAAGAACCCGGGCGGCGCCCCAGCGTGTCGCCTAGAGGACCAGCGGAGGGGGGGGGGCGCGCGGGGGGCAGCCAGGAGCCCAAGGCTACCCGGCTTGCGCACCCCACCCAGCGCTTCCATAGCGCAGGAGCTGGGGCGCAGCGGAGGAGTCTTGGACCAGACGGGCAGGGTTCCAGGCGGAAGCAGTCTGGCGGGGGGGAAAGGGGGACCTCCCCTCTGCTCTCGTGCCCTCCCCCTCGGAGCTGCCTCGCTGGTTCTTTTTTGCAGGAAGGGCTCCCGGGGCGAACAGGTTCCAGCGAGGCCCGGAGGAGGGGGGGGGGGAGCCGCAGATCCCACCACCCCCCCGAGGGAAACTGCGCGGGGCCACGCTACAACGGATGGTCACTTCAACCTGTCCCCGATCTCGAAGCTTCTCTGAGACTCACCCCCCCCCCCAATGCTGCACGGTCCTCTGACCCTGTCCTAGCTGCATCCTGGCCCCCCCCCCCACTTTGCTGGGAGACGAAATTGCTCTCGTCTTCCGCTCCCAGGGGCATGGCCAGAGGGGCAGCGCTTCATGGTGGGTTGGTGAAGTCCACCAGTGACCCCGGCTCCGCCTAGACGATCGAGCGCAGCCTCTGTCCCCTCTCTAAGCCTGCCCTGGCCACCTTACGCAGGGGGCTTTTCCCTTCGGTCCTCTGGTCTCAGGGGCAGACCCTCCTGGTTGCGTGACTGTGGTCCCCACGTGTGACCCTGCTCTGCTCTGGGACTCGGAGCCTCACCTGACTGATGCTCTGCACTCAACAGCGTCATCCCACCAGGGCTCCAACCACCTAGCTTTGGAAAACGATTTCCTCGGAGGAACCAAGGATCAAGGGCTCCCTGGGAGCCCTCGTGTCCTCTCTCTCTCTCTCTCTCTCTCTCTCTCTCTGTGTGTGTGTGTGTGTGTGTGTGTGTGCGTGTGTGTGTGAATGTTCTGCCACCTAGTGAGTCAGGACTTCCAGCTGTGAGGAGTCGCAGGGGTGACTGGCATCTTTGTGCCCTGGTCCAGAATTCAGGCTTCCTCCCCAGCACCCTGGGTCTTTTTCTAGTCCCTTCCTCACCCCAGATGGCATTAGACCAACTGCCTCTGTGTCCCGGCTGCAGGAAGTTTCCTGGGCTTGGGCAGATAGACCGGGTGATGGTCTGTGGGTTGATTAATGGAATGCAGCGAGCTGTCTTTCTCACCGCGTTGCTGTGGGCTCAGGGCGCTGATGGAAACAGGTGGGACTGTGGAGCCTCATTTGCCCTTCCTGCTGCCCTCTGAGTGCCTCTCCCCCTGGCTGGGGGCCAGCCCCAGCCCCAGGCTACGGTTGAGCCCATGATTACTGAGCCCCTGTTTCAACCTCAGGTACCCACACTGCCCTTTTTTTTTTTTTTCTTGCGGACACCACTGTGCTTCCTTTCCAGGAGGTAACTTAGCCCCACTTGGTCAGTGTGGGTGTCCTCTGTGTTAGAGAGGACAAAGGTACTACCGCAGGGTTGTGGCTGAAGGATCTCTGAGAAGTCCAAGGTGTGGTGTAGCAACATGGATTCCATCCCAGTGGGATGGTTAATCTTTTTTTTTTTTTTTTTTTGGTTTTTCAAGGTAGGGTCTCACTCTGGTCCAGGCTGACCTGGAATTAACTCTGTCATCTCAGGGTGGCCTTGAACTCATGGCAATCCTCCTACCTCTGCCTCCCAAGTGCTGGGATTAAAGGCGTGCGCCACCACGCCTGGCGGGATGGTTAATCTTGATTGGTGGCCTGCGTGGACTGAGAAGGGCCGAAGACATCAGGGTGCTCATGAGGGAGTTTCCCGGTGGGATGAACTAAGAGAAAGACCTGTCCTGAATGCGGGTGCTGGCATCTGAAAGGCTGGGGGTCGGATGGAATGAAAGGACAAAACAGATGGCTGCCAGGAGATGAAGAGATTTCCCTGGTCACGCCCTCCTGCCACATTTCCACCTTGTCCCAGGCCTACAAGCAACAGGCTGTGGGCTGAAACCTCTGAAACAAACGAACCAGAGCAAACCCTTTCCCAAAACAAACGCTTTCCCCTGTAAGTTGTGTTCATCAGCCATTTTGTCACAGCGACCACACCTTGAATGCGATCCTGTCTCGACATTTTCTTTGCCAAGCAAATTGTTCTATCACGACTGTATTCGGCCTCACTCAAGTTCTCGGGCGTGGACAGACTACACCTAGATTCTGTGCCGGCATATCGTGCAAATGTCTGCAGTTCCTGATAGAGTCCTTGTTCCCCTTTGAGACCTCATGAGTCAAGCTTCCGTCGCCCACGGTTCTTTTGACCTTCTAGCCTTCTAAGCTCCCACTAAAGGGCCCATCGGAATCTGCCACTGGCAAACTAGGACTTTTCTAGCCCAGAGTTCCAAACTCTTCCACGTGCCTCTTGCAAACCAGTTCCAAAGGCCTGCGAACCACATGCTTAGGTTTATCACAACAATGATCCCACTTCTTGGTACCAATTTTCTGCAGTGGTTACTTGTTATTATGACCTACTACCTGACAAGAAACCCTTTGTAGGGAAGGAGGGTTTATTTTGGCTTACAGTCTGTCATGGTGGGAAAGGCTGGGTCCACATCAGAAAGCAAGAGAGCAATGAACGCTGGTGCACAGCCTGCTTTCTCCTCCTCATTCAGCCCAAGACCCCAGAGTGTGGAATAGTGCCACCCACATCTAAAGTGGGTCTTCCCACTCCAATTAACATGATCTAGAGACTCCCTTAGAGACATGCTAAGAGCTTGGTCTCTGAGGTGAGTCTATTTAACTTAACTTTATTTATTTCAGAGAGAGAGAGAACACTAGAACCTTCAGCTGCTGCAAGTGAATTCCAGACACATGCGCCACCTTGTGCATCTGGCTTATGTGGGAACTGGAGAATTGAAACTGGGTCCTTTGGCTTTGCAGGCAAGCTCCTTCACTGCTAAGCCGTCTCTCCAGCCCTCTGAGATGATTATAGATCCCATCAAGTTCACCATGGAGATCAATCATCAGACCTACTAAGACTCATGCACAAAAGACATCCCACGATGCCTTGCCTTATGCTAGGTTCCTGGGGAGACGTGGACAAGCACTTCAGTCACCCTGACAAGGTACCAACAGTAGAACAAAGAAACAATTCCACCCAAGTCCAGCTTAGTTTAATTAACATTTTATTTACAGTTTAATTTAATTTAGCCTTCATTTTCTATAATCATATGATAATTAGCTCTAATTATTTAATTATCATGGGTAACAACCTTCTGAAAGCTTCATCGATGGATGCTCTACTCAGCCTTCCATGTCCTGTATCCTCTACCACTTCTTGAGACCAAGCACATCTGGGGCAGAATTACATACAGCTGGGAGGGTTCAGGAGGAACTGGCTGGAAAAAGCACTCCCCTTGATGGAGTTTCTGTGGCTGGTGGGTCTGGGATAGACCAAGATATTTGCCAGAATGAAAGATAACTGGGCTGGAGATATGGCTTAGTGGTTAAAACACTTTGCCTGTGAACCCTAAGAACTCATGTCCATCTCTCCAGGTCCCATGTGAGCCAGACGCACAAGGTGACCCAAGTGTGTAAGGTCGCACATGAGCACAAGGTGGCGCACACGTATGGAGTCTGATTATAGTGGCTGGAGGCCCTGGCATGCCAATTATCTCTCTCTCTCTCTCTCTCTCTCACACACACACACACAGACACACACGGCAAGTCTGTTGGGCTTGCCTCAAAAGAAAAGAAAAGAAGAGAAAAGAAAAAAAGAAAGATAACCATTGCATCTGGCAGTCCTATGGCTCAGGAAAAGGTGCATCACATCCCTGGGGGCTGGGGCTCTGTGGATTTTTTTGTTTTTTCGAGGTAGGGTCTCACTGTAGCTCAGACTGACTTGGAATTCACTATGGAGTGTCAGGGTGGCCTTAAACTCATGGTGATCTTCCTACCTCTGCCTCCTGAGTGCTAGGATTAAAGGCGTGTGCCACCATGCCTGGTTGGCTCTGTGGATTTTTTTTTTTTTTTTTTTTTTTTTTTTTGGTTTTCTGAGGTAGGGACTCATGCATGCTAGCTCAGGCTGACCTGGAATTCACCCTCAGGGTGGCCTTGAACTCTGGGCAATCCTCCTACCTTTGCCTCCCAAGTGCTGGGATTAAAGGTGTGCACCACCACGCCTGGCAGGCTCTGTGGATTTTTGAGGCTATACAGAAGAGAACTGGGAATATCTCAGCTCACTTACCATGATCTTCACTCGATGTTCAGTTTTGAATGGACCAGAACCAAGACAGATTCAGGAACAGCATGTTGCTGTCCCAGGAGGCCACATGACCTAGTGTGGTCCTCAAACTTCCACATACAACACATTTTCCTGGATAAACTTTCCCTTGTACAAGAAGCACAGGGCAGGGCCTCACCTATGAGACTCATACTTAGCAGGTGGGGCATGAATTTCTGTCCCATTTCCTGGGCAATTTGAGAATCCTGTTTTGAGAGACACTTACCAAGTACAGCCAATGGCACTGAGTTTGCTGTAGACACACTGTAACAGGTGACATAAGGAGCTTTAAAGTTTGGGATGGGACTAGAGAGATGGCTTGGCAGTTAAGGTACTTGTCTGCAAAGCCTAAGGACCCAAGTTGTTTTCCCCAGGGCCCACATAAAGCCAGATATACAAAGTGGTGCACGCATCTGGAGTTTGTTTGTAGTGGCTGGAGGCCCTGGTGCACCCTTATTCTCTTTCTCTCTCTCTCCCTCTTGTTTTTTGTTTTGTTTTTGATTTTTTGAGGTAGGGTCTCACTCTAGCTTAGGCTGACCTGAAATTCACTAAGTAGCCTCAGGCTGGTGTCTCTAATTCACAGCGATCCTCCTACTTTTGCCTCCCAAGTGTGGGATTAAGGATGTGCACCACCATGCCCGGCTGAATATTCTTTTTCAAAGTATTTATTTAAGAGAGAGAGAGAGAGATCCAGGCATGGTGGCGCACACCTTTCATCCCAGCACTTGGGAGGCAGAGGTAGGAGGATCGCCATGAGTTCGAGGCCACCCTGAGACTTCATGGTGAATTCCAGGTCAGCCTGGACCAGAGTGAGACCCTACCTCGAAAAACCAAAAGAGAGAGAGAGAGAGAGAGAGAGAGGGAGAGAGGGAGAGAGGGACAGAGGGAATGGATGAGCTCTCCAGGGGCCTCTTGCTGCTGCAAACAAACTGTGGATGCATGTGACACTTTGTGCATCTGGCCTTACTTACATGGGCACTGCAGAATTGAACCCGGGCTGGCATGTTTTGCAAGCAAGTGCCTCTAAATGCTAAGCCATCTCCCAAGTCCTGATAGCTAAATATTCTGAAGACACTTTGCTCCCATGCAAGCGTGGGGCTGAACCACACTGGAGACCCATGGGATCCAAGCAGCCCACTCTGCATGGTCCTCCTACCCACAGACTCATGCAGTTTCATACAGAGGCCATGTACTGTCACTTGATGGAACTAGCCAGACTTGAGGAGTTCCCAAAGACAGGAAACTGCGGGACCCCTGTGTCCAGACCATTCCCCTAGTGCCTATACACAGTGTCATGGGAGCTTCGTGACCACTGCGGGAGAGAAAAGACAACAGTGCTGTGCTGTGTCATATGCTTGTGGGCAGTAAAAAACAACTCTTGGCCAAACTGGCTTTGAACTTGTGGCCATCCTGCCTCTTCCTCTCAAGAGCTTCAAGTACCGGCATGTACCACCATGCCCCTCCCAGCTCCTTATGGGGTCCAATCCATGCCTTCTCAGCTTTTCAGCCTCAGCTATATTGGAGTAACATATATATAACATAAACTCAACATATGGATCACTTCAAAAAAAAATTTAGGGCTGGAGAGATGGCTTAGCGGTTAAGCGCTTGCCTGTGAAGCCTAAGGACCCCGGTTCGAGGCTTGGTTCCCTAGGTCCCACGTTAGCCAGGTGCACAAGGGGGCGCACGCGTCTGGAGTTCGTTTGCAGAGGCTGGAAGCCCTGGTGTGCCCATTCTCTCTCTCCCTCTATCTGTCTTTCTCTCTGTGTCTGTCACTCTCAAATAAATAAATAAATAATTTTTTAAAAAAAATTTAGGGCTGGAGAGATGGCTTAGCAGTTAAACACTTGCCTGTGAAGCCTAAGGACCCAGGTTCAAGGCTCTATTCCCCAGGACCCACGTTAGCCAGATGCACAAGGGAGCACACGTGTCTGGAGTTCGAATTTGCAGTGGTTGGAGGCCCTGGAGCGCCCATTCTCTCTCTCTCTCTCCCTCTTCCTCTCTCTGTCTGTCGCTCTC
The DNA here is from genome assembly GCF_020740685.1 of Jaculus jaculus. Classification (NCBI taxonomy): domain Eukaryota; kingdom Metazoa; phylum Chordata; class Mammalia; order Rodentia; family Dipodidae; genus Jaculus; species Jaculus jaculus. The sequence continues at coordinate 6,352,550 of NC_059121.1, forward strand.
AAATAAATAAATAAACAAAATTTTTTAAAGAAGAAATAAAGAAAGAAAACCACTCTCGGAGGTAAGCATATTCTCAATCAGGCCCCAAGCAAGTAATTGGCTTGAGGACATGAGGTCAGGCCCTGGGTCTGGGAGGCTCACAAAGCATTAGTTCCTGTTGGCTATCAGACCCCCCGATAAAGCAGAAATCAGCATCAAGAGGTTTCTGGGAAGATTTCATGATGGCTTTTGTAGAAAATCCTGTGAAATTTACAAAATAACTACTAAAACTATAGAGAAATTAGCAAGGCCATGAGGTATAATAAAATTAGTTGGATAGCCAGGCGTGGTGGTGCACACCTTTAATCCCAACACTCGGGAGAAAGAGGTAGGTGGATCACCGTGAGTTTGAGGCCACCCTGAGACTCCATAGTGAATTCCAGGTCAGGCTGGGCTAGTGTGAGACCCTACCTCGAAAAACCAAAAAACAAATAAACAAAACAAAACAACAAAAACAAAGAAAAATCAGTTGGAGCTTCATACCATATACTCGTAGCAGTTATAAAATGAAATAAAAAATAATTCCATTCCTGGACTGCAGAGATGGCTTAGCAGTTAAGGTGCTTTCCTGCAGAGCCTAAGGACCCATGTTTGATTTTCCAGATCCCACCTAAGCCAGATGCACAAAGATGAGGCAAGCACAAGATCGCACATGCCCACTAGGTGGCTCAAGTGTCTGGAGTTCTATAGCAGTGGCTGAAGCTCTGGAAAGCCAATTCTCTCTCACTTTCTCTAAAAATAAAATTAAAAAGATAATTCAGGCTGGAAAGATGTCTTAGTGGTTAAAGCCTTTGCCTGCAAAGCCAAAGGACCCCAGTTCAATTCCCCATGACTCACATAAGACAGATGCACAATGGGGTGCATGTGTTTGGAGTTTGTTTGCAGTGGCTGGAGACCCTGGCATGCCCATTCTCTTTCTCTCTCTCTCTCTCTCTCTGCCTCTTTCTCTCTCAAGTAAATAAATAAATTTAAAAAATAATAATAATTCCATTTACAATAGATCCCCCCTACACACACACACACACACACACACACACACACACACACACACACACACACAAGTGCTCAGACATGCAACGTGTGAGATGGGCACACTCAGAACCTGGCACTATTACTGAGAGAATCTTCCCAAAGCCTGAATGAGCAGAAAGCCATGTGGCATGTTTATGATTAACTGATATGTTGCTATCTTGCCTACTCTCCTCCAACAGAAAGAGGTTCAGCCCAGTCCCAGTCAGACTTTTTGTTGTTGTTGGTTTGGCTGTGGCTCAGGCTGACCTGGAATTCACTATGCCGTCTCAGGCTGGCCTCTAACTCACGGTGATCCACCTCCCTCTGCCTCCTGACTGCTGGGATCAAAGGCGTGCACCACCACTCCTGCCAGCCCCCTCTCCCAAGCCAGAATTCTAACATGCTTTTTTTTTTTTTAAATTATCTATTGATTTATTTGCAATCAGAGAGAGATAGAAGAGAGGCAGAGAGCATGGGCATGCCAGGGCCTCCAGCTTCTGCAAATGAACTCCAGATGCTTGCGCCACTGTGCATCTGGCTTTATGTGGGTACTGGGGAATCGAACCTGGGTCGTCAGGCTTCGCAAGCAGGCGCCTTAACCACTGAATCATCTGTCTAGTCCTCTAACATGCTTCTCTGAAAAAATTTCTGGGAACACAAGGACCTAGAGCAGCAAAAGCCATCTTTAAAAAGAACAAAATCAGAGGATGCGGGAGATTCCACTCCACAGCATCCTACCACATTACGTGGATTTTTCCTGTAATTATGTCCTGCCATTGCATCCTCTCCTTAAAAACAGCTTTCCTGAAATGTAACTGACATGCAGTGTTTGCAGGGCACAATTTAGTAAGTTACTCTCAGGGGCTGTGGGGACACCACTGTAGTCCATACGAAACACAATCTACTCTACCCCTCTGTGGTCTCTTCCCCCCAAACCACCCAGGCAACTGCTGGTTTGTATCCATACTGGGGATTGACTTGTTTCCCCAGACTTTTGTTTTGTTTTTAATTTTTAATTTTTATTTGAGAGAGGGAAAGAGGCAGAGAGAGAAAAAGACACAGAGAGAGAGAGAGAGAATGGGCACACTAGGGCTTCCAGCCACTGCAAACGAACTCCAGATGCACGTGCCACCTTGTGCATCTGGCTTACGTGGGTCCTGGGGAATTGAACCGAGGTCCTTTGGCTTTCCAGGCAAATGCCTTAACCACTAAAGCATCTCTCCAGCCCTTGTTTTGCTTTTTGAGGTAGGGTCTCAGTCTAGTTCTGACCTGGAATTCACTATGTAGTCTAAAGGTGGCCTCACATTCACAGCGATCCTACCTCTGCCTCCCGAGTGCTGGAATTAAAGGCGTGCACCAACGCGCCTGGCTCCCTGATGTTTTTAATAATAAAATATTTTATTTATTGGGAGGCATGCCAGGGCCTCTAGCCCCTACAAATGAACTCCAGACACATGAGCTACCTTGTGCATCTGCCTTATGTGAGTGCTGAGGAATCGAACCTGGGTCCTTTGGCTTTGCAGGCAGGCACCTTAACCACTAAACCATCTCTCCAGCCCCTCCCCAGACGTTTATATAAGTGGAGTTCTATCCTACTTTGTGTCTGCTCTCTCAGTCAGCCTATTTGGGGTGGGTCCTCACTGCTTTATGTTTTAGTGCTTAACATCTTTGACTTGCTGAGAAGTAGTCCATTGTTCAGGCGTGGTGCGGCTTACTGCAGAGCTGTGGTCAGGAGCCCTCCTCCACCTCAGGGCTGCAGAAATAGCTTTGTGAATTTCCAGGTCTTTGGGCTCTCATGTTTGTGTGGAAAGATCTTTTTCTTTCCTTTCCTTTTCTTTTCCCCTCTCCTCCCCTCCCCTCCCCTTCTCCTTTCTTTCTTTCTTTCTTTCTTTCTTTCTTTCTTTCTTTCTTTCTTTCTTTCTTCCTTCCTTCCTTCCTTCCTTCCTTCCTTCCTTCCTTCCTTCCTTTCTTTCTTTTCTTTCTTTTTTTGAGGTAGAGTCTCACTCTAGCCCAGGCTGACCTGGAATTTACTACGTAGTCTCAGGGTGGCCTTGAACTCATGGCAATCCTCCTTCCTCTGCATCCCAAGTGCTGGGATTAAAGGCATACGCCACCATGTCTGGTGGAAAGAAATTTATTTATTTGAGAAACATAGGGAGAAAGAGAATGGGCACACCAGGGCCTTCAGCCACTGCAGACGAACTCCAGATGCATGTGCCACCTTGTGCATCCGGCTTACGTGGGTCCTAGGGAACTGAACCTGGGTCCTTAGGCTTTGCAGGCAAGTGCCTTAACCACCAAGCCATCTCTCCAGCCTGGAGAGGTCTTTTAGCCACTAAGCCATCTCTCCAGCACTAGTCAACTGTTTTTCAAAATCTGTCAAACTGGAGGCTGGCGTGCCCATTCTCTCTCTCTCTAATAAATAAAAATAAAAATAAATTTAAAAGGTGTTGAGCTGTCATGCAAGGTTGCTATGTCACTGACATTGCCATGGCATGTGGGAATGTCTCTTTTTCTGTGGTGTATGTGTGTCATGTGTGCATGTGCGTATGTGTGTACACATGCGTGTGGAGGCCAGAGGTTGATATCAGTACTTTTCTCAATTGCTCTCCACCTTTTAAAAATAGTATTGGAAAGAAGTGACTGGAGCACTGAGTAACATCTCTATCACACCTTCCAAGGCTCAGAGTCTAACGCGGAAGAGGTGGCGGAAAGAATGTAAGAGCCAAAGGAAGGGTAGGACTCCTTACAACGTGCTCCTCCAGACACAAAATGGCCTGGATATCCATGACCTCACAGTGCTTGACACTACCTACACAAGACCATCATAAGAGGAGGAAGAGATCATGACATCACAACCAAATAGAGACTGATTGAGATGGGGAGGGGATATGATGGAGAATAGAATTTCGAAGGGGAAAGTGGGGGGGGGGGAGGGTATTACCATGGGATATTTTTTATAATCATGGAGGATGTTAATAAAAATTGAGAATAAATAAATAAATAAAAATTATATATATGTATACTGGGCTGGAGAGATGGCTTGGCAGTTGGGGTACTTGCCTGTGAAGCCTAAAATTATTATTTATTTTAGAGAAAAAAAAATGAGAGACAGAAAGAGGCAATTAGAGAGAAAGAGAATGGGCACGTCAGAGCCTCTAGCCATTGCAAATAAACTCCAGATGCACGTATCACCTTGTGCATCTGGCTTTACGTGGGTCCTGGGGAATCGAACCTGGGTCCTTAGGCATTGCAGGGAAGCGCCTTAACTGATAAGCCATCTCTCCAGCCCCAACCTTGCTTTGTTGAGACAGGGTCTTGCACTGAACCTGGAGCTCACTAATTCGGTCAGCTGGCCAGCAAGCCCCGGGGTCCTCTTGTCTCTGCTTCCCCAGTGCTGGGATCAGAGACGTGTGCTGCCACACCTAGCTTTTGCATGGATTGTGGGGGTCTGAAAGGTCCCCATGCTTGTGTGTCAAGCATTTCTTCCAGTTTGTTCCTTTCCCTCTCTCTCTGTCCCCTGTTGGACTGGACTAAATAAAATCAACATTCTATATATGTGTGTGTATGTATACATACACACACACACATATACATATGCATGTATGCAAGCAGACAGAGAGAGGAGAGAGAGAGAGAAGAATGGATATGCCTGAACGTCTAGCCACTGTAAATGAACTCCAGATGCATACGCCACTTTGAGCATGTGGCTTTATGTGGGCACAATAACCAGTGCTTCATTCTGGCTTTCCACATCCAGCAAGGCTGGACTACAAGGGCCACCTCCAATGACACCTCCCTACGTGGGCTCTGCCTGTTGGAGATTCAAATTGCAAGCTCAATCTTTTTTTTTTTTTTTAATTTTATTTATTTATTTGCAGGCAGAGACAGAGAGAGAGGAGAGAGAGGGAGGGAGAGGAGGAGAGAATGAGCAAGCCAGGGCCTCTAGCTGCTGCAAATGAACTCCCGACAAATGTGCCACATTGTACATCTGGCTTTCCATGGATACTGGGGAATTGAACCCCGGTTGTTAGGCTTTGCAGGCAAGTGCCTTATCCATTCAGCTCTCTCTCCAGACCAAAGCTCAATTTTAATTTAAAAAAATCCCTGAGGCTATGGGGGACATGCATCCGCATTCAAACCACCACATTCTGTCTCACCTCCAGCTTGTTCTCCTATCTAAAGCATTTCTAAAGATTTCCAAGGCACAGTGACCTCAGGATGACTCAGAAGGCACCATGGTGCTGGGAAGAAGTGACAGGAGCGCTAAGCACTGCAATATCTTGATCACACCTTCCAAGGCTCAGGGTCTAATGCAGAAGAGGTGGCGGAAGAATGTAAGAGCCAAAGGAAGGGTAGGACTCCTTACAACGTGCTCCCCCCGAGACACAAAATGGCCTGGATATCCATGACCTCACAGTGCCTGACGCTACCTACACAAGACCCTCATAAGAGGAGGAAAAGATGATGACATCAAAATAAAAGAGAGACTGATTGAGAAGAGGAGGAGATATGATGGAGAATGGAGTTTCAAAAGGGAAAGTGTGTGTGTGGGGGGCATTACCATGGGAAGTTGTTAATATCATGGAAGTTGTTAATAAAAATAATAATAAAAGATTGCCAAGGCATCTGCTACTACTGCTATCAGAGTTATTTCTGGGTTTATTTGGGAAAATCCCCAGTGATTTATTTATTTATTTATTTAGGTTTATCGAGGTAGGGTCTCACTGTCACTCAGGCTGACCTGGAATTAACATATGTAGTCTCAGGGTGGCCTCGAACTCACAGTGATCCTCCTACCTCTCTCTCCCAAGTGCTGGGATTAAAGGCGTGCACCACCACGCCTGGAGATTTTTTTTTTTTTTTTTAGCATTGCATAGCAATTTTATTTTATTTTTTAATTTACTTATTGAGAGAGAGAGAAGATAAGGATGCCAGGGCTTCCTGCTACTACAAATGTACTCCAGATACATATGCCACTTTGTGCATCTGGCTTTACATGTACTGTTGAATTGAACCCCAGGCCAGTAGGCTTTGCAAGCAAGTACCTTTGACCACCGAGCCATCTTCCCAGCCCTGTATAGCACTTTAATAGACACTAAGTTGTTTTGTGCATTTGAATTTTCTTTTTTTTTTTAAATTTTTTAATTTTTATTAAAATTTTCCAAGATTATAAAAAAATCCCATGGTAACCCCCTCCCTCCCCCCCGACACTTTCCCCTTTGAAATTCCATTCTCCATCATATTACCCTCCCATCTCAATCATTCTACTTACATATATACAATATCAACCTATTAAGTACCCTCCTCCCTTCCTTTCTCTTCCCTTTATGTCTCCTTTTTAACTTACTGGCCTCTGCTACCAAGTATTTTCATTCTCACGCAGAAGCCCAGTCATCTGTAGCTAGGATCCACATATGAGGGAGAACATGTGGCGCTTGGCTTTCTGGGCCTGGGTTACCTCACTTAGTGAGATTTTTTTTTTTAATGCATGTGTTCATGTATGTGGCTGTGCTTACATGTGTGTGCACGTGCGTGTGGACAGAGGACAACCTCAGGTACCACCTCAAGGAATGCTGTCACTGTTTTTTGAGACTGGGTCTCTCAGTGGCCTCGAGCTCACCTGCAAGTCCTGGGTAGCGTCCTGTTTCCACGTCTCCGCTGCTGGAGTTATGGGCACCCCACCACACTTGGCATTTTTACATGGGTTCTGGGGATCAAACTCAGGTCCTCATGCTTGCAAGACATGCCCTTTATCAATGGAGCTCACTCCCCAGTTACCAGCCTGGTGACTTCTTTTTTTGTTGTTGTTGTTTGCTTGTTCTTCTCAATTTTTATTAATAGTTTCCATGATTATAAAAAATATACCATAGTAATACCCTCCCTCAACCCCTCCACACACATTTTCCCCTTTGAAATTCCATTCTCCATCATATCCCCTCCCCATCTCAGTCATTCTACTTACATATATACAACACCAACCTATTAAGTACCCTCCTCCCTTCCTTTCTCTTTCCTTTATATCTCCTTATTAACTTACTGGCCTCTGCTACTGAATTTTGTACTTCTCATGCAGAGCCCAGTCATCTGTAGCTAGGATCCACATATGAGGGAGAACATGTGGCCCTTGGCTCTCTGGGCCTGGGTTACCTCACTTAGTGTAATCCTTTCCAGATCCATCCATTTTTCTGCAAATTTCATAACTTCATTTTTCTTTACCACTGAGTAGAACTCCATTGTATAAATGTGCCATATCTTCATTATCCACTCATCAGTTGAGGGACATCTAGGCTGGTTCCATTTCCCAGCTATTATAAATTGAGCAGCAATAAACATGGTTGAGCATGTACTTCTAAGGAAATGAGATGAGTCCTTCGGATATATGCCTAGGAGTGCTATAGCTGGGTCATATGGTAGATCAATCTTTAGCTGTTTTAGGAACCTCCACACTGATTTCCACAATGGCTGGACCAGATTGCATTCCCACCAACAGTGTAGAAGGGTTCCTGTTTTTCCACATCCCCGCCAACATTTATGATCATTTGTTTTCATGATGGTGGCCAATCTGACAGGAGTGAGATGGAATCTCAATGTAGTTTTAATCTGCATTTCCCTGATGACTAGTGACGTAGAACATTTTTTTAGATGCTTATATGCCATTCGTATTTCTTCCTTTGAGAATTCTCTATTTAGCTCCATAGCCCATTTTTTGATTGGTTTGTTTGATTCCTTATTAGTTGACTTTTAAAGTTCTTTGTATATCCTAGATATTAATCCTCTATCATATACATAGCTGGCAAAGATTTTTTTCCCATTCTGTAGGTTGCCTCTTTGCTTTATTCACTGTGTCCTTTGCAGTGCAAAATCTTTATAATTTCATGAAGTCCCACTGATTAATCTGTAGTTTTGTTGCCTGAGCAATTGGGATTGTATTCAGAAAGTCTTTGCCAAAACCAATATGTTGAAGGGTTTCCCTACTTTTTCCTCTAGCAGTTTCAGAGTTTCAGGTCTGATGTTAAGGTCTTTAATCCATTTGGACTTAATTCTTGTGCATAGCGAGAGAGAAGAATCTATTTTCATCCTTATGCAGATATATATCCAGTTTTCCCAACACCATTTGCTGAAGAGGCTGTCTTTTCTCCAATGAGCATTTTGGGCATTTTTATTGAATATCAGGTGGCTATAGCTACCTGGACTTACATCTGGGTCCTCTATTCTGTTTCATTGATCTACATGTCTGCTTTTGTGCCAGTACCACACTGTTTTTGTTACTATGGCTCTGTAGTATAGGTTAAAATCAGGTATGGTGAAACCATCAGACTTATTTTTGTTGCTCAGTATTATTTTAGATATTCGAGGTTTTTTGTGATTCCAAATGAATTTTTGGATTGTTTTTTTCTATCTCCACAAAGAACGTCTTTGGAACTTTGATGAGGATTGCATTAAATGTGTAGATTGCTTTTGGTAAGATTGCCATTTTCACAATATTGATTCTTCCAATCCAGGAACAAGGGATATTTTCTCCACTTTCTAGTGTCTTCTGCAATTTCTCGCTTGAGTGTTTTAAAGTTCTCATTGTAGAGATTCTTTACTTCCTTGGTTAGGTTTATTCCAAGGTACTTTATTTTCTTTGATGCAACTGTGAATGGGAGTGATTCTCTGATTTCATCCTCTGTGTGTTTGTTGTTAGCATATATGAAGGCTACTGATTTCTGTGTAGTTATTTTGTATCCTGCTACGTGGCTGTAGGTTTTGATCAGCTCTAACAGCTTGCTAGTAGAGTCTTTAGGGTCCTAGTTGTTGTTTTCAAGGTAGGGTCTCACTCTAGTTCAGGCTGACCTGGAATTCACTATGGAGTCTCAGGCTGGCCTTGAACTCACAGCAATCCTCTTACCTCTGCCTCCTGAGTGCTGGGATTAAAGGCGTGCACTACCACGCCCGGCTTCTTTTTTTTTTAATTTGAGAGAGAATTGGCGCGCCAGGGCCTCAGCCACTGCTATCGAATACCAGATGCTTGCGCCACCTGATGGGCATGTGTGGCCTTGCGCTTGCCTCACCTTTGTGCATCTGGCTTACGTGGGATCTGGAGAGTCAAACATGGGTCCTTAGGCTTCACAGGTAAGCACCTTCACTGCTAAGCTGTCCCTCCAGCCCCCTGGTGACTTCTGACTGGATACCAGACACTGTGTTGACCCTGCTGCCCAGTGGACAACGTTGCATTCCCGCACATGTCTGGAGCTCTGTCTTCTGCTGTCTGGCACCTGGTAGCTCTCTCAGGTCACGCTTCTGAACTTCGGCCAGCAGGACCAGAGCAGTGCTTTTTCCACACTGAGGAGACAAGGTCACCTGGGCCCTGAGAGGCAGGCCCAGCCTCTCGCTCTTCCTACTCACCAGAAGCAGTCTTTTGCACTACCCACCATTCCAAGGCTGCTGCTGTCCTTCCTTATCAGACATCCCTGCCCCTTACGACTGCATGTCACATGGTTCTCAGTCCTGTCCATGAGTTTAGATGGGATTTGGGCCACTTAGCTTCATGTCAATGAGGGGAGCTGCAGTCTGTCTGACCTAACCCGTTTTGGAACTTTCTGAGACTGTCCGTGGAGCCAGGCACAGAGCCTGCGATGTATCAACTTCTTCTTGTGTTCTAGAAGGTTAAGAGAGTCTGTTTGGTGAGTGGGACCACTCACATTTTCTATCTTGCTTTTTAACTTAATTTAATGTTTTAAAAAATATTTTATTTATTTATTTGAGAGAGAGAGAATGGGCACACCAGGGCCTCCAGCCACTGCAAACGAACTCCAGACGTGTGCGCCCCCTTGTGCATCTGGCTAACGTGGGTCCTGGGGAATCAAATTGGGATCCTTTGGCTTTGCAAGTGACTTCACCACTAAGCCATCTCTCCAGCCCACGTTTCTTACCTTTCATTCTTATCCCCCCAGTGGGGTCAATTTCTGTGTCAAAACAGTCTCACTGAGAAGTCTGATGTCAGCCACTGAGAAGTCAGCTGGCAATTAGAAATCAGGTGTCAGGGTGGGGTGTGGTGGCGCACACCTTTAATCCCAGCACTTGGGTGGCAGAGGTAGGAGGATGGCCATGAGTTCGAGATCAGCCTGGGTCTACAGAGTGAGTTCCAGGTCAGCCTGGGCTAGAGTGAGACTCTCGGTGAAAACAACAACAACAACAAATAAACAGCTGGGTGTGGTGGCACACGCCTTTAATGCTAGCACTCGGGAGGCAGAGGTAGGAGGATTGCCATGAGTTCGAGGCCACCCTGAGACTCCATAGTGAACTCCAGGCCAGCCTGGGCTAGCTGTCAGATAAGGCAGCTGTAAGTCACTGAGCAGTCTGTTACTGAAATGTCAGCTGTCAGTCATGGAAAAGTCACCTGTCAGTGTCGTTGCTCATTGGGAATACATGCTATTACTCCAGCATCTTCATATGTGTCCAAATATCAAACAAGAAGCAACTTAAGCCGGGCGTGGTGGTGCACGCCTTTAACCCTAGTACCCAGAGGCAGAGGTAGGAAGATGGCCGTGGGTTCCGGGCCACCCTGAGACTACATAGTATATTCCAGGTCAGCCTGGGCTAGAGTGAGACCTTACCTCAAAACAAAAAAATTGGCTGGAGATGGCTTAGCGGTTAAGTGCTTGCTTGTGAAACCTAAGGAGCCCGGTTCAAGGCTCAGTTCCCCAGGACCCACATTAGCCAGATGCACAAGGGGGAGCACGCATCTGAAGTTTGTTTGCAGCAGCTGTGGGCCCTGGCACACCCATTCTCTCTCTCTGTCTGGTGCTCTCAAATAAATAAACAAAAAAGAATAAAATATTTAACAATAAAGGAAAACAACAACTTTCTCACGGACATGTCCAGAGATTTGTTTTCATGGTGATTCTGGATCCCACCGAGTTGTCAAGATGGCCCATCACACAGCTCCTTGAATGACTGTGCTTGACGTAGAGAAATGGCGGTCATTGTTTTTCCAAATACTCTCTGTGCCTCCCCCTTCCTGGGCTCTGGTGCTGACTGACAGACCATTTGATGGTATCTTCGGGGCCACTGACTTCCTCTCTTATTTCCTTCCCATGGTCACTGGGACTGCACACTGCTTATCTACACCCTCCTCTACTGTGTCACTAGGAAGCCACGGGTGACATCAGCTTGCCTCTTTCTGCAGACCGCTGCTCACCGAACAGGACCTTGTCACATGTGGCAGGAAAGGAATGTGGTGGGACCGAACGTGAGTCTGCAGCAGAGCCGGTCGGTAACTCCCCAGCCTGGTGAGGTTGTCCTTGAACCCTCAGATCATTAGAAGCAGGGGCCGTTATTCTGGGCCACTCTCCGGAGGGACTTGCCAGCCCCCAGGGACAGGCCAAATTCTCTGGGCCCTTCCACCATGGAGCTGAAATGTTCCTTTGCTGTCTATACTAATTCTAGATATGAATCTTCCTCCTAGTGCCTCTGGGATGTGATGAGAGACCTGTTCACAACTGCCCATCTCATGCCCATGGCTAGAGAACTTCTTCACTGCTCAGGCAGCCTGGTGGTGCCAAGGGCTCTGACACTGAAGGTGCCCTGTAACACAGGGCTGCTGGTCTCCATGGTGATGGCGTAACTGAGAGCCAGCGCGTGGTACCAGCTCACGGCCAGAACAACGTCAGTAACACTAAGGGGATCAGTCACATTTGGTGACAGACTGCTGTGGTGGTTATGATTCCATTCTAAATACTGCTTCCTCCTCTTGAAGCGACTGTGCCCCTGCCCATGGCCCCGGATGTGGCCAAGGACAGCTCTGCTCAGCAAGGGCAGGAGTGGGGCTGACAAAAGTCAATACCCAGTGCACTGCCATTGCTTCCCTCCCCGTGGCACCTGACTGGCAGTGTCTGGAGAGTCTGTCCTGCTAGTCCAGGACAAGTGACGTGGGGAAGAGCTGCTGCTGCTGGCCTGTCCTCAGTGAAGAGCAAATCTATTCTGCTGAGCCCTGACGCTGTGGTTCACATGTTACTGCTGTGTAATCAGCTCAGGTGGATCAATAAGAACGTCGTGAGGGTCTGGCTCTCTCTGAGCTCTGGCCTGCTTTATGTTTTTTATTTATTTGAAAGTGACAGACACAGAGAGAGAGAATGAGAATGGGCGCGCCAGGGCCTCCAGCCACTGCAAACGAACTCCAGACGCGTGCGCCCCCTTGTGCATCTGGCTAACGTGGGTCCTGGGGAATGGAGCCTCGAACCGGGGTCCTTAGGCTTTACAGGCAAGCGCTCAACCGCTAAGTCATCTCTCAGCCCCTGCTTTGTGTTTTTATTTTATTTGAGAGAGAGGGAGAGAGAGAGAGGAGATGAATGGGCATGCCATGGTCTCTAGCCACTGTAAATGAACTCCAGATGCATGCAGCACCTTGTGCATCTGACTTACGTGGGTGCAGGAGAACTGAACCGGGGTCCTTGGGCTTTGCAGGCAAGCGCCTTAACTGCTATGCCATCTCTGCAGCCCTCCTTTGCTTTGTCTCAGTTCCTGAGGCCACAGGACAAACTGGACTTCCTCCCACCCCCAGACTTCTGCTTCATAGAGTTAGGTATCTGTTAGCCTGGGACCCCCTCTCTCCTGAGCTAACGGGACAGGAGAGGAATGACTGGCTCAAGATGAATGCAGCACACTGAAAAGGAATCTGTCTTTGGGGCTAATGGTTCTCTGGGTGCTTCTTGGCATTTTCGTGACTAATACTAGGATCAACAACGGCTTCCAACCCCATGTTGTGGATTTAAATCCTCCTCACATGGTTGAGAATTCTTGCCACGCTGGAGGCTACGTGGAGCCAGGGACACGCAGAACAGGTGGTGGAAGACACAAGTCCTAGGTGCTAATATCATCACTGCATGCAAGACACAGAAACAAGGACGTGGCAGCCACAGGACTGCATTTGCTTGGCTGGGCACGTGAATGTGTGCCAGTGTATGGCCACGAAGACGCCCCGTCATCTGGTTTACTGGTTACTCACTTTTTCCACTTCTCAGCATCCCCCGTCCATGCACGAACCATCGGTGAGTGGCACGCAGTGAAGCTAGCCAGCTCACGTTTTCCCACTAGCGTTCAGACGGGTGGGTTTCTGCCACCCAGAGGTGGCGATGAGGCTGGAGGGACTCCACTTCTTGGGAGAAAGTACAAGGGTTCTCAGGTGTGATGCCAGCATCATCCGGGAGGAAATATGCCTCAAGGAGCACACGTCCGCGAAGCTGGGGTGGGCTCTGGGCAGCAACTGGACTATGCCGCCCCTTAGTGTCTCAACACCCCTTTCCCCAGGCAGCCCAAGCTGCAAAGGGCGTTTCCTGTCTAGGAAGGTGGGGGTCTGGAGGGGAACAGCGCTTTCTTGGTTTTTTAAAAATACTTTTATTTGGGCTGGAGAGATGGCTTAGCGGTTAAGCGCTTGCCTGTGAAGCCTAAGGACTCCAGTTCAAGGCTCGGTTCCCCAGGTCCCACGTTAGCCAGATGCAGAAGGGGGCGCACGCGTCTGGAGTGTTTGCAGTGGCTGGAAGCCCTGGCGAGCCCATTCTCTCTCTCTCTGTCGCTCTCAAATAAATAAAAATAAACAAAAAAATATTTATTTATTTGACAAAGAGGGAGAGAATGGGCACATCAGGACCTCTAGCCACTGCAAACAAACTCCAGACGCGTGAGCCCTCTTGTGCACCTGGCTAACATGGGTCCTGGGGAATTGAACCTGGGTCCTTTGGCTTTGCAGGCAAATGCCTTAACTGCTAAGCCATCCCTCTGGCCCAGTGCTTTATCTCTTGCATGGCAATCATTACAGCTTGTTTCCTCTGCCAAGCCTGGCTCAGCTAGAAACTCAGAGGCGCAAAGGCAAGTCTGATGGTGAGCACAGGGGCCCAGCAGCATGGAGTCTGCTGCTTTTCTCGTCACTGTGATGTGTGCATGCGCGTGCGCACACACACACACACACACACACACACACACACACACACACACGGTGTGTGCGCCATTCTGTCTGGCTGCGCCTGGATCTGCTACATGTCCTGTGGTCTTGAACCAGCTGACTGCAGGTGACAGCCTTCAGGCCAAGGTATGAAGCACTCAGCCCAAGCCTTGGTTAATGTAAAAACAAACAAACAAACAAAAAGCTTAGACATATTTAATTAGTTCTATAGGTGATGTCCGTATTGTAAATGACAAGTGGGATCGGGGAGATGGCTCATGATTCAAGGTGCTTGCTTGCAAGGCCTGTGGGCCCAGGATAAGATTCCCCAGTACCCACTTAAAGCCAGACACCTGTTATGTGTGTCCTGTACTCTCAAAATATTTTTTGTTCAATTTTTATTTATTTATTTGAGAGCAACAGACAGAGAGAAAGACAGATAGAGAGAGAGAGGATGGGCGCGCCAGGGCTTCCAGCCTCTGCAAACGAACTCCAGACGCGTGCGCCCCCTTGTGCATCTGGCTAACGTGGGACCTGGGGAACCGAGCCTCGAACCGGGGTCCTTAAGCTTCACAGGCAAGCGCTTAACCGCTAAGCCATCTCTCCAGCCCCAAAAATATTTTTTAAAAAACAACAAATGCATTAAAAGCTCAAAAGTAAATAAAAATTGCTGGAATAACATCAGGTTAGACAATGGAACAGAGCTCCGACCACACAAACTGGCCTCCCACTGTGCAGATTTAGTTTCCTGCGTAGTATCAATAAGCATCCTTTGGTCCTTGACACCGGTAGGTAAGTAACCTTGACGCTCATATACTGTGTGTGTGTGCGCACATGTGCGCCCGTGTGTGTGTGCGCGCGCACATGTGGAGACCAACCTCAGGTGTCCACCAGATTCTGCTCATCATTTTATTTACTTTTTATTGATTTGCTTTTTTGAGGTAGGGTCTCATTCTAGCTCAGGGTGACCTGTAATTCACTATATAGTCTCAGGCTGGCCTTGAACTCACAGAGATCTTATCTCAGCCTCCCACGTGCAGGGATTAAAGGCATGTGCCACCACACCTAGCCTGTCCACCTTGAAAAAAAAAGTTTTATTTATCTCTGAGAGAGAAAGACAGACAGGACAGACGTGCCAGGGCCTCTAGCCACTACAAACGAACTCTAGATGAGCGCGTCCCTTGTGCGTCTGGCTTACATGAGTACTGGAGAGTCAAACCTGGGTCCTTAGGCTTTGCAGGCAAATGCCTTAAACTCTAAGCCATTGCTTCAGTCATATCTAACTTCAATCTTTTATTTTTATTTTGAGAACAGAGAAAGAGGCAGAGAGAGACAATGGGTGCGCCAGGGCCTCCAGCCACTGCAAATGAACTCCAGACACGTGTGCCCCCTTATGCATCTGGCTAACGTGGGTCCTGGGGAATCGAGCCTTGAACCAGCGTCTTTAGGCTTCACAGGCAAGCGTTTAACCTCTAAGCCATCTCTCCAGGCCCCCATGTCTACCTTTGTTGAGACTATCGGTCTCATTGGCCTGAGCTTTCCAAGTAGGCTAGACTGGCTAGTAAATTCTGGGGATCAGCTTATTTATCTCGGTAGGGCTGGAATTAACAGAATGTGCTAAAATACCTGTCCTCCTGCCAGGGCCTCCAGACACTGCAAACAAACTCCAGACGCGTGCGTCCCCTTGTGCATCTGGCTAACATGGGTCCTGGGGAATGGAGCCTCGAACCAGGGTCCTTGGGCCTCAAAGGCAAGTGCTTAACCGCTAAGCCATCTCTCCAGCCACCACCCCCCACAACCCTTCTTTTGACGCTGTAATTCCTTAGCTCTTTCCTCTACCTCGATTTCTACATTGTTCACTGGTTTCATGGCAAAGAAAGCAAGCTTTGGCTTTCTCTCTGCTTGGTAAGATGTGTTTAAGGAACGGCATCACACCGAGAAAGTATGGAATAATCTGGCCAGCTGCAAACAGCTAAGCATGTGTGATCCGTAAAGCTCCAGCCGCTGGCAGCATATGGAAGCTCCCACACCAGAGAGAACCTTCCTATGCCGTTCTCGGTGCTTCCAAGACTGCGGGGGCAATGGCACCCCCGAACAGGCTCTCCTGCCAGGCTAAGAAATGTTTGTTTTTAATAAGAGAGCAAGAAGCAGACAGGATGGGCACGCCAGGGCCTCCAGCCACTGCAAACAAACTCCAGACGCGTGTGCCCCCTTGTGCATCTGGCTTATGTGGGGACCGGGGAGCCAAACCTGGGTCCTTAGGCTTCACAGGCAAAGCGCCTTAGCTGCTAAGCCATCTCTCCAGCCCTGTTTTAATACTTTATTCATGTGGTCACTGCAAACAAACTCCAGACACATGCACCACTTTGTGCCTCTGGCTTTACGTGGGTACTGGGTCAGGCTCTTCAGGGAAGCACTGAGCCATCTCCCCAGCAGGGAATGTTCATTTTCCTTCAGCTAAACAAGGCACTTGACAAAACACACCCAAGCAAGTTAAGATTTTATGTTGTGTCTTTATTCCACTGAAAACCCAAAGTTCTTCTTTGGGTGGCATCCCAGGACCATGCCTCACAGGGCTCCCGCAGTTGGGCGGGCAATGCCTGCTATATATATACATTCACAGTTCTGACACAGCGGACTGAGGTCACTAGCAAGAGAAAAGGAATCAGGAGGAACGAACATCCACTCCAAGTCTGCCTGTCAGGGATCTCCTCTGAGCATGACCAGGGGCACCCTCAGGAGCCCTTCATCTGCAGACCTGCGGGGACTGCTGCCTGCCCTTGGAATATCTTAGTCCGTGAACCTCCCTCATTGCCGTCGGTCAGTTTCCTCTTCCAAAAAAAACCGGACACGTGCACTCTAGTTACAAAACCCACCCGCTAGCTACGCCGCTCCAACGTCCAGCCAGCCAGGAGCCCTGGCCACTCTCCACTGCTGCTGCTCCCCGGGTGACCCCAGGTTGAGGGGGTTTCTTTTTGCACGTCTCTTGGGGAGAGCATGCCATGAAGTCTCCGAGGAAGTTAGTAAACACGCGTATCTGTACTTACTGGCTCTGTGGTCATTTTCTGTTGCAATGCACGGAATGTAAAATCTAATTTTGCTTAGGAGTACAAAAGAAAATGCCAGAGAGCCCTGGAGACGAATAAAATCTATGGTCGGCTCTTGTGCTTGAAAGATGGGCTAGTTCACCGTCCCCCCAAAAAAGAATGCTGTAATCAGGTGACGTCAAAGGTGGCAGCCCAGAACCCACTCCTTATTTCTTCCTGGCCCAGAGAGGGGCTGGGCACAGCAAGGTGTTCTGTGTGTCCCAGGGCCTCCCCCTCCCGTGCCATGCTGTCTCCCTCCACAGCAGAAGGCCTGGATTCATCTCTTCTCCCCTAAAGTCAACAATGGGGGGGGGGGTGCGGCTGTGCAGCCTAGGCTACCATGGAAACCGGAGCGCAGAGGCGGCGGCAGGTCAGCTCCGGGCTGCATCTTCGGGCCCCAGTTAGTCTATTCAGCATGAAGATAAGTGGGCACATTCCAGTTTGTTCTCTTTGCCTGACTTGTTTTACCCACATTCGATGCTCGAAAGGAGTTACAATGAAGTAGATCTTGTCATAGTAAAACTGAAATACCAAACTGGCAACATTAATTAAAAAAAAAGATGGGGCCTTAGAAAGGCTTAAGGGCAGCAGAAAAGGATCTTGGGGAATGGGTCCTTGTGGCCAAACTCCCCACAGGCCCAAATGGGAGGAGGCCGATGACTCCGCTCCCAGCCCAGGCAGTCTCAGAGAGTCTATTAAAAACAGACCTGTAAATAAATATCCTCTGATGCTAACATGGAAAATGAAGTAGAAAACTGATTTTCTCCTTTAAAAAAAAAAAAAAAAAAGTTGACTGTTTTCCAAAGTACCTAAGTGAAGTTTATAAAATATCCAGGAGCTCTTGCAAAAACAGGTGTCTAAAACCCGGACGACGTGAGCCCAGAGATGGCACGGAGGCGCCGGGACGGAGAGGAGGCCGCCGTTGTCACAGGTGCGTGCGGGATGCCCTGCGCTCGCCCGTGGACAGACGCAACACGTGACTGCTACACAGACTGACAGATACTCAAGACCAGCCTGCTGCCCACCCAGCCTGTGGAGTCCTGCCCCACAGGGAGGCCTGGACATCCCTGCCAGCCAGGGACGGGGCGGCACACAAGCCGCATCTCCCCTCCAAACGCTCAGTGCCGGGCTTGCTCACACGCTGCCAGGCTCTGGGGCAGACTCTTCACAAAGGGACAATCGAAACGCCCAGGTCTCTTGGAGCCCCCGGGCCTGAGAACGGCCCACAGCCTGAGAGGACAGGGGAGGCGGACAGCCTCGCGCCTCGCAAACAGGGGCTGAAGTCGAGGCAGGCGGCGATGAGGGAGGGGCCTCATCCCTCCAGAACTTTCCGTCCTAGTCCAGTTTCTTACATAAGTTCTTCCTCCCAAAGCCCAAGTTTTCAGGGCTGAAGTCAGTACAGAAGCCATTGGGGGTGGGCGCCGGTGGGGTCCGAGCACAGCTGTCGAAATGTGTCTGGTTTGGGTACAGGTAGTCTTCCGCGAAGTTGGGGTACATTGCTGCAAAGCCACGGAAGTCAGCTGCAAGGACAAAGGTGCCTGTGATTACCGGGCCTGGACTGCAAGTCTCTTCCCTGGGCCCCTGTGAGCAGCAGTTCTGCCTCTCTCGGGTCGGGCTGGGTATCTAGGCTAACGCTCTGGAAGGTGAGGAGAGAACGCGTGCTGCAGTCGCTCTTGGCTGCACATGAAACTGACCTGAAAACGAAGCGACTGTTCCGGTGTGCTCTCGGTCGTTCCACTCCCACCGTGAGAAAACTAAGGAAGCTGACTGAGACCCTGCCTCAGCGCCCGAGGCTTGCAGAGTCTGGCTGCTGCCAGGAGGGAGGTACCTGCCACTCTGCCTGGGGACCCAGCGAGGCCAGAGGCCCTCTGACCCTCTGCTGCGTGTCTCCCCCGGGGCCGGGCGCAGTGACGGGGATGCACCTCGGCTCCTGCTCATGGGTTTGGTGGGGCTGAAAGGCCGACTCAGAACTCAGCCCCTGGTGCTTTGTGGGGAACGCGACAGCTGTAACGGGGAAGCCTGCATTGGTGTGCCTGTGCATTATACTCAACTGCAGAGAGCTCAATGCTGGGAGTGGCAACAGCACGTCTAGCCACATTCCCACACAGGCATGTCCTCCCAGCCACACCTCACAGTTGTCCACACCTCTGCGCATGCTCACTACGTGGCACCTGATGCAATTTTAAAAAGCTGTCTGCGGGCTGGAGAGACGGCTCAGTGGTTAAGCACTTGCCTATGAAGCCTAAGGACCCCAGTTTGAGGCTCGATTCCCCAGGACCCACGTTAGCCAGACGAACAAGGGGGTGCACGCATCTGGAGTTCGTCTGCAGTGGCTGGAGGCCCTGACACGCCCATTCTCTCTCTGTCTGCCTCTTTCTCTGTTGCTCTCAAATAAATAATGAACAAAAATACAAAATAAAAAAAAAAAAAAGCTGTCCACAACAGGGGGCTGGAGAGATGGCTCAGTGGTTAAGATGCTTGCCTCCAGAGCCTAACCACCTGGGGTTCGATTTCCCCAGGACCCATGTTAGCCAGACATACAAAGTGGCACATTAGTCTGGAGTTTGTCTGCAGTGGTTGGAAGCCCTGGTATGCCTATTCTTTCTATCTGCCTCTAAGTAAATAAATAAAATGTTTAAAAATAAGTAAATAAACTGTCCACAATAAAAGTGAACAATGGCTATTTCAGAGATTCCCTTGGTCTCCCTAAGCAAAAGTAAAATAAAATAAAAGCAAAAATACACACTGCTTTAGAAATGGGCTTCCATCCCTGCAACTCTGGTTGTCATCCCTGGCTCTAGGTACCAAGGGCTCCCCTGAGACTTTGACCCTGCCTGCCCCTGTCAGGCCCTCTCAAGGCAACCGCTGCAGCCGACTGTTGTTCCCCTTTTAGGCCATAAGAGAAGAAGAGCAGGGGTCCATGAACAGCTGAAGTCCATGTGTGGCCTGAATGGACACAGCAGCACTGCGCACAGGTGGAGGCCGAGAGGCACCTTGGGCAGTGCCAGCTGATCTTGCACAGAAATCTAAAAATGCAGATCTGGGGCTGGAGAGATGGCTTAGCGGTTAAGCACTTGCCAGTGAAGCCTAAGGACCCCGGTTCGAGGCTCGATTCCCCAGGACCCACGTTAGCCAGATGCACAAGGGGGCGCACATGTGTCTGGAGTTCGTTTGCAGTGGCTGGAGGCCCTGGTGTGCCCATTCTCTCTCTCTATCTGCTTCTTTCTCTGTCGCTCTCAAATAAGTAAAAATAAACAAAATTTTTTTTAAATTAAAAATGCAGACTGGGCCACTTCTCGGTGTTCAGACCGTCCGGGAGCCGCTGTGTGGACTCTATGGACGTGCGGCCTCAGGACTCATCACCTTTCCGATGTGCCCACAGCAGTGAGTTCCCAAGAGGAGATCCTCACACGGCCTCCGTGAGCTTTGCTGCAGCACACACTGAGCAGGCTGGGTTGCGAGAACAGGGTAAGGAGGCTTCAGACAGAGACCGTGGGGTGCACATGCCCAAGCAAAAGCCGACAGGAACACAGGTCAGTGCCTGGGGCTGGGTGTCCTCCCCCCGGGGTACCCTGGCCAGGCTCTAGAGCCCAACTTGAGACCTCGGCTTGGCACTCAGTTCTACAGATCCGCCTGGATGAAATCGGATCCATGATCCCCTTGCTGGATTCTAGAAGGATCTTCCTCCCTCATCCTGGTGGGTGGAGGTGGAACAAGGGCTCCATGTGGGTTCCCAGGATTCCCAGGGCCACCCCTCCCTGTACATCTGGGGAGCAATCGCCGCTGGGGACCCCCGGCATGGCCCACTTACCAAATGTGATCCTGCCCCTCTCCTCCTGGTCGATGGCCTGGAACAGGTCAGTCACAGTAAGGTCTGCGACCCCTAGGGCGGTCTTCAGGATGCAGGACAGGTCTTTCTCATCTATGCTGCCGTCCTCAGGTGACCCGTACGTCTGCAAGGGACAGCAGACTATTACCCTGGTGTCTTTCCTGGTCCTGCCCAAGCCTTGGTTTGTTGATCCCACAGCCATACCAGCTTTCTGGTGGCCTTGACCCCACCCCGTCAGCATAGGCAGCCCCTTCAGGCCATCCGTTCCTCCACCGTTCTGGGCCCTTGGGGACATTCCACACACGTGCCTCAGCTCAGACCTGACAACTCTGAGCTGTCACAACTATGGGAGGAAAGCAACAAACAGAAAAGGATGGGAGTCTCAGCTCCGGCACAGGGCAGAAGAAGGACCACAGAGCAAAGCTGGGGTTTCACGGCTCCCACGCTGCACCCGTTCCTCTGGGAACACTTGCAGAACCTGGGGATCCAGCCTCGGGCAAGCAGAGCAGTGTGCGTCCCACCCCATCTAGAGGTCAACGGCGGAACTGCAGCGTCTTAGGATGCCCAAGCGAGACACCAAGGAATCTTCTAAAAGGGCCTCAGTGCTGCCCACTGCCGGGGACTAGTCCTCCAGGCTGTGGCCGGGGAAAGTCCATTGTGCGTCAAGGCATCGTTTAGCTGCTGTGTGTGCCAGCCTGTAGCCCGTCAGGCCGGCTGGGCAGTGTTTGCCAAGACCAGCAGAATCCCGAATAAAAGGGCACTAAGGGCGAGCTTCCCCAGTCTGGTTCTCTCGGTGGCTGGTGCTGCTCTGACAGCGGGCAGCACTGTGCTCAGGTGGGCGAGGACGCGGCATGGAGTCACTTCAGTCAGCTGCCTGGGACTTCTCAGTGGGGCAGCTGCCCGGGGGTTGCCAATGGTCTCAGCATTGCTGAGGAGTGCGGGCACTGGGTCAGGAGTGAGGGAAGGGGGTCCACGGAGCAGTCAGAGATAGAGGCTCCTGACTTCGAGTGATCAAGTGATCTGGTGATGTGAATTACACTCACTCTGAGGTCATGACAGGCAAAGAACCCTAACTCCATTCAGGTAAAAGTATCTGGCTGGCAAGCCCCAAGGGTCTTCACGGAGTCCTTAGGCAAGCTGAGACTATGGACTCTGGCCCAGTGATGAATAGCTCAGCCCTGGGCTAAACTGGAGCAGGCGGCTCCTTAACCCCTAAGGCCTGATCTCTGTGGACCAGCAGTCTGACGGGGAGCCTTGCAGGAGCATGGGTGACTGTTAGGCACACTGTATCAGGGGACGGCCCCACCCAGGCACCCACACCCAGAACCCTACCCTCTGCCTTAAAAAAAAAAAAATAGGGCTGCTGCTGGGCTTTAACTTTTATATATAATTATGATAATAAGCACATTGTAAGACTCTGAGCCTTTGCTTTTTAAAGTTTATTTTTACCCTTTATTACTGCTTATTGCACCTTTGGTTCCATAATGTAAATACCATACATTGAACGAATTAAATGTCAGATTTTTTATTACCATAGCTCATGTTAATAGTGGGGCTTTCAGGTGCTTAGAAATATTTTTGGTTAACATCTGATGAAAAAATACTAGATGGTGTTATAACTCCAAAATTAAATTTTAAGGGATTCCCTAATATGTATCCTATCTTTTTATCTGAAGTAATAAACAAACATGATCTTGAAAGTACCTGAATCAGAAAAAAAACAAAAAAGTTAGGGCTGGAGAGATGGCTTAGTACTTGCCTATGAAGCCTAAGGACCCCAGGACACACGTTAGCCAGATGCACAAGGGGGCGCACGTGTCTGGAGTTCATTTGCAGTGGCCAGAGGCCCTGGCGTGCCCATTTTTCTCACACCCCCTTTCTCTCTCTGTCACTCTCAAATAAAAAAAAAATTAAATTATTGTATTTATTGAGAGAAGTACAGAGTCAAGGAAAGGCACCCATGTGGCTAGAGATCCCACATGGAGGGCCTGAGAAAACCCGTGGAAAGAAAAGAGAGAAAGGAAAGTTCAAGGAGCTCCTGGCCAGCCTTTCTTAGGTGTGAATTATTAAGGCTGAGGAAATAGATCAGTCAACAGTCAACAACACAAGCAGATAACAAATCTGATCTGATAAGAGACCAGGAAAACTCCACACACACCTCAGGGACCATATCTTGCTCTTCCCACTGATCTTCCTTGTCAGCTAGACTGGTTGTGCAATCTCTTAGGAGACACACCTGAGCATGGTGGCGAGGTTACTGCCAGTGAGGTTTTTTTTGTTTTCATAAATACTTTTTTTAAAAATTTATTTATTTGAGAGCGACAGACACAGAGAGAAAGACAGAGAGAGGGAGAGAGAGAGAATGGGCGCGCCAGGGCTTCCAGCCTCTGCAAACGAACTCCAGACGCGCGCGCCCCCTTGTGCATCTGGCTAACGTGGGACCTGGGGAACCGAGCCTCGAACCGGGGTCCTTAGGCTTCACAGGCAAGCGCTTAACCGCTAAGCCATCTCTCCAGCCCGCCAGTGAGGTTTAAGTGAGGAGGGAAGGCCCACCCTCAATGTGGTGCCATCCGCAGGCTGCTGCTGTAGACTGACTAAGAGGCAAGGAGAAACCGGCTGACTACCAGCATTCCCTTCTCTCTGCTTGCTGACTGTGAATGCCATGTGACCTCCTACCCTCCTCACCATGGCCGCCCACTCACTATACCCCCTCAAACTGTGAGTCAAAGCAAGCCCTTCCCCCACGAGTTCCTTGCTGTCAGGTCTTTGGCCACAGCGTGAGGAAAGTGACACAGAACCAACTCTTCATGTAGAGTCGACTCACCCTGAATGCCAGCTGGATGGTCTCCAGGGTCTGGGACGGCCTGCACACCACAGACAAGGCGACCACATACTCTCGTAGGTCGATCTTGCCACCACCACTCTGCAAAAGACACACGCTCAAGTGACGGCTCAGTTGTCTGCTTGTCACGGAAGACACTGGCGTACGTTAAAGGGATCACCCCGATCTGACTTGAAGAACACCTGCACACGTGAAAAGGGAACCTTCTGGGCTGGAGACGTGTCTTAGCATTTAAGGTGTCTGCCTGCGAAGCCCAAGGACGCGGGTTCGATTCCCCAGTACCCACGTAAGCCAGTTGCACAAGACGGTGAATGCGTCTGGAGTTTGGAGGTCCTAATTGTGCCTGTTCTTTCTCTCCCTTCTTTCTTCCTCTCAAGTAAAAAATAAATAAGATGAATGTTGAGGGCTGGAGAGATGGCCTGGTGGTTGGGGCACTTACCTGCAAAGCTTAAGGACCCAGGTTTGATACCCCAATACCCAGTAAGCCAATGCCCAAGGTGGTACAAGGGTCTGGAGTTCATCTGCAGTAGCTGGAGGTACTGGTGTGACCATTTTCTCCCTCTCCCCCACCCCTGCCTCTTTATCTCTCTCAATAAATAAATAAATAAAACTTTTTAATATATTTTTTATTTATTTACTTGAGAGCACCAGACAGAGAGCGAGAGCGAGACAGAATGGGTGCGCCAGGGCCTCCAGCCACTGCGAAAGAACTCCAGACGTATGCGCCCCCTTGTGCATCTGGCTAATGTGGGTCCTGGGGAATTGAGCCTCGAACCGGGGTCCTTAGGCTTCACAGGCCAACGTTTAACCGCTAAGCCATCTCTCCAGCCCAAAACTTTTTTTAAAAGAGCGAATAGGGGACTTTCCCAGCCAACTGACTCTCCAAGGTGACCGAACCTTGGGCACAGCAGGAGGCTCACAGTTCCTTCTTGAAGCATGGGACCAACACATGAAGCTTCTCCAAAACGCCGAGTATAAGTGACAGCCCCTGTTCAGGCCCGCCTCTGGAGACAAGGCCGGCCGAGGCCAGTGCCACCTGGGGTCTGCGCACGCTGCGACAGGACCTCCAAGAGGACCCACCTCGTCAAACAGGGAGAACATGTCTTCCAGTGTGTCGGAGACCGGAACCTCCAAGTACGCGGCGAACTCTGAGAGCCCAATCTTCTCCCCTCTCTTCATCCTAGCGCTCTCGGAGTATCTGTCCAGGTCTTTCTCAAGCTTCTCTGGTTTCAGCCTAAACAAAAGGGGAGTCATCCTGAGAGCACATCATACAGCGAACACAGACTTTACTGGTATGTTGGGGATAGCAAAGTATTAAAAATTTTAGCTGGGTATGGTGGCGCACGCCTTTCATCCCAGCACTCGGCAGGCAGAGGCAGGAGGATCGCTGTGAGTTCGAGGCCACCCTGAGACTACATGGTGAATTCCAGGTCAGCCTGGGCTAGAGCGAGACCCTACATTCGAAAACAAAAACAAGAAAACTGTAAATTTTTACAGAATAAGCAGCAGGCTAGTTTCCCAGCCTGACACATTCTAACAGTTCGCAGGGAATGCCAGGCCTTTAGTTTGTCGTGGCAGGCGTGTGTCCCTCAACCTGTGGCCATCCTGGGCTAGCCCGCAGGGGTAGCTGTGCACTCATCAGGTGCCCAGCATGAGGAGTTTCTAAAGTCTTTTTATGTGGGCCGAAGTTGGCATTTGGAAAAAAAATAAAGTAAAATAAAACAAAAGCCAGAATAAGATCAGGAAGAACTGTCTCTCCAGAGGTCTCCTGCTACCCTCAGCAAGAACTACGAGAAAACTCACCCAAGGCCCCGCACGAGTCTGGCGAACTCCAGAAGGCAGGTGTCAGTGGGCAGGCGGAGCTGTCCTTCTGCCAGAGCCAGCTGGCAGTCCTCAAATGTGTAGTCAGTGACTGACACTCCCAGGGCCCTGAGGGGAGAAGAGGGAGAGAGAGAGAGAGAGAGAGGGGTGTCCCAGTCAGCTCCTCCTGGCTCCAGTCTGTATGTCACAGTAACAGTAGCAGGTGCTGGCGTCTGGCCACTGGAGGGCAGCTAGGGGTGGACAGTGTGATGGTCGACTGGGGAAAAGAGTTCACTGCTAATGACCAGCCCAGGCCTAGAAGAAAGCCTGAGGCTAGCAGGGACGCAGGGAGTCATGGCTCTCAATGCACCTCCTCTTAGTGGAAGGCACTGGCCGCCTGGCATCCCCCCCCCCCAATTCCATGCCGTGTGCTTCTGCGGGAGTGCCCCCATCAGCCCGTGGACCTTCAGGGAGGTTTCAAGTCTCTAGTCTACACAAAATGTTATTTTGAGGATGGTACCAACATGTGATGTTTACATACAAAATACGTCTAATAATAAAATGAATAAACAATACCATTCTGAAGTTAGATACAGAGGAAGGAAACTCCTGTAAACAGAGGGGGAGCCAAAATGAGCCTGACTGTCATTAAGCAGCTTCCCGGGACAGGCCTGTCTAGAGTGTCTGAGGATGGCACCCACAGCCTCGCAGGCACAGTGGGCGCCGGGCCCGTAGTGTTCAGGAAAATGCCAGACAGGGAAACAAAAACCCAAGTACAGGAAGAAGGCCGGGGGGCGGGGGCAGGGATGAGGGTTGTGTGGCCCTGCAAGACTGCATTAGCCAGAGGGCCAAGCTGCCAGTTTTGCTCCCCAGTTTCACCGTGTGCCAAGACCCCATCAGCTCCTCCTGGAGGCACACTGGGGCTGAGGGCCAACCAGAAGCTCAAAGCGTGTCTTCCTATGGAGACTGGGAGAAGCTAGCTGGGCCTGAATCCCATGCTCACTCACTGCCTTGGCTCTGAGGACAGGGGCAGCCCTGCCTCTGTGAACTGGGCTGGAGAGCCCTGAGCTGTATAATGGGAAGGACATGCAGGAAAAGAAAAAGCCACTTCTCTATCCAGGAAGCTGGTCCTTTCTGTGGTCTAGCAATAGAAAAGCCTGGAGGGAGAGCAGAGGGGTTCTAAGCAGGAACCGACACCCTTAATCTACAGTGGCGCCATGTTCCCTGGCGCCAGCCAGCTGGATGTGACCTGTGGTGGTGGTTAGATTGTAAATGTTCCCCATAATCTCAGGTACTTAAAAAAAAAAAATTACTGAGACAGAGAGAGAGAGAGAGAAAGAGAGTGAATGGGAAATGGCAGGGCCTCCAGCCACTGCAAATCAACTCCATACGCCTGTGTCACCTTGTGTATCTGGCTTATGTGGGTAGTGGGGAATTGAACTGGGGTCCTATGGCTTTGCAGGCAAGTGCCTCAGCTGCTAAGCCATCTCTCCAGCCTAGCCTCAGGGATTTTGATTAAGCTTCCCACTTAGTCTTCAGTAAGAAGAGCCCTGCTGGAGGAAGTGTGTCACTGAGAGCTGGGAGGGAACTCACAAGCACAGTCTGGAACCTGCTACGGGCCTTCCCCAGAGCCCCAGTGAAGACCCACTGTGTCATGAACCGGGAGTGAGGCTGATATCCCCAGGTGGCAAGAGGCCTTTGAGGGTCCCTGCAGCTCAGCTGTGAGACACTGACAGAGGGGACGGAGCTCCAACGGAGCAGGAGAAGCTACAGGGCCGCAGGCTGGGGCTGGCAACAGGGAGCCACCACCTTGCCTAGGCTGTGTGCGCATGTGTGGTGGTGGTGGTGGGGGTGGGAATTGGTGAAGACCTCACTTTGAATAAGTGAGGAGGGGCTGGAGAGATGGCTTAGCGGTTAAGACACTGGCCTAACAAACCGAGTTCAGTTCCCCAGGACCCACATCAAGTGGGATGCACAAAGCGGCACATGCATCTGCAGTTCGTTTGCAGCGGCTGAAGGCCCTGGGGCGCCCGTTCTGTCTGTCTTCTACCTGTCTCGGTTTGCAAATCAATGAGTAAGTGTGTGGAGACGTGGAAGAAGGTCAGAGAAGCAGGCACTGGCGACTTAACCACTGACGCCAGCCGCACTCTGTCCAGTGGGAGGGGGTAAGCGCCGCAACACGGCAGACCACGGGCGATTTGGGTGACGTTGCCTGGAAGTCGTGACCCAGGTGTGACGTCAGCCCAGGCCGGTGGCGCCTTCGTGGATGGCCCAGAACACAAAACTGCGGCGATGGACGGATGACTTTAGCAGGTTTGAAACTTGGGAAATGAAGATTCGGGAGCTTCTGAATGTTAAAAATGTTTGAAACACCACCCGATAAAAGCAAGGGACACAAGTCCAAGTGCAAGCACACTCCACTGCCGAGGCTCCTGGAAGCCGCCTGCTCACTCACTTGGCCATGACGTGCCGCACATTGCTGGCATAGAGGGCTGGGTTCTTCTTCTCCTCTTCAGAGGGGCTGTACACGGGCAGGAACTGAGGACAGAGAAGCCATGTGACTCTAAGAATACCAGACACCCGCCCGCCATAAACGACATGTCCATCTTCATGGTAAAAAAATCACTCTGCGCCCACAGCTGTGCTGAGAGATGTGACTTTTTTTTTTAGTGTTTTCATGAGGTAGGGTCTCACTGTAGCCCTGGCTGACCTGGAATCCACTACAAAGTCTCAGGGTGGCCTCGAACTCACGGTGATCCTCCTACCTTTGCCTCCCGAGTGCTGGGATTAAAGGCGTGCGCCACCACGCCGGGCGAGAGACGTGACATTAAGTGGCTGAGTCACGCATGCGGCTACTGCCCTTACCATCAATGAAAAAGGCCGAGGACCATCCCCGATCCCGGTTCTTAAGTGAGGCTGTTCGAGAATACAGGAATACCAGCGATTCTGTTTTCACTGTACAACTCTATACCGTCACTCGCGGCTACATTGTAGGAATTCCCGAGGTGGCCAACAGCTGGTCAAGTGAGGGCCTGCACAGGCCCTTTGCACGGCCATTCTCGGTATCTCTTCTCTTTAAAACCCAGGTCTGCCACGGAGCTAGTTCAAAAGCAAGGAGGGGCCAGACCCTGGCCTTCTGCCTCCTGGCGGCCAGCAGCGTGGGCCTGAGCAGCGGGGTCGACAGCCCCACAGTTCCATGGGGGAGTTACAATGGCCCGTCTTGCGCTGCGCCTATGTGTCCACGTGGCATGGCTGTGCAGAATGTACGGGAGCGGGCAGGCCACGTCAACGTTGGGTATGTAAGCTACATGACTCATCTTTGATTTCAGATACAGGCCAATCATAATATATTCCCGTCTCAGAAAAAAAATAATAAGACCGTCCTTTTGGCTCTACATATCTTAAGGTGTTTAATTTAGTCAAGAGGATGGGCACCCGGGACTCTGGGGACCTGCCAGGGGCTGGAAGGAGGGAGACAGGCCACAAACTCTGACCAGAGCTGAGCAGGATGAATTCAGCTGGACAAACTAAGCAGGAGTAACATCAGGAAAAAAAAAAAAGCAGTACAAAAAAAGAGAGGAAAATACACATGTGACAACTTTATGTCATTACCAAAAAGAAAAGATAGGTTTAGCTTCCTTGTTAATTTAAAAAATTCTATCCAAATGGGTTAAAAACCAAAGAAGGAATCCAAGTCTCACTGGGTGTGGTGGCGCACGCCTTTAATCCCAGCACTCGGGAGGCAGAGGTAAGAGGATTGCCATGAGTTCAAGGCCACCCTGAGACTCCATAGTGAATTCCAGGTCAGCCTGAGCTAGAGGGAGACACGACCTTGGGGGGAAAAAAAAAAGCCAAGTCTCTGAGGACAAGTGACCAGGAAGCGCCTCTAAGAGAGCGACAATGAAAAGATACTCCAGACAGACGACATGAAACACTGTACGTATCAGAACATAAAGCTGTAAGTGTCCACACTGCTCTTGGTTTAATACTGTTTTAACACAGTATACGCAGACCTCAGGGTAACAATGTAGTTGGATAAACCACAAGGGGTTCCTGTCCACTGCCAGCCCCCAATGTGAACACAGTGTAACCCTGCATCTATACACACGCCCGACGTGACACGGTGTAACCCTATCTACACCCTGAACACAACACTGTATCTACACACCCGACACAGTGTAACTCTAATTACACACACTGTGGGGGTTTGATTCAGGTGTCCCCAATAAACTCAGGTGTTCGGAATGCTAGCTTCCCAGCTGAGGGAGATTTGGGAATTAATGAGTGTATTATTGGGGGATGGGCTTATGGGTGTTACAGCCAGGGTCCCCTTGCCAGTGTTTGGCACCCTCTCCTGTGGCTGATGTTGGCCAGGAGGTGATGTCCACCCTCTGCTCATGCCATCGTTTTCCCTGCCATCATGGAGCTTCCCCTTGAGTCTGTAAGCCAAAATAAATCCGTTCTTCCCAAAAGCTGCTCTTGGCCGGGTGATTTCTGCCAGCACTGCAAACCTGACTGCAACACACACATTCAAAATGACAAAGTGTATCTACATACCCCAACACGACACAGTGTAACATTGTCTCTATACACGCCCCCAACATGATACAGTATAACACTGTCTATACACACCCTCCCCGCCAACACAACACAGTGTAACATTGTATCTATACACTTTCCCCGCCAACACGACACAGTGTAACATTGTATCTATACACCCTCCCCGCCGACACGACACAGTGTAACACTCACCTCGATTTCCAGGTGGTTCTGAAACTGGCACAGTGTGAGCCACAGAATTTTCAACCTTCAAAACAAGATTGAAGTCATTGGTTAAAAAGTAACGTTCCAGGGCTGGAGAGATGACTTAGCAGTTAAGCGCTTGCCTGTGAAGCCTGAGGACCCTGGTTCGAGGCTCGATTCCCCGGGACCCACGTTAGCCAGATGCACAAGGGGGCGCACGCGTCTGGAGTTCGTCTGCAGTGGCTGGAGGCCCTGGCGCGCCCATTCTCTCTATGTGCCTATTCCTCTCTTTCTCAAGTAAATCAACAACAAAAAGTAAGGTTCCTAACTCTTGCAGTCAAATACCTCATGATTCTAAAGCAGAGGCGCAGACTCACACCCCCTGCAGGGGCACTCCGCTGCCGCCCAGCGCCCTCTCAGGAGGGAGGCGGAGCCCGCTCAAGCGCAAATGTCAAGAAGACAGAGGAAGGATTAAAAGGGCAACCTTATTAACCCGAGGTCTTCGCTCTTCCGATTAAGTATTCGCTTGTGTCTTTGGTTCTCTGCAGCCACCCTTCCCCTTTGCCCTTGAGCTCAGGGAGGCCTGTCTACAGGACACCTGTCTCCCAACTGCACGCAGCGTAGACTTGCCAGCTCTGTCCTGCGCTGTCCCTCCAGGCCAACTACCAGACTGCTGACTTTAGGTCTGCACTACTCTCTGCCCTGACACGCCAGCCCCAAGCCCAGGACACAGCGTCCCCGGGGTCCCTTCCTGGTCTTCCTTCCAGCCCACCTTCCTGCCTCAGAAACACTGGCCTGACCCCACCATTGGGAAATGCCGCCAAGTGCCGCCGCCCCCAAACACAGCCGTGCTCCACTCCAAACACCATGACACGGTTCGGGAGCTGCCCCCCTGGCTCTCCTTCCCGACATGCAAACAGCTCCCACTTGAGCACAGTGGAGGCCCTGATGACCTGGTGTTCTTGAGTTTGGCCACAGTCGCTCGCTCTTCTCATTCTGTGGGGTCAGTAATCGCTACACAACTTATCTTCAGTGTCTGACCCAGGGGAACTGGGGCCAAGCCCAGGGAAGCGCCTTTTGCCCGGTGCCACCCGAGTGAGCCCATGCCTCTGTCAAAGTCCCCGTGCCCCCCCAAACCCGGTGCCGCCAGGTGGACACTGAGCTGACAGATATGAGGGGACAGGAAGGGCTGTTACTTCCCTCCAGGTGCTGATGACAAGAACCTTACATCCCAGAGTTCAGCAGTTGCCTGCCACATGGACACACTTAGCTTTCACAACGGGCCCACTCTACTGCCACCAACACGAGTTTTCACATTCGCAAAATTTAAGAGGCAGGGGAGTCACCAGCGGCCGGTGTTTCCACAGAATGAGAGGACAGACAAGATGACAGCGGTGTCCAACTTACGCTCCGGGTCCTTGCCACGTCCACGTGATGGTGTCCTGGGCGTGAGAAAGCAGACGGCTCGTGAGGAGTCAGCTGCGTTTGTAAGCTCCCCTGCCCTGCCCAGCCCTGCCACGCAAGTATAGGTCTCTTCCTCCCACATCAATGAAGGAGGGAAGAGTGTGCCAGGCTCCTGCAGATCTCGACCTCTCAATGCCCATCGCTTTTCCTCAGCCTTCTATGTTCTGCCAGTGTTCTAAAACCCAGCACCCGTTCCCTTTTCAACCTGTCGCGAGGTGCCCAGTGACATTCATCTATGATATCTAAACTTGCTGGGTCGGTCACCTGCTCCCCTAGGGTGCTCACACGGGTGCCTTGGGCAAGGCCTGTGCACACCCAGCCTTGGGATGCCATCGCAGCCTCTTTCTGTAGCTCAAACATGCACTCCATGACTACCCCAGATGAGCTCCTTCCAAGGTCAGCCCAGGCTGGGGAGGGGGCTAGACAAACTCCCTTCTACTGACCCCTGACACCTTGGGACCCAAACCCGCACGTGCCCAGGCAGCATTTCAGAAACCGTTCTCTAACTTCAGCAACCACACCACCCACGCGTGCAGGGCCATCCTCCACAGGCCGTGTCCATCTGGACCACCAGCACCTCCTATGGCTTCTGTCCTGTGTCTTCCCTGGTGCGACCTCTCCCACCCTGGCCTGGTTCCCTTGGGAATGTCTAGGCTCAGGAATTGGGTATTGGTATTGGGGCCCGTTCTGAAGCTAAGACCCTAGAGCACTGATGCAGATCCTTTTGCAAACAACCTTACAGGGCTCTATTGAAGGGGTGTGGGGGGGGGAGGGGGTGCCTCAACAGGGTGACAAAACCGCCTCAGAGGGCAGGCTGCTCCACTCCTGGGTGTGCCCAGGCTCAGCAGAGGGCAGGGCCTTCCTCGGGGAACTGACAGGAAATGGACTCTTCCGAGTTTGGCAACGCGTGGGAGTCCTTTAGCCTATCAGTGTTCATGGTGACCAGGAGTGACATTGCGCTGACTGTTTGGAAGGCCTCGACTTCATCTGTCCACACACCTCAGCCTCACAGCAGAGGATGCCAGACCTGGGCAGGAAGGCGGATGGAGACGCCTGGGCCCAGGCCACAGGCAGTCATCCCCCTCCGCCTGCCCCAAGTTATGACCTGAGCGGTTCCCTTCCATGACCTGTCCTCTGCCGCCATGGAAACCGATGGCTGTCGTCGTAGTAAGTGCCCTCAGTCTGCCATGTTCCCCAAAGCTGACTCCACAGAAATGCCACTGTGCACCCAGCACTGCCATCGGGGCCCCGGGGACGGTGTTCACTAACTGTCTGTCTCTGACTGCGAAAGCTATCGTGGTATAAGGACACTTGCCCGGGGGGGGGGGGTGTCACAGAAGCAGGGTCACCCGGGAGGAGGGTCTCGGCCAGATGCCATCCTTCCTGATCTGAGGTCCCTTCCATGCTGCTCAGGAGGCCTGGCCTAACTGTGCTCTCTCTTTCTCTCCCTGTCAAAACAAGTCAATAAGCTTCCGCCCCGAACAGAGGAGCCACGACCGGGGCACGCGGCATCCAAAACAATCCGATCCCTTGTCTGCTGCCGACCTTGCAGAACAAATATGGCCCTGGATTTTAAAACTGGAGCACGACCCAGACAAGAGGGGCTGCCAAGGACTGGGTGTGGGGAGGGGGGGGGAGGGGGCTACTAAAATGCCACACAAAAGGGCGGGCCACTGCTTCGTGTGCCGACGCCGTTCTTCTAGAAGCCCACCACAGGCCAGGCTAACAGTGAGGAACCCTGCGGTGAGCTTGTTCTGTCTACATGGCACGGACAAGGGACACAAAGCCATCGACCTCGGAGCATCAAAGTGCCACACAGCTCACTCGTGACGTGGGTCCCCGGGGAAGACAACTTACCATCTTGTTGGCATACCGCAGCACCACGGGCTGCACGGGAACCCCGGGGATGAACGCACCTGCCAAGACAAGCGCAGGTCTCATGGCCGGGCAACAGGAAGTCTGCAGGGTGGGGGGGGGGGGCGGGCAAGGGCCAACCTCGGGGAAACTGAGCTCTCCCGACCATGGCCACAAGGTCAGCAAAGCAGCTCACTGGTCACCTGCACCGGCGCGGCTAACCCCGCGTGGCCCGTGAGCAGTCTCAGCACAGACACACAAAAGGACTTCCAGACACAGTGTGTCTTTCAAAAGGCTATGCGAGTGGGAATCTCTGCTGGTGAGGCCGCTTATTTAGGGTGACTGGGCCCCAAAAGGAAAAGGCAGGAATGTCCTTGGGCTTGCCCTTGCAATCTCCACTTTGCTAGATGGGAGAAGAATTTTCTCCTTGTCTCTTGCCTAAAGGAGTTCCCTAGACCTGTTTTTCCATAAACAACCCGAGCCCCTCCCTGGGAAGCAGCATTGGGGAAGGCCAGTTAGCTCCGCCCCCCATTGAGAATCTGTAAACGACACCCATTGAGAATCTGTAAACGACCCCCATTTGGGTCACAGGGTGGGCCTTACCCTGTCACTTTCCTCATGATGGGGGCTCTCTGTACTTCCTCCTCATGATCAAACTAAAGTCTCTCGAAACCTTAATTAACCTCTGGTCTCTCTCATTTAATTATTTGAAAGAGAGGAGGAGGAGAGAGAAAGAGGCAGATAGAGAGTAAGTCAGGGCCTCTAGCCACTGCAAATGAACCCCAGATGCATGTGCCCCTTTGTGCATCAGGTTTACATGGGACCTGTGGAGTTGAATCTGGGTCCTTTGGCTTTGCAGGCAAACACCTTAACCGCTAAACCATCTCTCCAGCCCAGGTCTATGAATTTTAATTCTTTAAATTCTTAAAAACCCAGGATACCCTGAATTTGTTGGTGCGCTGGCGTGTTGGTGCATTGACAAGGAAGGAAGGAACCCCTGTTTCAGTGGGAAGTGGGGAGTTTCTGTCTACGCCACTCGGGGTCCTAGTACCTGTTGGGCTCTACCCACCTGCCCAAATGGTTCTGGAACAGGTCATCCTGAAGGACAACACACTGGGACCTTCCAGTTCTGCCCTGGGCCCTGGGTGACCAGCGTTGTCCTGAGCACCGAGAAGTGTGAGATAAGGGGCCTTTCGGCTATGCTCAGCCTGGGGACGCTGCCCCCTGGCCCCTCCACTGTGAACCATGGCTGTATGCTGCACCCTGGCACTGACAAGGTTTTAATGTAAACTTTGTTTGAAGTTCTCTTAAAGGAAAATCTGGGGTATCAGGAGCACGCAGGCGTTGAGGAGCGATGGGTCCCGCGACTGTTCTGGTGTGAGCAGTTTCTCTACCGTCAGTGCCCACCACTGGGATCCGTGACGGCTCTGAGTGGGGGAAAAGATTTTCGTTCATTTTGGGGGCTGTCTGTTGAGTCATTCCAGAGCCTGGGTCTCACGTTGGCTCGGGGTTTCTCTGCAACCCTGCCAGAATTTAATGTGTGCTACACACGGGCTGTCGTGAGTTTCTAAGGCTACTTCTCCTCCCACAGTGGCCAAGGCCAGAAGCCAGAGCCGGGGTTGCAGGTCAGAGGTGACGCCTCTGGTCACCTGGGTGGATGGCCCCGTGGACATGGGCAGGGTCAATGTGGGTGAACGGGTGCACTGCAACGTACGAGGCTGGTGAAAGCAGGCGAGATGTGGGAACAGCTGATGGGCTGGCATCGGGGTCCCTAAAAGCCACCCCAGGAAGAGGCATGTCCCATTCCTGATCCCTCTCCCCACCAGCAGCACTGGTGATGCCAGCAGGGGGTGGCGTCTCCCTACTGGTGTTTGGGAAATGTCACTGGGCATAGTCGGTGCCAGTATCTGGGGATGGAGTCTCCCTACTGGTGTTTGGGAAATGTCACTGGGCATAGTCGGTGCCAGTATCTGGGGATGGAGCCCAGCCCGTGTCCACCACACTGGCTCCATCTCCCATGCCGTGCGCTAACCGTGCTGCGGTTCCTCACCCCCCCCCCCAACTTCTGCTTGGCACAGGAGGAACAACCACCTCCACAGAGCCAGGCTGGGGGCCACTCCCCAGGTGGTCTTCTCAAGCAGGGCGAGCTCATCACTATAAAGAGGGACTGGCCGGTGCCCTCGGAGATGCCTGTCGCAGCTTAGACTCCAAACTCCACCACAGGTCACTCTTTGCCTCTAGCTTTGGGGACATGGTGAGATATTGGCCACCACATGACGATTCCACCAGAATGGTTGGGGGCCACCTAGCCTGGCGCATGGGCCAGACCTATGTGAGGTGGACAACAGACTTTTCCCTGTGGTTAAGGCCTGCAAAGCCAAAGGACCCAAGTTCGATTCCCCAGCACCCACATAAGCCAGATGTACAAGGTGGCACTTGTACCTGTAATTAGTTTGCAGTGGCTGGAGGTCCTGGCATGCCCATTCTCTCTATTGGCCTCTTCCTCTCTCTCTCTCTCTCTGTCTCTCAAATGAATCAATAAAATATTGAGTCAGGCATGGTACCCTGAAAGTGGGCAAGTTCTTCTGGCCACTGGTCAATGCTGTGGTCACTGGACCCATTTCAGAACCACTGGGACACGTGGAGACAGCAAGCTTCTCAAGTGTGCTTGCCTCTGCTCCTGAAAGCTGGCACTCCCCTCTGTGCCAAGGGGCAGGGTGATGGTTCAGCCAAGAGCGCATGGGCAGAAACCAGGGTGGTCTTGGACAGGTAGGGACCAGTTCTCTCAAGGGTTTAGAGGGACCCTGAAGCCAGAAGACCGTGCAGGCGGAGCGGCACAACGCAGCCCAGGGCAGATGCTGCCTGCTTCACACAGCCATGGGAACACGCCTGGCCTTGTGTATGCGTGGTTAACAGGGACCACCCACCACCTCAAAGCACCAGCGGCAGGATCAGAGGTGAGCTGCTAATGAGCCCCAGGGGTGTGGAATCAAGCTGGCCGGGCGGGATCAGGAAAGTGGACTGTGCCCACGCTAATACAACAATGCTGCCCCAGCCAGTGGCCCAATCTCAACAGCGGATGTGGGCAGCCCCATGGGAGGTTCGCGTCCACGGGCACTGCCTCCTCTCTGCCCCAAGGAAGAGTGTGGTGCATCTGCGGCTCTGAAGTCAGACTTGGGTTCACACCTGCGGAGCAAGCTGGGCTGGGAACACAGCTGGGGGGGGGGGGGGTGCCAGGACCCAGGGTGTATCAAGTCCTACATACCAGAATGCAAGGAAGCTTCAGCACTGCTGGGCCCCACTAATGTGCACCTCAGGGTGAAGGCAAGTTCACAAACACTAAGACTTTTGTTATGAACATTCAGCATCATTTTAAAATTGAAGTTGAGACTTAAAACTCACCCACCATGGCTCTCAGGGAATTTTGCGGAAGAGGGGGCAGAAAGATTGTGAGAGCCACAGGTTGAGACATCATGCCCAGAGGCATTGGCTTCCCCTCAAAATTATCTGACCACTTCTCCCACAGTGTATAAGCGACACCCTCATGGGGATTACCTGCAACCCCACTAGGAATGGGGGCAGGGACGAGGGAAAAGGGTACCAATACATGACGCATCCATATGAAATATGTTGTTAATAATGACTAAAAGTTTTTTTTAAAAAAATGACTGAAGGCTGGGCACGGTGACACATTGCTTTTAATCCCAGCACTCAGGAGGCAGAAGTTCAAGGCCACTGTGAAACCCTACTGTGAAAAACAAACAAGACAAAAACAAACAAAAACAAAAACCTAGGGCTGGAGAAAATGGCTTAGCGGTTAAGGCACTTGCCTGCAAAGCCAAATGACCCAGGCTTGATTCCCCAGGACCCACATAAGCCAGATGCACAAGGAGGCACATGCATCTGGAGTTCATTGGCAGTGGCTAGAGGCCCTGGTGCGCCCATTCTCTCTCTGTGCCTCACCCTTTCTCAAATAAAAAAAAAAAAATGTTAAAAAAAAACCCTAATATTTTTCCTTGAGGAAGCGAGTAAAATGTAAGGGAATGACATACCAGGTTTGAAAGTGATGAGGCAGGTTCTATTAGTGCAGGTTCCTTCCGGAAAAATCATTATCTTGAAAAGGGAAAAAAGCAAGTCAGCGTTAAACCAATATTAATTAAACCTCAGGTCCCCGGGAGGCTGGCTGCCAAGCTATCGTTTTCTCTACTACTGTCATCACTAGATTGTGGCTCTGGGGCTGGAGAGATGGCTTAGCGGTTAAGCGCTTGCCTGTGAAGCCTAAGGACCCCGGTTCGAGGC
This sequence comes from Jaculus jaculus, assembly GCF_020740685.1. Classification (NCBI taxonomy): domain Eukaryota; kingdom Metazoa; phylum Chordata; class Mammalia; order Rodentia; family Dipodidae; genus Jaculus; species Jaculus jaculus. The sequence goes on from NC_059121.1 coordinate 6,390,442, forward strand.
TCGGTTCCCCAGGTCCCACGTTAGCCAGATGCACAAGGGGGTGCACACGTCTGGAGTTCGTTTGCAGTGTGGCTGGAGGCCCTGGCATGTTCATTCTCTCTCTGCCTCTTTCTCTCACTCTCAAATTAAATAAATAAATAAATAAATAAATAAATAAATAAATAAATTTAATACGTGGGCTAGAGAGATGCTCAGCAGTTAAGGTCTTGTCTGCAGAACCTAACGACCCGGGTTTGATTCCCCAGTACCCACATGGTAAAGCCAGATGCATAAAGGGGCACACACATCTGTAATTTGTTTGAAGAGGCTGAAGGCCCTGGTGTGCCCACTTTCTGTGTCTCTTTGCTTACAAATAAATACATAATTAAAAAAAAACTAAGCCTGACGTAGTAGCACACGCCTTGAACCCCAGCACTCAGGACGCAGAGGTAGGAGGATCACTGAGAGTCTGAGGGCACCCTGAGAATTTCAGGTCAGCCTGGGCTATAGTGAGATGCTCCTTTGGGAGAAAAAAAAAAAAAATTAGTACACCCCACACAGAGGAAAGCACTGCTCGGAATACTTGTTCATCCTCTGATGGGGTTGTATGAGCTTACTGGGCACAGGTACACCCCACAAAGGGGGGGGTGGGAACGACCTGTGGCATCGTAAAAGCCAGCAACCCCCACAGAGGCAGACTGTGGGCACAGGTACCCAAGAGCCAAACTGCAATGTTTCCTGGGCAACCAGAGCCCATGTCTTATGAAAGAAAAAAAAACACCTAAAAGTGGGCCAGACACAAAAGCATAAGCACTCAAGGGGGCAGGAGTTGTGGATGTGGCCACAAGAGGCAGCCCACAGGGCGGGAGGCTCCGCCCAGGTTGTGGAAGGGCTGCTGTGCCCTGAGCTCACAGCCAGGAAAGTTACCAGCGGGGCCCCTGCCATGGCAGAACTCAAGTAGATGTATATGAGACCTGTTTCCTCATCAGTTTTTTTTTTAGCTTTAAAATAAAAAACACTTTTTTAAGATTTATTTTTTAAATATATTTTATTGATTTATTTGATACAGAGAAAGAGGCAGAGACAGAGAGAGAGAAAGAGAGAGAGGAGAGAGAGAATGGGCACGCCAGAGCCCCCAGCCACTGCAAATGAACTCCTGATGCGTGCGCCCCCTTGTGCATCTGGCTTAACGTGGGTCCCGGAGAATCAAACTGGGATACTTTGGCTTTGTAGGCAAATGCCTTAACTGCTAAGCCATCTCTCTAGCCCAAGATTTATTTTTATTTATTTAGTAGCGACCGAGAGAGAAAGGGAGAGAGAGATAGAGAGAGAACGGGCATGCCAGGGCCTTTAGCCACTGCAAACAAACTCCACAGATGCATGCGCTACCGTGTGCATCTGGCTAATATGGGACCTGGAGAATTGAACCTGGGTCCTTAGGCTTCACAGGCAAGTGCCTCAACTGCTAAGCCATCTCTCCAGCCCTACAACTGAGAGCTTTATTGTATGACTAAATCACACAATGGTCATATTCCAATGGGGGCATATGCTTATGGTTCCCTTTCCCTCATCCTAATTCCACCGAGGGGGGGTATCAGTATTCAGCCCTCTGGGGAGGATACTACCTTAAGAGCACACCTTCCCACCTTGTGGTTTTTACATTCTTTCCACCCCCTCTTCTGCAGCACTCCTATTTATTTGTTTGAGAAAGCGTACGGGAGCACAAGGTCCTCTTGCCACTGCAAAGGAACTCCAGAGGCATGCGCCAGATTTAGGCGGAGAATCAGGCCTGGTCAGGCATCGCAAGCAAGTGCTTTTAACCATGGAGCCATCTTTGCAGCCCCTCATCCCTTTTCTTTTTCTTTTTTATTTATTTATTCATTTATTTATTTATTTGAGAGCGACAGACACAGAGAGAAAGACAGACAGACGGAGAGAGAGAGAATGGGCGCGCCAGGGCTTCCAGCCTCTGCAAACGAACTCCAGACACGTGCGCCCCCTTGTGCATCTGGCTAACGTGGGACCTGGGGAACCGAGCCTCGAACCGGGGTCCTTAGGCTTCACAGGCAAGCGCTTAACCACTAAGCCATCTCTCCAGCCCCTCATCCCTTTTCACTGCAAATGTGGACACAAAAACCCCAAATCCCCCAAACCTTGAACACATTTCTGGGATTCTGCATGCTCCTCAACGACGGACATTTAAAAAATGAAGCAAAATCTAGCCCCCAGTCTCGTCTCCTCTTGCCGGCTCTCTGAGCTCGGCCAGCGGCCCGCGGGCAGCACGGTTACCTGAGGCCACTTCCCGTCCGACTGGGCCCGTCGCTTGATCTCCTCTACTGTCTTCCGGCGAGAGTCCTGGTCCGACCGGGACACGAACACGGGCCGGATATACCTTATCAGAGCTGCAAGAGGGAGCAGAGTGTCGGTTTGCGCGGCCTTCCAAGAGCACAGCTGGGCAGGGGATTCTAGGGGCTCAGGGCAATGCGCACCCCAGGGATATTCCTGGGCTGGGCTGATGCCTGGTCTCTCATCTGCTGACAGCAGGAAGCCCGGCGGCCCACAGCCCTGACGGCAGTGAGGAGCTGCCACGGGGCCATCAGCCGGGACCAAGGACAGAATGGAAGCCTGAAGTCTACTGTTATCCTATTAGCAAGGCAAGGGGACTCAAGAGACTTCTCAACACAGGGCTTGGGGACCTCAAATCCTGCCGTGCATGGAGCTGCACCTCTGAAAGACAGGCTGTAGCCTTAACACCTGGAAATGTGACCTTGGCCGGATATAAAATGTTTGCAGATAGTCAAGTGCAGATGCCGTCACCCTAACTGGGGTGGACCTAGTTGAAGGCCTGGTGTCCTTATAAAACAGACAAATGCAGGGAGGGAGAAGGCCAGGCGACAAGCAAGGTCATGGCTCCCAGGGCCCTCAGGGGACCCCGGGGAGGCCAACACTTTCCTCCCGGCCTTCTGGCTTCCAGAGTGGTGAAACCAAGCCCGTGGTTCCGGTGTTTTGTGATGAGTGCTCTGGGGCAAGGGCTGCCCCTTACGGTTTCCCGGGCAGGTCAGGTTGAAGGGAGCTCATCCATTCAGGATCGATAGCACCCAACTGATGAAAAGCAACAGTGATCACAAGAGCACGGAACTCCAGAGACATCACGAGACAGGGGAAGGTGCGCCCAGGCTCGGATTAACTTCAGGATCTTTTCTTGGCCATTTGGGGCTGTGTGAGGCTGGAGAGATGGCTCAGTGGTTTAAGGCAGTTGCTTGCGAACAGCGCTTTGTGACTTTCGAGGTTTCCATGGAGCGCAGAGAAAATACACCAAACAAGACAAGGAAAATTGCTTTGACCTTGCAAATTACCCGCTGGGGCTACAGGGTCGCAGCGAACGGTTCCTTGATCGCTGTGGTATTTCTCCATTCTAGGAATTATGTCAAATCATTCGTCGACTCCCTGATGCTGCTAAAGATTAACAGATGAGAATAAAAGGGAAGAGAATCACCTAAACCCACGACCCCCACAGCTCTTTATGTGCTAAGGGATCTTAGCACATTCCCAGAGGCGGTGCCGGGGGTGCTGGACAGCAGTGACCACCTGGTGGCCACTTCACCAGACGGAGCTCAGAAGTTTCGATCTCTGTCTACAATGGCAAAGATAAGAAAACATGCTTGGGGCTGGAGAGATGGCTTAGCGGCTAAGCGCTTGCCTGTGAAGCCTAAGGACCCCGGTTCGAGGCTCGGTTCCCCAGGTCCCACGTTAGCCAGATGCACAAGGGGGCGCAAGCGTCTGGAGTTCATTTGCAGTGGCTGGAAGCCCTGGCACGCCCATTCTCTCTCTCTCCCTCTGTCTTTCTATGTCTGTCGCTCTCAAATAAATAAATAAAAAATGAACAAAAAAAAAAGAGAGAAAACATGCTTGGACAGTGGGCAGCATGCCCAAGTCCTGAAGCAAGTCCCCTGATGGCTGAGGGGAGAAGGACCCCCAAAACAAGGGTAATACCATCTGAGCAAAACCCGGGCTGTCTTCGAATGCGTCAGTGGGTGAACCTGATTCCACTGGACGACTGACCCTAGATCCCGAAGGAGAAGATGCTCCTCCTGAGGGCTCCTTGTGGGCGGGCAACATGCGCCTGCCCGCCCCGGGTGGCCAGTGGGCCTGTGACAGTGGCTCCCGTCCCTGTGAAGGTTCCGCTCCAAAGTTCACTTGACTGGCTTCTTCAGTGGGCTGGGCAGGTCAACAAAGCTGATCAAAGCTGATGCGCAGATAATCAATACCGTGAAGGCAGAAAGTCGCCGATCACCAGTACTGTGAAGACGCACAAGAAGCCGCTGGGTCAGTGATGCAGTCGGCGACGGCTGGTCTACAAGACGAAAATCCTGTCCTTGGCGTCAGCATTCGCCTCCTCCGCCAAGTTGGGAGCCGCCAAGGCGTCACAAGGAGGAGCCGGAAGTGGGGGTGCTCTGAGCCACTGCAGGCCGGGGAAGATCCTTGGCTGCGCTTCCGGAAGGATGCCCATCCAGGGGGCACTGCCTTCAAACGCAGCCAGCGAGGGCACCAAACAGGATCTGCTCCATTTGAAACGGAATCGATTTCTGTCTTCTTCCCTCCTTCTTTCGGAGAGGCGTCTTCCCGTCGGCCCAGGCGGGGCCTCGGCCTCCCGAGCTGCAGCTCAGGTGTTCCTCGCTCACACGTCCCATGAGCCTGCCTGCTTGAAAGACTGTCCACAAAATGACTGAGAAATGTGCAGGTGACAGAGAAGACCTCTGGTCCAGAGGTCACATTCCGGTCCTGTCTTCTGCCTTGTCTCCTCACAGCCAAAAGGCATGGCCCTCAACACTCCCAGGCTCTCCATGAGGCGTAAGGATGGGCGCGTGGGTGGCATGCACAGGGACGCCTCCTCTTGGGCAATAACCCCGGGATCTGAGCGCCATACACCCGGCTTCTAGAAGGTTCTCAGCTTTGCTCCCACACAGCCAGGTCTAGCTGGGGCTGCTGTACGCACAGCCACAAGAACCTCACGGGGACCATTCACACACACACAGCACGCAGATGCCAGGACAGAGCCTCTCCCCCACACCTGCCCCTCTGCCTGGCAGCCAGAGGTGTTAATCCATCCTCGTGTGGGCGTGGAGTCACGGCTCTTCTCTTACGAGTGACAGGCTGGACCCAGACTCTTCCCATTGTCCCTTCAGGAGGGTGAGACACCACAGTAGCCAGCATCCGCACCCCAGCCACTGCTCCCAATGCCTGGAGACCTCGACAGCGGCTGCTCCGAGGCTGGCCAGGGTGTGAGGGGGCATGGCTTCGGAAGTCCCACCCCCCAACTCCACCTCCCGAGACTGCGCCCTTTCACAGTCCCTGCAGACAGAATTAAGGACCACCAGATGGGACCATCAGATTATGCCCTCCTTGGCTAAAGAGAGCCTTAGATAAGGGACAAAGGGGGGTAGGGAGCCCAGACACAGAGGTTGGAGGGAGGCGTCCACATGCCAAGGGACAATTGTAAACCCCAAAGACCAGAGGGGCAGGACAGGATCTACAGAGGCCCGTGGGGTCGGCCCTGCCCACGCTGTAGTCTTGGGCTGTGGCTCCTTATAATGGGATAAAAAGGTGTCTGCTGTTGCGTCTATAGTGACCGGAGGCCACAGGACAGGGACACTTCTGATGTGTGGGTGTCACTCGTGCTCCAGGGATGGGACAGTGACGCGGAACTGCTATGTAGTAAAAGGCAGCACAAGCCAGCACAGGACAGGACCAGAAAACCTGCGGGAGCACACAGGCCGCAACCGCAACGGGGGGCAGCGCAGTCCGGCCATGCTACGGGGGCCGCAGCTTTCAGGGACCTGCTCGGCAGGGGAGGGGTCTCATCCACCCCCCGGGGCTCACGCACTCCGTGCAGCTTGCCTATTCCCGCTCCCGGGGTCTCACCCGCTCCCGGGGGTCTCACTCACTTCCCCAGATCGGGATGTCTCTGCTCTCGGCCTTCATCACAATGGAGGACATGGTCATGGTGACGGGGATGGCATCGAAGTAGGAAGAGTGTGGTGCCAGGGTGAGGATGGCAGCCTCTGCGGGCAGGGCCTGGCGCCCCTTCACGGCCACTCGGTGGAAGCCGCCGGCAAACCACATGGTACGCATGATGGCCTTCAGCAGAAAGTCCACGACCCTGCAAAAGACAAGTGGCCGTCCAGGGCCTGTCAACACGGAGGCATGAGGTCATGGGGCAGCGACGCCCGGGCCCTGGCCGTAGGGACAGGACGCTGCGCAGGTCCTGAGCCCCGACAGTGAAGTCCCGGGAAGGATGCGGTCTCGTTCTCGGGCACATCATCATCGAACCCCCTTCCCCTCATCTGTGCCCACCCATCAGGTGGCAGTCTTCACCCAGTACAGCTTCTCGGCACCAACCCAACAGGCCATGTGCCAAGGTGAAGGGTGGCTCTCTGTACCTGAGATGCCAGCAGCAGTTTGTCTGCACGCTTCAATACACAAACTCACTGAGCAGGGGCGGGGTGGGGTGAGCCTCCCCATCACCTGCAGGGGCCCAGAGCTCAGCAGTCAACGCAGCTGCTTCCGGCAGCAGCTAGGCAGTCGTGAAACCAAAAGAGACCTGCCTAGCCCCGTGAGCTGGCTTCCCAAGACTTCCTCCTCAAACACGTGAGAATTAGGGCACTCAGACCTGGGGGCTTTCCCTCCTCTTCGCCCCTGACGAGCTATGCCCTCCCCAGCCACTGCCCCCCTGGAGCGACATGTGCCACGTACGGCTGTGGGCAAAGAGAACACTGATCTCCGGGAGACACACCTCTGAAGAAGCCGGGTTCCTCTGGCTGTGGAGCTGGTAAGGGGGCGACCAAAAGGGTTAGAAAAACAAGAGTGGGGCTGGGGAGATGGCTTAGTGGCTAAGGCATCTGCCTGCAAAGCGAAAGGACCTCGGTTCAATTCCCCAGGACCCACGTTAGCCAGATGCACAAGGGGGCGCACGTGTCTGGAGTTCGTTTGCAGTGGCTGGGGGCCCTGGCACACCCATCCTTTTGCTCTCTCTCTAATAAATAAAAAGAAAATTTTTAAAAAGAAAGAAAAAAAGAAAGAAAAACAAGAGCTCAAAGCCCTGTTGATTGGTTTTCCCAAGAGCCTAACTCCCTTTGGAGGATTCTGGGAGAGGAGCTTTACCCATCAGATCCAAGACATGGCCAATCGCTGGTGGACCCAGAGCCCCTTGAGAAGTCACCTTAGAAAAACCTTTGCCTCCTTGGAGAATACACAGTCGCCATGGTTACACTGACACGCGGGGACCAAGCTGTGAAGTTCTATTCCAGGACTGCTGTGACACATGGGTATTCACTTCCCCACATCAGCTGAACACTTTAAAATGGGCTCCCAGGGCTGGAGGGATGGCTTAGCTGTTAGGGCACTTGCCTGCAAAGCCAAAGGACCCGGGTTCGATTCCCCAGGACCCACGTAAGCCAGGTGCACAAGATGGCACATGATCTGGAGTTCGCCTCCCTCCTAAGAACCCCAAGATGTCTGAGCAGATCCAGCCCCACGGTGTAGCCAAGGAAATGGCCCCCACACGCCTCGCAGAGGGGTCAAGACCCTCCTCCCCTTGGGTATTAACACAGGGATGAGGATGACAGACAGCTCTGGGGTTCAAAGGTCAAGGCTGCCTCCTGGAAACAAAAGAGCTGTTCTGGGGCTGGAGAGATGGCTTAGTGGTTAAGGCGTGTATTTGCCTGCAAAGCCTAAGGATCCAGGTTCGATTCTCCAGGTCCCACGTAAGCCAGATGCACATCGTGGCGCATGCATCTGGAGTTCGTTTGCAACGGCTGGAGGCCCTGGCGTGCCCATTTTCTCTCTATCTTTCTCTCTCTTTTTCTTCTCACAAATGGATAAATAAATAAACAAGCAAGTCTACAGGAAGAACAGGGACAGGACACAAGGTGAAGGGAGTAAGAGCTGCTCAGAGCCAAAGGCGGACGCAGGTCTTCAGCAGCAGGGTGAGTAAGTAAGTGTCCAGACTGGAATCCACCTCTGAGAATCTCCCACCGGCCACCAGGGATAAATAGACAACGCTGAAGCCCCCGCCCGCCTCCCACAACCCCCAGAAAGGAAACAGCATCCCTTGCCTGTGCATGCGTGTATCAGTCCCACAACGATAGTGGACCTGGACCTTGCTGGTCAACCAGCCTGCCCAGAAGACCTTGACATTCTAGCATAACCCATGAGGGGGCCTGACCACCGGGCTAAAGAACTCTGAGGCCACCCTGGGGACCCCATTCTTTCCGCAACAAGCAGTACAAGGGCTAGTGAAATTCTGCGAGAGAAAAAAAAAACTCCACAAGGTAGCATGGCCCAAATACAGGCCCATTCGCATTCTCTCTTTAATAAACAGAATATTGAAAAAAAAAATTCAAAACAAGCCCTATGCATGGCTTTAAGAAAGGAGGAAGGGGGATGAAGAGATGGCTTAGTGGTTAAGGCGCTTGCCTGCAAAACCAAAGGACCTCGGCTCTGTTTTCCAGGACCCATGTAAGCCAGATGCACAAGGGGGCGCATGCATCTGGGGTTCGTTGGCAGCGGCTGGGGGCCTTGGCACGCCCATTCTCTATTTGCCTCTCTCTGCTTCTTTCTCTCTCTCTTGCCAATAAATAAACATAAAATATTAAAAAAGAAAGGGAGGAAGGAACTGGAGAGATGGCTCAGCAGTTAAGGCACTTGCCTGAAACCTAAGGACCCAGGTTTGATTCTCCAGTAGCCACGTAAGCCAAATGCACGTGGTGGTATACGTATCTGGAGTTTATCGGCAGTGCCTAGAGGTTCTGGCGTGCCCATTCTCTCTCCCTCCTTCCCTCAAATAAGTAAGAGATTTTTTTTTTTTTTAAGGGAGGAAGGCATACTATGCCTGGAATGCAGGGACTTTCTGAGGGGGGCTCCCCTCCTTCCACCTCAGCCAGGTCCCACCACTACAGACTGGGTGCCAATGGCCACCACACCACGTAGACTCTATGGAGCCAATGCTCCACAGTTGCCTGTCCCACTCCACCAGCCACGTGCTCACGGACGTGGTGAGGCAGCCACGTGCCCCTGCACACGTGAGTGAGGACAGACACACAAGCGCATGTACACTGAAGGAACGTCACCCACTCGCCATGGGCGCGGCCCCTGTTCTGCTCTGCCAGGCATGGCTCCGGGTTCTTAGGACAGACACACGTGCCCCAGAGCTCACTTTCCAGGGGCAGAAGAATTTAAACAAGTGAGATCGAGAGTAAGTCTGTAAGAGAGGATAGTCACAAAATATTAAAAATTAAAAAAAAAAAATTAGAGCTGGAGAGATGGCTCAGTGGTTAAGGCACTTGCCTGCAAAGCCTAATGACCTGGGTTCAATTTCCAAGTACCCACATAAATCCAGATGCGCAAAGTGGCACGTGCATCTGGACTTTATTTGCAGTGGCAAGAGGCCCCGGTGTGACCATTCTCTTTGCCTCTCTTCTCGATCTGCTTGCAAATAACAACATAAAAAAAAAAAAGTAAGGGAAAAAAAAAAAAAACAAAGACAACATGACAAGGAGGGTCAGAAAGAGCAGGAAAAAGTGATTGAGCCAAGACAAGAATAAGGCCCAGGACAGCCCACGACAGGAGCACGCTAAAGTGTTGGATAAGGGCTGGAGAGACGGCTTAGCAGTTAAGGCGCTTGCCTGCAAAGCCGAAGGACCCAGGTTCAATTCCCCAGGACCCACGTTAGCCAGATGCACAAGGGGGCGCACACGTCTGGAGTTCATTTGCAGTGGCTGGAGGCCCTGGCGCACCCATTCTATCTCTCTCTGTCTCTATCTGCCACTTCCTCTCTCTGCCGCTCTCAAATAAATAAAAATAAACAACAACAACAAAAAAAATTGTTAAGCGTTGGATAAATGATGAGGAAGCTGACGGCGGGGGCGGGGAGGGCGGAAAGAAGAGCTGAAGGCTGTTTCTGGAATTATGGTGGTGGGCGAACACTGAGGGAAGGGTGAGATCCAGGTGTGTTCTAAACAAGGAGCCAAAGTGTGAGGGAAGTAGTTATGGTGACCACAGTGTTGGCCAAGCCAGGCCACCAAGGACAATGGAGTCTCCACCAATGAGGACAGGAGAGAGGCCAGGGTTACAAAGGACGGAGGAGCCCAGCAGTGACTCTAGATCCACAGAATCTGGTGTTGTCCACAGACAGCAGGGTCCCGGGTTGGGGGCGGAGGGGCCAGATAGGACAGATGTCGAGGGTGATCATTGTGTCTGAATAAGATCAGGAAGACAGCTCACAGGTCATGGGACTGGGAAGGCATGCAGAAAGCCACTGAGAAGAAGACACAGTACAGTGTGAAGAGGAAAGGGGTGACCTGAAGAGGGAGAAGAATGACCGGACGTCAGGGGCATGGTATGTTCTGGAGCGGAGAGTGGTGTCCAATGCTACGACTCCACTCTGTGAGACTGCCAAGGTCCTTATTCCCTAACCACTGCCAGGAGGTGTATAGGGAGGCAGGAGTAAGACCCTAATTTGTCTGAGGCTTTTTTTTTTTTTTTTTTTTTTTGAGGTAGGGTCTCACTCTAGCCCAGGCTGACCTGGAATTTCCTATGGAGTCTCAGGGTGGCCTCGAACTCTCGGTGATCCTCCTACCTCTGCCTCTGCCTCCCGAGTGCTGGGATTAAAGATGTGCGCCACCACGCCCGGCTTGTCTGAGTTTTTAAGAGAATAGAGACCATGTAGCCAAGCCTTTCAAACAGCTCGGTGGTGGGCAAGGAGCCATCACTGGCCTCGGGGGAGGACAGCCCTGTCTACAGAGAGGAGAGCTCAAGCTGGAGAGGAGAGGAGAGGCCAGCGGCCATCCTGGGGAGCAGCTGCTCCCCGGGGCAGCAGGCAGAGCAGGGATGCAGATGATGTGGTGTGTGGGAATTACTTCTGCACAAGGGAGGGAGGTTCCAGTCCCCACAAGAGCAGAGGAAAAAAAAACTCTGAAGTTCAAGGTCAAGTTCAAACTCGTCCGCAGGCACCTGAAGCCATCACAGCGATGTGTTCCTCGCACCCAGAAACAGGGTCCTCGTGAGGAACAAACATGCCTCAGCCTTCCAGTGTGTGCTGGGGGCCCAGGAGCTGGATGGAGACCATCCAGGGTGTTGAGGACTACAGATACATGGTAGTAGTTGTTTTTTTCTCTTTTTAAAGAAAAAATTTTTATGACACTTTGTATTTCGAAAGTAACTTAAAATAAGTGCTTTTTATGAAACTGTCACTCACTGAGAGCCCCAGATTTTTATTTTAGGCATGTCTGAATGACACTAACTTCATTCAGCAGAAATCCTCTTTCATCAGTCTGTTCAAGTGGCTTGGATGTGTGAACCGGGAAATGAGTCCCCAGCGCAATCTGTGGCCATAACTAAGTGAAACGTTGACACTACAAATCCCGTTACTTTATACTCCGTGTTCCCTCCTCCCTGGCCGCCCCACCATTCGTGAGAGAGCCTGCCTCACAGAGCGAGAGCCCTGACCTCAGCCTCTGGCCTCTCCACACCTGTGTGGACTGTGTGGACGCATACACGCATGCATGCATGCAACACACACACAGGAATGTCATGTCACAACAAAGATACATTATTTGAAGAGGATTTATAAAATCTCAGAAAGGCAAATAAAGAACCAAAAGCCAGGCTGGAGAGACGGTTGAGCAGTTAAGGAGCCTGCCTGAGAGGCCTGAGGATGCAGGTTTGACTTTCCAGTCCCATGTAAACGAGATGCACATGGTGGCACATGCATCTGGAGTTTGTTTGCAGTGGCCAGAGGCCCTGGCATGCCTATTCTCACTCTTTCTCTCTCCCTTCCTTGGTCTCTAATAAATAAAGAAATAAAATAAAATCTTTAAAAAAAATGGCTAGAGAGATGGCTTAGCAGTTAAGGTGCTTGTCTGCAAAGCCAAAGGACCCAGGTTTGATTCCCCAGGACCCACGTAAGCCAGCTTCACAAGGGGACGCATGCATCTGGAGTTCATTTGCAGTGGCTGGAGGCCCTAGCGCATCCATTTTCTCTCTATCTCCCCCCCTCTCCCTATTTCTGTATCTTTCTCGCTCTAATAAATAAAAATAAAATATTTGGGGCTGGAGAGATGGCTTAGTGGTTAAGCGCTTGCTAGTGAAGCCTAAGGATCCTGGTTCAAGGCTCGATTACCCAGGACCTACATAAGCCAGATGCACAAGGGGGCGCATGCGTCTGGAGTTCATTTGCAATGGCTGGAGGCCCTAGCATGTGACATGGGGGAAGATTGAAAATGCTACTGAAATGTCTCCAGCCTTACAACACTTACGTTCACTGTGACATGGACTAACTCGTCACAGTTGCCACAGCTGAATGCCAATAACTGGGCAGGATCTAGAATAACCTACTAGACAAACCTTGGAGCATGCCCGTGAGGGAGCTTCTATGTTAGGTTGAAATAGGACCCCACCCTACCTCTGGGCAGCACTATTCTAGGATGTGGGGTCCTGGACTGAATAAAAAGGAGAAAACTGGGCTGGACGGATGGCTTAGCGGTTAAGGAGTTTGCCTGTAAAGCCAAAGGACTCAGGTTCGATTCTCCAGGACCTACATAAGCCAGATGCACAAGGTGGCGCATGTGCCTAGAGTTTGTTTCAAGTAGCTGGTGGCTCTGGCATGCCCATTCTCTCTGGCTGGCTGGCTGTGCCCCCCCCCAAATAAATAAATAAAACTTACAAAAAAAAAGGAGAAAGCGAGGTGATGATCAGCATTTATATCCCCGACTGCGAGTGTCACGTCTTTCCTGTCGTGACCAACCATATCCTCGACCTGAACGTCAAAATAAACCCTGTCTTCCTTCAGTGGCTTTTGTTGGGTATTTTTGTCACAGCAATGAGAACGTAACTAGAACAACAGTCCCTGACGGCTGTTTAGTTATGCTGCGTTCCCGACACATCCTCCTTCACAGCCAAGGTTCCTTCACATCCAGGGCCAAACAGAAAGGACCAGTTTGGGTCCATGAAGCAAGAGGAACCCAGCTTATAGAAACAGTATTCAACACACAGTGGGACGGGGCTGGCTCGAAGTCCCCCCCTAGGGCAGGGCTGTTCCTGGCTCCAGTGGACCACTAGCCAGACCTTCTGCCTTTCCAAAATTGGTCAGTAAGAGGAACTCCAATGCCAGCCAGATCGCTGGACTTGTACCCTGTGGTGCCCTGTCTCCGCTCTCAACGACCCTAGGTTGGTGGGGGTGCCGCAGCTTGGCAGCTGTGTCCTTGGGAACTGCTATTCTGGGTTGGTTTTTTTTTTTCTTTCTGGTTGTTTGAGGCAGGGTCTCCCTCTAGCTAGGGTTGACCTGGAATTCACTATGTAGTCTCATGGTGGCCTTGAACTCACAGCAATCCTCCTACCTCTGCCTCCTGGAGTGCTGGGATTACAAGGCAGAACTGCTATTCTTAATGCCTGGGAGATGGGAGCGACCCCACCTGGACCCTAACATTAGGGCCAGATGCCACTGGCCGGAGATGCCTCAGCAGAGACACAGGCCTAGCCCACCCAGAGCCAGGGAAGGGCGGCCTGGGAGCCCCGAGTTCAATCTGCAGGCCGCAGGCGACACAGAAAACTCAGGACACAGCAGCGCTGGAGGAGCTCTGAGCTTAGGGACAGGAGAACAGCCACATGGCCCTGAGGACGGGGCCAGGAGAGGGACATGTGGGGACCAGCTGTCCTCAAAGGAAGAGATAAGAGGCAGGCACTGGCCCATGCTAAGCAGCTCCCGGTGCGTTAGGCTCAGCCAGGGGATGGACAGGTCTACGTTGGACAGACAGCAATATAGTGTGACAACAGCGTGGTTTGCTGACACCCCTCCCTGCCCCCATTCAGAGCACCCGGCAGGGAGCCACTCACTTCCGCCACAGGGCCAGGGGCTGCTCAGGCTCCTTGTCGGCAGGTCCCAGAGAGGCCACGAGTGCGAAGGGCCAGGCCAGCAGCATCATGAAGGCAGCGAACAGGAGCCGGATGGGGAAGAGGGTCAGTGTCATGAAAGCCACCTGCAAGGACAGAGAAGCGTCATTCCTGAGGTCCCCCTCCCCAGCGTCCTGCAGAGCAGGGCCACAGCCGGCCAACACGTGGTCGGCAACCACCTCGTGACCAGAGACGCCCAAGGGGACAGCTCGGGAACGATGTGCTAGAACCTTCTCTGCACATCCGGCAGCTGCTCCGACCCCACAGAGCAGCAGGCGGCCCAACATCCGAGACCAGAGGCTGGGCGCTCCACCTCTGGGCACGCCGTTGTGTCCTGCCTGTCCCGAGCCACTGACAGCATGGAGCCCATCAGACCGGACCTCACATGACCTGACCTGGGCCAGAGGGTGGACGAGTCAGGGTGGCTCACCAGCCTGGGGCAAGCGGGTGAGGGAAAGATCAGAGCCAGGAGAGGCACAGGTCACCCACAAGTCTTCATGCCAGGGCAGCAGGAGGTCACAGGACCAGTACTGCCTATTGCCCTTGTCAGGAAGATGCTACGGAAGGTGGCTGGGTTCCTTGGGCCAAGGCTGAGTGTGGCATTCGTGGGACACTTGACATCTCTCACAGCCTTGGAAATCAGAGTGTCACTGACACGTGAAGTGGTCAATGCACACTTCCACGTTTTTTTTTTTTTTTAATGTTCGAGGTAGAGTCTTGCTCTAGCTCAGGCTGACCTGGAATTCACTGTGTGTGGTCTCTGGGTGGCCTCGAACTCACAGCGATCCTCCTAGCTCTGCCTCCCGAGTGCTGGGATTAAAGGCGTGCGCCACCACGCCCGGCTTTTGGCGCTGCCACATTTTAAGGGTTCAACAGTCACAGGTGGCCCGCGGCTATGAGCCCGCAGACCGGGGTCCAGGTACCAACCGCTCCAGCATGAGGTTCGTTCACAATGACACATTCCGCACCCTGCAGCCGCAGACGATGTCTCCTGTCCCCTGGATGCCTGCTGAGGGCTGCCAGCAGACGCCTTTAGGGCGAGAACATTACTTCCACTCCCTTGTTCTCTACAAGTTTCATCTTGATTCAAGTCATGAATAGCTGTTGGATTTTATCAGACATCTCTGCGGTGTCTTTTAGGTGAATGGCCCCGTGCTTGTTCTCATGACATCCGGTACTCTGCTGCAGTCCCGGGTCCCCTCATGTTTGATGGCCGCTTGCAGGAGTGGACCCCTCGGGACTGGTTTAGGGAGTCCACGCTGCCGGCCATGGTGCCATGGACAACTCCTCCCTGGCTCCCACAGACAGCACCTGTGACCCCACCTTCTGCGGTCTCGGCATCACACCCGTGAGAGGTCCTTGCTTGGAGCACATGTAGCTGGCTAGCTGGCTGCAAGTTCCAGGCTTCTGGGATTCCTGAGTGGGTAGCCCGTGTTGCCCTAGGCCAATCTCAGTTCTCTCCATGAGGAATTCTCTTCAAAGCCTTCAGCAGGTCTCCCCTCTGCCAGCTCAACTGCCCCTCACCTCTGTCCACTAGATACCTTGCTTTAATCTCAAGTACTGTCCAAAAGCATTAGTGGAAAATTCCAGAAATACATACCATTCCTGCGTTTTAAACTGCGAGGAAATTTTGTGTCACCCCTGTGACCCATGATGACACACTGACCTTCAGGTCAGAGAGGGGACACGTGTCAGGACAGAGCACCACAGCCCAGAGTGAACCTTGCTGACCTACTGGGAACCAGAATGCAGCCCACCACAGTGCTGGGCAGGGCTAGACCATCATATACGCTCAAGGGCACGTGTCCATAAGCACATGCTCATGCTGACACAGTGACCACACACACACACACACACACACACACACACACACACACACACACCAATACATGGATACACATTCCCACAAAGAGTGATGCCCAGACACACATTCCCTTCTTACTGTCATCCCTGAAAACATTCCAAATCAACTCCTGAGTAAGAAGCCCATGTCAACTAAAAACAGTGAGATCCAGGCTGCTCTTCCTCTGGGGACAGACTCCGAGACTCTTGTGGACAAAGAGACACAAGCTAGCTTATGGACCCAGGTGGGAACCAGTAAAACCACTCCGGGCTTCACTGTGGGACCAGAGCCCTAGCAACTCCCTGGACGTCCCGGGAGTGAGGACATCTTAAACAGGCACGCGCTGTGAGCTTGCAGACTCACGGCCAACCTTGCTCCTGACCCTGGCAACTACACTTCTGTGGTCTGAGCCAACGGGCACTGTGGTCAGTGGTACGGCTGCCAGCAAGTCAGACTGAAAGACTGGAGTCAAAGTGAACCGAGACAGGCTGCGTTGTAGTGACGGCCCCAAGGAGCTTGCAGCTAAGACTCTACCTTAGTATGGGGGCTAAACTGCTGCCCTCGAAATTCCACATGCTGACAGGCGAGTCCAGCACTCCAGAGTGAGTCTAGATTTGATTACGAGACAAGGCGGTCACTAGACTGGCCCTGACCCACACCAACCGGAGTCCATCCAACAGACACACAGAGGTGGGATTGTGTGGGAACACGGGGGACAGGCAGCTCGCGAGGTGGCTAACCCTGGCACTGTGTCCTAGTGGCTGGGCTGGCTAACACGTCCCCACAGACACCTGACACTCCCCTGGTAGGAAGGACATACAAGACGGTTCATTTTGTATTAAGTAGGGCCATCCGGACACGCTGGCTGAGGGCGCCTGTAGTCACTGCACCTGAACACCTCTCATCTCTGAGAGGCTACCTCTACCCACAAACCAGGCTGTCCCCAAGTGCCCTGCACGTCAGTGAGCCCATAAGCTAGCTTGAGTCCCTCTGTCCACAAGCGGGGTCACTGACGTATCTATCACTGGAGAGGACATGAGACCCTCATGTCCACCCGATCTGGCACAGATGCTGTTGTCAGTGCACCAGCTTGGCCACACGGAGTAGGCAGGCCAGCCAGGTGTGGGCAGCTGTTGGCCCTTCCCGGGCCCCACGCTGGGTACACGCCACAAGCAGAAGGACTCCAGACCGTCACCGTGAGCAGTGGGTGCACACCCTCCCGAGAGAGAGGACAGCCCACAAGAATGGCTCCTCTTAAGGTGTGCCCGCCAGGAGGAAAAGTCCGCACTGCTCCAAAGGACATTTGCAAACGCTGGAAATACTCCGATAACGACGTTGCCAGGCCCCACGCGGTTTATACGCTGGCCACAGAAACATGCTCGTCAAAGCCACATTCTAGGCTGCCGTCTCTTGTCTGAGGGCGTCTGGTACTGACACAAGCAGAAACAGAAAGATCCTTGGCGAGTGTAGCGCCCATGGCCCGGGCAACCCACCCGTGGGATTGCTGAGTGCAAATGACATTCAACAGAGTAAATGTGGGCTGCCACGATGTGTCACATCTGAAATGACCCATGGCCCTGCTGAGTCTCCCGTGTTTGAGAGTCGCGAAGGATTTGGAGTTTGGAGTCGTGAAGGATTAGGGAATGTGGATCCAAGTTGGGGGGAGGCAGAGTTGAGCACCCCAGAAGGGGGCACATATAGGTGGGTACCCTGCTTGGGCCCTGGCATCAGGTGCCCAGCAAGCCTTGGCCATGATCCGTGGCCCATTTCACCCGCTAACTCAGGACCTCCGGGCACTGGTTTCATCCAGCTGCTTCCACAGGATAAAGCTAGGCACTGAGAAGCTTGGCAAGGCTGGAGGAGTGACGGGTCCATTCCTGGACACACGGCCTTGGGTGTTGATCAATGCTCCCACCTTACTTCACAAGCACCTCAGAGACACCCAGGACAACTGCCCTGACCTGTGGTCAGTCCCTGCTCAAGAGCTGAGGCCAGACACAGTGACACTTTAGACCTGAGGGCTCACTCTGCCCATGTTTGTCCCAAGCGGCTGGCCAGTGGAGACCAGGAGGCACATACTCCCAATGAGAGAGCCAAAGGGGTACCAGGAGAATGGGGCTTTTGAAGGCTAGACGGAAGGAAGATGCGGCTTGGAACTCTGTGGGAAAGGTGGGCTATTTAGGATGGCAGAGGTTTTGGTAAAAGGCTTTGGCTCCCAAAATAACCTATCCTGTCCCAGGAAGCAACACCACACCTGGCCACCAGGGTCCCATCAGAGCCCACGACTCTTGAGGCCCAAACAAAGGAGCTTCTGCTGGCCATACCCCTGTTGCTTACCCAGTATTGCCCAGGCGACCTTTATGTAGGATTTAATCAATTAATTTGCGAGAGAGAAAGGTGGTGGTTGGGGGTACAGGCACTCCAGGACCTCTAGCCACTGCAAATGAACTTCAGATGCATGCACCCCCTTGTGCATCTGGCTCACCTGGGTTCTGGAGAATTGACCCTTGGGTCCTTAGCCTTCGCAGGAAAGCACCTTAAGCACTAAGCCATCTGCTTGCAAAGCCAAAGGACCCAAGTTGTACTCCCCAGGACCCAGGTAAGCCAGATGCACAAGGGGGTGCATGTGTCTGGAGTTCGTTTACAGCGGCTAAATGTCTGGGTGTGCCCATTCTCATTCATTCTCATATTCTCTCTCTCTCTCTCTCTCTCGAATACAATAATACAATTTAAACTTTTTAAACTCCAGATACATGCACCACTTTGAGCATCTGGCTTTATGTGGGTTCTGGGGAATCAAACCTGAACCAGCAGGCTTTGCTACCAAGCACCTTTAACTGCTGAGCCATATTCCCAGCCTGAAACCACTTTTACAAAATATTTTATTTATTTTATTTTATTTACGAGGAGAGAGAGGAGAGGAGGGGGCGGAATGAGTGTGCCAGGGCCTCTTGACACTGCAAAACAAACTCCAGTTGCATGCACCACTTTTTGTGTCTAGCTTTGAGTAGTTACTGGGGAATCAAACTCAGGCCATCAGGCTTTGCAAGCAGGTACCTTTAACCACTGAGTCATCTCCCCAGGCCCCAGATTTCACTCTGGCTCCCCCACAGGCCAACAGGTAGCCCTGACCAGACACCTCTCGTGAGGGGGTCACTTCCTGACGTTAGAGATCCTTAGCTCTACCTAGGGCTTAGGTTCAGACCAAACTAGGCTGACCCGAGGTCCTATTGAACAAACCCATCTTTGCCCTGAGCTGACACCACAGAAGCAGACTAGTCAGATGCAGGGATAATGCCCGGCCTCCCCCACAATGTCACGTCTGGGTTCCTGGAAGAGCTCAGAAGATTCTAGGAGAAGCGGACACTCAGCATGTCTTGATGCCTCCCAGTCCCACACGGACGTGTGCTCGGTGGGAACGTGTGGCGCTCACGACAGCCTGTCCAAATGTCCACAGGGTTATGCTCCTGCGATCAGTCGTGTGGAGACAACTTGAGGCTGCCAACTCAGTCGCTGCCGGCAGCAGAGCTGGATGCCACCCAAGGGCACCACCAGGGAACAGGTGAGTGTTTAGGCCCTCTGGGGGTGGAGTTCCACTCTGGGCACTAGGGACAGATCCAGAGGCAACCAGGGTAGGAAAGGTGAAATACAAGAAGTGTGGAGGTCCTAGCTACAGATGATTGGACTTCTGCGTGAGAATGAAAATACTTAGTAGCAGAGGCCAGAAAGTTAACAAGGAGACATAAAGGGAAGAGAAAGGAAGGGAGGAGGGTACTTAATAGGTTGATATTGTATATATGTAAGTAGAATGATTGAGATGGGGAGGTAACATGATGGAGAAGGGAATTTCAAAGGGGAAAGTGTGTGTGGGGGGAGGGAGGGAATTACCATGGGATTTTTTTTATAATCATGGAAAATGCTAATAAAATTTAAAAAAAAAAAAAGAATACCAACCAAAAAAAAAAAAAAGAAGAAGAAGAAGTAGTGTGGAGGGGCGGGGGAGGTACCCACACTGCTGGGGTGACTCTCAGCACTTGAGGTTAAGTGTAGCCCTGTTCCAGGTGCGTGCAGAGGCGGCCAACTAGAGCAGTGTGCAAGGCCAAGTCACGGATGGGGGCAAAGGCTTGGGGGACACAGGCTGTGGGGGTGGAGCTGGGTGATGACATTGAACAAGCACCCAAGTATGTCCAGCCCAAATCAAGGCACCTGGAACCCCCCTCACCCGCAAAAAAAACACAAAAAAAATACATAACAAAAAAAACCTAGCAGGGCAGTCCCTGGGCCACACAGGTGCTGCTGGTCCTCCAGGGGATGAACCATAGGCTAGAGGTCCCCGTGCCACAGAAACCCAGGGCGGGGACTGGAGGCACACTGGGTGGCACACAACAACGGGCCGGAGTGGCACTCTCTCCAGAACAAACAGCCACTGCTGCCTCCTCCTACGCCGCCCCAACTCCTACAGGTTTCACCTACGAACCAAGCCCCGAGCCAAGTCCAAGATGGGGTGGAGGAAGGTCTGCAAATATCAGGTGCTCGTCTTTTTTTGCAATTTTTTTTTTTTTGCTTACTTTTATTTATTTATTTGAGAGCAACAGAGAGAGAGAGAGAGAGAGAGAATGGGCACACCAGGGCCTGTAGCCACTGCAAACGAACTCCAGACACATACACCACCTTGTCCACCTGGCTTCACGTGGGTACTGGGGAATTGAACCTGGGTCCTTAGGCTTCACAGGCAGGTGTTTAAGCCAGCCACGTGCTCCTAGTCTTTTAGGACTTCAGAGCAAGCTGGGCATGGTGGCGTATGCCTTTAACCCCAGCACTCTGGATGGAGGCAGAGGTAGGAGGATCACCGTGAGTGAGACCAGCCTGAGACGACATAGTGAACGCCAGGTCAGCATGGACTACAGCAAGACCCAACCTCCAAAAACAAAATAAAACAGGGCTGGAGAGATGGCTTAGCGGTTAAGGCACATGCCTGTGAAGCTTAAAGACCCAGATTCAATTTCTCCAGGTCCCACGTAAGCCAGATGCACATGGTGGCAGGTGCATCTGGAGCTCGTTTGCAGTGGCTAGAGACCCTGGAGTTGCCCATTTTCTCTCTCTCTCTAATAAATAAATGAAAATAAATATTAAAAAAAAAAAACAGGGCTGGAGAGATGGCTCAGCAGTTAAGGTGCTTGCCTGCGAAGCCCTAAGGACCCAGTAACCACATAAGCCAGATGCACAAGGTGGGCACGTTTCTGGAGTTCATTTGTGGTGACTAGAGGCCCTGGCATGCCCATTTTTTCCTCTCTCAAATAAATAAATAAATATATTTTTAAAAAACAAAACCAAAAAAAAAAATACCCCAGAGCAAGGAGTAGCCAGGACGCAGGCGGAGGGGCTGAGCTCAGGATGCAGTCCCGCTACATGCAAGGCTGTCCTCAGAAGAAAACGCGTGGACCTACCCAGGAACCTGGTGTCTGCACACTCCTCCCCTCAAAGGCTGGCTCCCACATTGTCTGGCTGAGGCTCTGAGGACAGGGTGCACAGGTTTCCCAAATGGGTTTTGCCTACAGGCCATTGAAAGACCTGGGGAAACTGGCCCAGGGGGTCAACTGTGGTCTACACTAGACACAATACCCTAAAGCCAGTAACTAAAGACCAACAGCCGAGGCAGAGGGGCCCACAGGGCCACCTGGAAGCAGTGTACCAGAGACACCGTCCTATGCAGGGCAGGAAACACATGTAAGTTTTATTTTACCTCTTCCCTTTTAGGGCACAAACAGGTTTAAAAGACACCGTAAATCTCTCTGCTGGAACTCTGGGGCCCTTTTCGTAGAGAAACCCACAGCCCGCAGCTTTACAACCGATGGCCACCTGGAGCTACAGGCTTCCACTTCACCCAGCACCCCACAGAAGCGATGGATCAGGCCAGAACCAGTAGCCTCTGCCAGCCCTGTGCGCCCCCACCCCAACACCTCAATGAGACGAGGTGCCCGTGCGCCTGTGACGAGCCCCCCAAGCTGTCGCATGCAGAATTCACAGTCACCACACCGGCAGCAGAAGTGGAAGTGTGGCCACACACCTGAACCTGCTGCGGGCAGCTCTGCGTGTTCCTGCGTGGCTGCAGGTTAACAGGCTCTTCTGGCCCCCAGCTACCTTACAAAGACAACGCCCAGGGCACCACCCGCGGCTCCATACCCTCACACCCCCAAGTGGCCCACGAGGGCATGTTCAGCGGGTGCAGTTCACATCAGACGGGTGACTTCTGAAGAAGCTCCTATTGATGCCTTTGTTTCCCCTTGTGTGATTTCCCCATGAACGCAAATCCTTGCCCACAGTCACACTTGGGCTCATCTTTTCTGTTTCTCACTTACATGGGAACATCACCCTTCTTGGTTATCTTGATGGCCTTAGTTGTTTTTTTTGTTTTTTGTTTTGTTTTTCTTTTTGAGGTAGGGTCTCACTCTGGCCCAGGCTGACCTGGAATTCACTGTGTAGTCTCAGGGTGGCGATCCTCCTACACCTCTGCCTCCCCGAGTGCTGGGATGAAAGTCATGCGCCACCGCGCCCGCCGCGGCATTAGTTCTTAGCTGTGCTCCAAAGCTCTTCAGACACCCGTGCGCAGCTAGGACTGTCCATGCCTCCTCCAGAACTTTCCTGAGCTCGTGCTTACGGCTATTTATAAGTGCTCCTTGCTTCTCCCACTCAAATCTAAAATTAAATATAGCTCTTCTAACACGGAGCTATTTTTTTCTTTCAAACCCCCAACGCCCCCCCCCAACTCAACAGGTTCCTGCCAAGTGCTCCAAACCCACAACCTTGCTGTAAGCACTGGAGTAGGAAATCACATGAGATCAATTACTGATCTATCACTGATCAATCATTTTCCTAGGTGACTGCTGCTGGGACATACCACAGCTAGAATCTTATGTGACGACCAAAGCCACTTTGCTGAAGGGGACCCCCAAACCTTGGCGCCATATAACCATAGCACCAAGGAACACTTGCCAACCCAGGGCAGCCAGCCTTCTCCAGCTTTTGCAGGTACGACAGGGAAGATCCCAGAGACCATGTAACCGGCTGGGTCCCCCCCACCCAACACCGTGGATCTGTGTCTGGTACCTCACTGCTGAGAAATGGCCCCAGTCCTGGAAACAACGGCGTGTAACCACAGGCGCCAGAACCAGGGCTGTGGACCCGGTACAGCCAACCAAGCAAGGTGGGTGCGGCTATCCGCCTGTGGCCAACCTCACAGGGTTGGTTTGTGAGCACCCGTGGGGCAGGACTGGCCTGAGAAAAACCTCAGGTGCTAGAGACAAGCTGCGGAGCCCCTACAACCAAGCAAGTGGGTTCACCCATGACCCACTCCGGTGCAGGTTACTACCACCCGCTGCTCCCTGCTTGTCCCTGAGGCGCATGCAGGTCTGAAGGGCAACCTTATAACCTCTGAGGTTAAAAAAGAAAAACAAAAAGCAAAAACCCCTACAGCCGAGGACCTGCCACCCAAGGACTTTTGGCCTAAGCAGAAATTTCTCGAAGATGTTAAGTTCAGGGCTGGATGCACTCCACACTTCAGGATTCAGGCTCAGCTACCAAAGCAGAAACTGGCCTTGCAGAGCTGCAAGGACTCAGTCACAGCTGACCTACTTGAGGGATGTCTTCCTAGGGGGCGGGACACCCCATAATTACAGTCCTCATAAAGGGAGATTTCCAAGCTGCCACTAGCAGAAACAGCCTGAGGGCCACAGGGTGCAGGTGGAACTCAGGGCCCGAGGCCCTGCTCCCCATGGCCATTTGCAGAGAGGAGTTACTTCAAACATTCAGCCGGCAGAAAAGCGGTTGCTTGTTAACCCACCACCCCTTTGCCAGCTTCAACCTGCACCCCAGGCCGTGTCCAGGACAAGGGTCTGTCCTCAGAGACACGAAGCCAGAGGCTAAAACGTCCTGTTGAGCCTAAGGACAATTTTCACATTCCAATTCCAGTACTGTCCATGGCAGGACATAGCACTGTGTCCTCTGAGCCTGGGGTCCTGGGACCTGAGGGTGCGCGTCAGACAACACGGGGGGCGGGGGAACCCCTAGGGTGAGGGGGAGGGGGCACCATGAGACCCGCGACAATACACATCAACCACACGGTGGGAGAGACAGGCCTGGGTCCCCCATTTCCACAAGGATCAGGGCTCAGTTGAGACCAGGAGACAATCATCTGTGGCTGTCTCTAAGACCCAAGACTGGTCTGAACAAGAGAATCACGGAATGTAAGCCCTGCATTGCAGCATTTCTAGTTGCATTTTTTTTTTTTTCAAGGTAGGATTTCACTCTAATCCAGGCTGACCTGAAGTTCACTTCATAGTCTCAGGGTGGCCTCGAACTCACGGCGATCCTCCTACCTCTGCCTCGCCAGTATTGAGATGAAAGGCGTGCTTTTCAACTTGTTCAACAAGTGTCCTGCTATGGGTACCAAGCTTAGCACATCCTGCACTCCCTGATCACTTAGACCCCAAGCAGGACCCCACCATAGAACCCATCTCATGCAAACACGGGGGGGGGGGGGGGGGGGGGGGCAGTTCCTTGCAGTACATCCTGCTGGCCAGGGGAGGAGCAGGAGTTTAAGGGGACAGTAGGTCCTGGGAGTGGGCGGAGGTGACATCAGGTGCAGGTGAAAGACAGGGGAAGGTGTGGAGGGCAGGGTGGCTGCCTGGAGAGCGGCAGGAAGTGAGTGTCCTCACTGCCTCTGGGAGCCGTGTGCATGGCCTGGGGGGCTGCGGAGCAACGTGAATGGAGAAGGCCTGCCACGTGTGGGAGGGGCT
Source organism: Jaculus jaculus (assembly GCF_020740685.1). Classification (NCBI taxonomy): domain Eukaryota; kingdom Metazoa; phylum Chordata; class Mammalia; order Rodentia; family Dipodidae; genus Jaculus; species Jaculus jaculus. The sequence continues at coordinate 6,415,006 of NC_059121.1, forward strand.
GAGATTCTGGGAACTCTGGGAGGATGTCACAACAGTTGATGTGGGACTGGGAAATGGCTCCATCAGGAAAATGTTTGCCTTCCAAGCCCGAGGATTTGAATTAAACCTCCAGAGCCTATGTAAAAGTACACGGGGGGGGGGGGGGTTGCTGGGGAGATGGCTTAGCGGTTAAGGCGTTTGCCTGCGAAGCCTAAGGACCTAGGTTCAATTGCCCAGGACCCACGTTAGCCAGATGCACAAGGGGGCGCAAGCGCCTGGAGTTCGTTTGCAACGGCTGAAGGCCCTGGTGCGCCCATTCTCTCCCTCTCCCTCTGCCTCTTTCTCTCTCAAGTAAATAAATAAATTATATAGATAGATAGATGGATGGATGGATGGATGGATATATTTTAAAAGTACATGGTAGCTCACACTTGCAATCCCAACGCTGGGGAACTGGCGACAGAAGTCTTTGGGGCTTGCTGGTGAGCTCCACTCCCGAGGGCTTGTTGGTGCCCCATTCGGCCCAGGCCCTGCCCGTGAGCACTCTCTGTGTGCAGGCCCGGCAGGAGGCCTCCTCTCCACCCCGTGGCCCAACACGACACAGCCCAGCAGGACCGGCTATCACCCTCCCAGCGTTGGGTCAGTCTGGCTCCATGCCTACTTGAGTGGTTGAAACTGTGTATTTTTGAAAGCCTATATATGGCAAATAACCCCTTGGGGGAAAACAGATTATCCTTCCAGCTCTGAGGCATGGAAGCCATGAGTACCTCCCAGACTTAGGAAGGCCTCAGCCCCAGGCTCTGACGGCCTTGATCCCAGTGGCCCAGCTGAGGTTGGACCCTTGTCACCTCACCACCTGTGCTCCCGAAAGCATGCTAAAGGACCACCCCATGGGGAAAAGAAAGGTCCCAGGAACATGCGGGTTAGCTTGACTCTGGCAGAAAGCTGTTGTGAAGGCGTAAGGTGATGTGGTCAGTGTCACAGGAAAGCATCTGCTGTCACAGTCAAACACTACAGTCACACACACACAGCCCCTAGGCATGTCCCTGTCCCTGTGGGCTTAACTTCCACAATAATCCGCAGCTAGGCTAAAGGTTTATGGGCGCTGGAATGACATCAGGAGCTCAGGTCAGACATGGTTAAGAGCCCTACCAGACGGCAACAGATCCAGGTTCTGAATCCTACCCTGTCATGGGTTTGTGGCACTCTGCTATGCAGTGGGGAGTCGACGGAGGGGGCGTAGAGACTCAGAGCTAGCCAGACACCGTGCAAGCGCAGCCCAGCTGTCCCGGCTGCCCAGCTTCTAAGCAGGGCCTGGATGGTCACTAGTGCAGGCAGAATCCTGGTTCTTTAAAAATGAGGAATGGACCCGGGCGTGGTGGCGCACGCCTTTAACCCCAGCACTCAGGAGGCAGAGGTAGGAGGATTGCAGTGAGTTCGAGGCCACCCTGAGACTCCATAGTGAATTCCAGGTCAGCCTGAGCTAGAGTGAGACCCTACCTCGAAAAACAAAAAAAGAAAAACGGATGGGGTGGAGAGATGGCTTAGCAGGTGAGGCGCTTGCCTGCAAAGCCAAAAGACGTAGGTTCGCTTCTCCAGTACGCAGATGCACGTGGTGGCCATGCGTCTGGAGATCATTTGCAGAGGCCTCGGCGCACCCATTCTTTCTATCTGCCTCTTCCTCTCTCTCTCTCTCTCTCTCTCTCTTTCAAGCAAAAAATAAAAATAAAAATTTTTAGCCGGGCGTGGTGGCACAGGCCTTTAACCCCAGCACTTGGGGAGGCAGATGTAGGAGGGTCGCCGTGAGTTCGCAGCCCTCCTGAGACTACATAGTGAATTCTAGGTCAGTCTGGGCTAGAGTGAGGCTCTACCTTGAAAAATAAAACAAAAAATTAAAAAATGAGAAACGGGTAACTCAACTGTAGAAAACCATGGCGCACTGATGTTGGCAGAAAATAAAAGAAAAAAAAAGGGGGTGGGGAGGGAGGGAATTACCATGAGATATTTGTTTATAATCATGGAAAATGTTAATAAAAATTTAAAAATTAAAAAAAAAAAAGCTAACAAGGAATCTTGACAGTAAAGACTGCAGTCTGTACAGAGAGAGCTGTGCAGGTCAGCTGTGTCCAGAAAAAGATGTGGGGCCACAAGCAGACGCTTAGGTCCCTTCCAGCAACAGCCTGTGGGAGCCACTTCTGATGCCTACTTGCGGCAAACGGACATGGACCTAGGAGGCCAGTGGGTGACTGACCACCTTCAGAAAGCAGTTCCACATGTCCCCATGAGCCACACTCCCAAGGCCACATCACAGAGGTGAGGGATGGGGTCGCTGCCACGCGTGTGAAAGGTGAACGCCAAAAGGGCGAGCTGACTCACTGGGGACCTGTGAGAGAGAGAAAGCGCTGAGTTCCGGACAAAGTGGCTTGAACCAGGAAGGACTGAAAACTACAGCCGAGAGGAATGAAAAGGAAGACACCAGGCGATCATGGCTCAGAGGAAAGTGAGACCGGCCACATCCAGCAGGGACCTGGCCCTGGACCCTGAGCAGACAGGCTGGGTGCTAACAGCATGGCAGGATGGAGGCTGGCCCACACGAGGCTCTAGAACGTTCTTAAAGCCCGAAGGGCGTGTATTTGACTGAACCCGGGGGAAAGGGGCTGTAGCCAGAGCCAGGGCAGGGGGCGAAGGCTCTCCTGTGTGAGTGCCCGTCTGCACCATGGAAGGTGCCAGCCCCACCCAGGTCAGGTGTGGGGACCAGGCTGTGAGTGCCCAGTCCATAGTGGGACGAAAGTCTGACGCCGCTGCAACCCAGAGGTCCGGGGATGCTCTCAATGTCAGCGGCTCTTTCCTCGTAACACATCAGCACGAGGGCTCTCAGGTGAGGGCTTGTAAAGCCACTGTGCTTTGCTTCTTTTTCAGATGGCGGTGACCTCTGGGATGACTCAAAAGCCACCATGGCGCTGAGAAGAACTGACAGAGGAGTGCTCAGCACTGAAACATCTCTATCACACCTTCCAAGGCTCAGGGTCCGTTGCAGAAGAGGTGGTGGAAAGAATGTAAGAGCCAAAGGAAGGGTGCCACTCCTTACAATGCACTCTTCCAGACACAAAATGGCCTGGCTATCCATGACCTTACAGTGCCTGGCACTACCTACACAAGATACTCATAATAGGAGGAAAAAATGATGACATCAAAATAGTAAGAGAAGCCGGGCGTGGTGGCGCACGCCTCTAATCCCAGCACTTGGGAGGCAGAGGTAGGAGGATCGGCGTGAGTTTGAGGCCACCCTGAGACTCCATAGCGAATTCCAGGTCAGCCTGGGATACAGTGAGACCCTACCTCGAAAGACAAAAATAAATAAATAAATAAATAATAATGAGAGAGACACTGGTTGAGAGGGGGAGGGGATATGATGGAGTGTGGCGTTGCCAAGGGGGGAGGGGTGTGAGGGGATTATCAAGGTTTATTGTCTATAATTATGGAAGCTGTCAATTAAAAAAAGTAAAAAAACAAAAAACAAAAAAACTCTGCCATGGGGCTGGAGAGATGACTCAGTGGCTAAAGGCACCTGCTTGTAAAGCCTGATGGCTGGGTCGGATTCCCCCCCAATATCCACATAAAGCCAGATACAAAGTGGCACATGCATCCGAAGTTCACTGGTAGTGAGTGGCAAGAGGTCTTGGAACACACGTAGTCCCTCCCTCCCTCGGTCCCTCTCAGAACTATGCTTTGCTGTGTGTGTGTGTGTGTGTGTGTGTGTGTGCGCGCGCGCGCACGTGCACGCACACACACGCACGGGCTACAAGTCCAAATTCTAGATGGCTCTAAAAACGAAAAGTAGGCATGGCGGCACACGCCTTTAATCCCGGCACTGGGTAGGCAGAGGTAGGAGAATCGCCTTGAGTTCAAGGCCACCCTCAAGACTACAAAGTGAATTCCAGGTCAGCCTTGGCTTGAACAAAACCCTACCTTGGAAAAAAAAAAATGTGAAAAGTAGATTGTTCCCAACAAACTGGGCTGTCTTCCCCTCTGTTAATTACCCCAGCCAAGTTTCATGTGCGCACCTTCTAGGACAACAGTCGGGCTGGCTGTAGGGTAGGCAGGTGGTCACACTGAGCCACACCACACTCTGGGAGAGACAGGGACAACAAAGGCCCTCATCTGTGACACAGGGATCCACGCTAGCCCCCCACCGGCCTCCCAGCTGCAGCTGATAGTAGCCAGGGTCCAGGCTGGATGCTGGGGAAACGGCCCTGGGCCACAAGGACACCAAGAGAGGAGAAAACAGCAAATGCCAGGTTGTGTGCAGATGGTGTGGACTGGCATCTGTTCCAGACCTCCTGAGGAGGACCGGGCATGGTGTACCACCCAGCCGGCTCCTCCTGGGCTACCCCAGGGTGCACTGTCCATAGCACCACAGGACACCAGGTGCAGGGGCAAGCTCGCCCCCCCCCACACCCATGCGGCGCTCTGGGGTACTACAGGACCCGAACACAGAACCGCTCCTTACTACTGCGGGTGGTGGTGGCGGCGGGCGGGGCTGATGGCACACAGCAGCCCCCGACAAGAGCGGTGTGAGTGTGCCCGCCAGGCAGGCCCTGCTCTGGGTCTGCCACCCCCCACTGGAGCCACACCACAGGGACTCTGTCGCAACTCAGGTGTGGAGAATTTAAAAAAAAAAGGGGGGGGCTGGAGGGATGGCTTAGCAGTTAAAGTGTTTGCCTGCAAAGCCAAAGGACCCCGGTTCGATTCCCCAGGACCCACGTGAGCCACATGCACAAGGGGGCGCACGCGTCTGGAGTTCGCTGGCAGTGGTTGGAAGCCCTGGCGCGCCCATTCTCATCCTCTCTCTTTCTCTGTAAATAAATAAATAAATAAAAATAAAATATATTTTTTAAAAAAACCTGCAGAAACAGACCATCCACTTTTAGAGAAATTCCACCCAAGCCTCCGTGGCCACCATCCCCTTCCCGGGGATTGGCCTAGGTGCCGGGGTTGCAGACTCCTTGAGCCTGTCACTGATTGACCTAGGGTTGACTCAAACAGGAGGCGGTTCGTTCTGCCACCCAGGAAGTAAAATTCCAAGCTGGTTAGACTTCAGAGACTGGAAAACCAATCACAGCCAGGATGGGAAGTGCTTACACCACCAAAGCCACGTGAAGTACCCCAGAAAACCTGCTGACAAAAAAAAAAAAAAAAAAAAAAAAAAACCACGAAACAAAACAAACACTTCATGCCTGACTCACAAAATTAAAAAAAAAAAAAACGGGCACAGGACTTTAAGAGCTCTGCTGACAGCCCAGGATCGTCCACGTCCTATTTCTTTCTCATCTGTACACTTGTTTTAATGGGAAACAGCAGGTGCCTCGGACCCTGATATTCGGGGCTCTTACTTTGCCACCAGCATGCTTAAGCTCCTCACTAAATCTGTAGTTAAGTGACAGATGGGCTGCCAGTGGCTGAGGTGGCCTTAATCCAAAGCCACAGGGTGGCCCCTCTCAAGGTGGGTGAGTTGGGCGAGTTAAGTTCCAGGCCAGCCTTCCAGGTTCAACCTTCCGGGGACCCTCCTCCTTCCCGCTTCCAAGAAAGCAGGATTTCTTTGCTTGCAGGACACACCATCCACTCTGTAGAGACTCTGCAGTAATGCCTTCCGTCAGGGCAGCGTTTGGGGAAAGCAGACTCCACAGAAGATCTGCGTGCGGGCAGCATTCCTTGGCCTCAGGCTGGTGATGGCTGAGCAGTAACTGGCGCCAAGGCCTTGGAGAGGGGGCCTGTGCATCCATGCTAAACAGAAAACCAGAGCGGAGATTTCTAGACGAGGCAATGCTTTACCAAGGCTAGGGGCAGCCAGAGAAGGGAAGGGCAAAGACAGAACCCAGCCTGGAAGGGAGAGGGTGAGGACTGTAGCCTGACATGGTGGTAGGGTGATAGACAGGGGTGGGAAGGGCAGGGTAACCAGAAAGAGGTGAGCCTGAGGAGGGTCCCTCCAAAACCATAGGACCCTGTCTTAGGAGAGGGGTGGAAGGGAGGGAAGAGAGGAAGACCCCCTCCCTCCCCTCAAGGCAGAGCCAGGGAGGGCTGCCCTGAGGGTGTGTGTGGGAGGGGAAGGGGAGAGGAATTAAACCAGGGACACTGGGGGTGGAGGTTTAACTGCCCTCAAACCCTTTCGGTTTAGGCAGCGCCCCAGGCAGAGAGGACTGAGAAAGAAGCCAAGGGAGCCCAGGTTCTAGGAAGAGCCTCACAGGTGGCTGCGATGGGAGGGCACCTGCGGGCCCATCTGGGGCAATCAATACCGTCTTTCCTCAACTGCGCCCACTACTGCGTTCCCGCGTCTGACAACCAACCAACCCCATCAGGGGTTGTGAGAAACTGCTTTCCTGGGCAATTGACAACTTCGACTCACTTCAAGAACTTTTCACTTTAATTTGATGTTAGGTTACACCTTTAAAAATTAAAATAATAATAATAATTAATAATAATAAGAGGTGGGGAGCGCAGCCTCCTTTCCAAAAGCAGTTTCCTCCGCTGGAAAAACTACACTCCCCATAAGCCTGAGCTGCGAAACGGTATGGGCAGGACTGCGGATCAAAGGCAGGCCAGTAAGTGACCGCATGGGGCTGCTTCCCGTGGTGGCAGCCGCAGGAAGAGAGGGACGACGGTGCCCGGACCCCGGTCCCTCGCCACCCGGGCCCGGCCCCACAAGCAGCGAGAGACGGAGAGCTGCTGCGCCCACGTGGGACACCAGGTGGTGTAAAGTTGATTCCCGGCTCGGCCACCCCGAGCGAGCGGTGCACACAACCCAGCTAACGACCTGCCAACGTGGACGTGCAACATCCACCACCAACGCCCCCCCCCGCCTCCGGCTCGTCCCAGGGGGGGGGTCCCCCACGCGCGCGCGCGCCGGGCCACTCACTGCCCCCGGCACAGGCTCAAAATGACCACCGACGTTTGCACGCGCGATGCCTCCCCACGACATCCGAGCCCCCCTGCACTGCGCCGAGCCCCCTCGGAAGGGATTGGGGGGGAGGTCTGCAGGCTCCTAGGACCCACCCGCCCCCCTCGCCCTCTTCGAGGCCTCAAGAGTGGCGGGAACCAGCGCCGGGGCCCGGATGCGGAGTCCAGGGGATGGGGATGGAGGAGGAGGCGCGGGGCAGCGCCGGGGGCGCCGGCGGGAAGCGGGGAGCCCGGGGCGCGCGGCGCGGGGCGCAGGGAAGGGGCGGCGGCTCCCCGCCCATCCAGCGCATCCCGCCCGCCGGCGTCCCGCCCGGAGGGGCGCCCGGTACCCACCTGGGCCTTCTGCAGGGCGCTCAGCCGCAGCTCGTGCACGAAGGGGTTCCGCCCCGGGGGCGCCAGCGGCCGCGCCTCGCCGGGCCCAGCGCGGGCACTCGGCCCGCGACCACGCAGCCTCATGGCGGCCCGGGGACCGAGCCGAGCCCAGGGGACCGAGCCGAGCCGAGCCGAGCGTGCAGGAGGAGCCCGCGGGGCCGAGGACGATGCGCGGCCGGCGGGCGGCAGGGAGGAGGGAGGGAGGGAGGGAGGGAGGAGGGAGAGCGGGCGGCGCAGGCGCGGGAGGGGCGGCGTGACATCACTTGTGGGCGTGACGGTGGGCGTGGCCTAGAGGAGGCCCCGCCCCCTGGCCGCCGCCGCCTCTCGGTGCCGCGCGTGCGCTTGCGCAGCCGGGCATCCGCGCGCCCCTCGGTGGTCCCGCGGGCGGGGATGCTCCAGGGCGGCTGGGAGAGCACCCCCCCCCTCAAGTAGTGTGCAAGGATGCCCCGCGGCGGGGCACGCCCCGGTGGTGCAGCGGATGGAGGATGCTGATGGTGGTGGTCCAGCCCTGCCCGCCCCCCCCCCCGACCCCGCGCCCGTCTTTCTTCTCTCCCGGGTCTCCTCGCGCATCCGCCGTCCTGTGCCAGGATGCCACGGACTTGGACGTCGAGCAGCCCTTCTTCCGTCCCCATTCTGACTCCTGGAGTCACTGACGAGGCTCTTTTGTGAAGTGGAGGGAGATGCTAATTGGTGTCAGGGTCAGCTGAGGTGTAAGATAGCTTCCTGGTTTAAAAGGCATCCATCTGAGCTGGGCGTGGTGGCGCACACGCCTGTTGGGATTGCTGTGAGTTCGAGGCCACCCTGAGGCTACGTAGTGAATTCCAGGTCAGCCTGGGCTAGAGTGAGACCCTACCTCGAAAAAACAAAGAAAGAAAGGAAGGAAGGAGAAGGGAAGGGAACAAGGAAAGGAGAAAGAACGGAGGGGGGGGGGAAAGGAAGGAAGAAAGGGAAAGAGAGAGAGAGAGAGAGAGAAAGAAAGAAAGAAAGAAATGAAAAGAAAGAAAGAAAGGCTGGGCATGGCACACGCCTTTAGTCCCAGCACTCGGGGAGGTAGAGGTAGGAGGATTGCCATGAGTTCAAGGCCACCCTGAGACTACATAGTGAATTCCAGGTCAGCCTGAACTAGAGTGACAAAAGAAAGAAAGGAAGGAAAGAAGGAAAGAAATAAGTTACATCAGTCTGAAAAACTTGCCGTGTTACAGTTCTAGTTCCTTGTCTCTGCCCACTTCCCTCTCCTCCTCCACTCAGTGGCGCCGGGGCTGGGAGAGCTCAGCCCCTCACCAGAAATGAGGAAGGAGCCCGGCTCTGCTGCCATCCAAGCCCTGGCCCGGCTTCCTGGTAGACCTTGCTCAAAGTCCTGGGGCTCCCGTGGACACCACAACTCTCCACCACCATCCATGGCCTTTCCTCAGAGTTGGTCAACAGTGACCAAAGCCTCTGATTACTGCCTGGTACTAGGTGGGCAACACAGATGTAACCCCCTGCTGAACCCCCTTCTGGGTTCAATGTGAGGCAGAAGATTTCGAAGGTGAGGGCCAAGGAGAGATACCTCCAGATCAGGATGTTTGGGGCCTGTCTTGTCACCTCTGAAAAAATGTGCCCACAGCAGTACCACCTGCATGCCTTCCCTCTTTGGCAAGCTCTGTGAGCAGCCTTGTTGCTGGTGAGCTGTGGAGGGCTCTGTCTTCTTGCCCCGTGGCCTGGCCGTCAGCTTTCCTCTGACCTTGGAGTTTTTACTTCCCACCTGCTCCAGGCTCAGACAGGACAGCGCAGTGTGCAAAGATCAGCCGCTGCCAATCAAGAACGCCTCAGAGGGCCGGAGAGATGGCTTAGTGTTCTAAGGCGCTTGCCTGCGAAGCGAAAGGGCCCAGGTTCGATTCCCCAGGACCCATGTATGCCAGATGCACAAGATGGCGCATGCGCCTGGAGTTCGTTTACAGCGGCTCAAGGCCCTGGTGTGCCCATTCTCTCTCCCCCCCTCCAATCTATCTGCCTGTTTCTCTCCCCCACCTCTCCCTCTGTCAAATAAATAATAAAAAGAAAGAAAGAAAGGCTCAGAATTGGCAAGATGAGCAAGAGGGCTACTTCCATGGTGAGCCTGATTGTCGGGCACGGTTATGGGCCCCAGGCTACAGCAGGCATGGCCCAGATAATCTCACCTTGAGATGGGCAGGAGTGGGGCTGCTCCCTCCCTTTGCCTGGGGCATCTGGACATCCTGATAAGACTTAGGTTTCGGTTTCCAGTGGCCATGTGGCCTTTTACTGCTCACCCGAAAGGTCCCTATATGTTAATGAGGTATTGGCCAGCAGCCCTCACACAGCCAATCCCCCTGCGACCTGTAGCCATGGCTTTTCCCACCACTACATGAATGCTAATAAGCCCATTCCCCCAACAAATAATGAGCTGTCCTCTGACACAGTCTCCTGGGTGTTTCTTGCCGTCGCACTCATGGCCACTCAAGACCTCGCTCCGCAGTTGCCCGGACACCCCTGAGAAACCGACGTGCAGTGGCCCCAGGGTGGCCAGAACAACCTGCACCAGGGTGATGGAGACAGACACTGAGGCCACTCAAAACGCACCAAAGCAGAGGTCCAGAGCTGCTGAGAGCTCAACACTGAAGTACCCTTGAAACACACCGACCACGGCTCAGAGGATTTTGCAGAAGAGGGGATGGAGAGAAAGTAAGAGCAACGGGGTGGGAGGGGATATCCAGAGGCATTGCCCCCACCGCAAGGGCTGGCTGCTGCTCCCACAGCTCCTAACACACAGCCTCATGGGGAACACCAGCAATCCCACTTGCGCAGGGCCTTCAGTGGAATGGGGGCAGGGAGGAGGGAAATGATGTATCCACACAAACTTCCTGCTTAATTAAAAAAAGAGAGAGCGAGAGAGATGGCTTAGCAGTTAAGGAGCTTGCCTGCAAAGCCAAAGGACCCAGGTTCAATCCCCCAGGATACAAATAAGCCAGATGCACAAGGGGACGCATGTGTCTGGAGTTCTTTTACAGCAGCTGGAGGCCCTGGTATGCCCATTTTCTCTTTCTCTCGCCCCCCCCCCACCATTTTTTTTTCTCTCTCTCAAATAAATAAAAATAAAAGAAAGGCTCCCGCCTGGCTGCCTTGGGGACAGCCACTCTACTCCAGAGGAGACAGGCAATCCCAGCTGCTGCCTGAAACCTCGCAGGCAGAAAGAATGGTGTCTTTTTTTGTTTGTTTGTTTGTTTCCTCAATTTTTAAAAAATATTTTATTTTAATTTATTTATTTAACAAAGAAAGTGGGAGGGGAGAGAGAGAGAGAATAGACACGCCAGGGCTTCCAGCCACTGCAAACAAATTCCAGATGTGTGTGCCCCCTTGTGCATCTGGCTAACGTGGGTCCTGGGGAATTGAACTTGGGTTCTTTGGCTTTGCAGGCAAAGGCCTTAACCACTAAGCCATCCCTCCAGCCCTGTTTCCTCAATTTTTATTAACATCTTCCATGATTATAAAACATATCCCGTGGGCTGGAGGGATGGCTTAGCGATTAAGCACTTGCCTGTGAGCCTAACGACCCCGGTTCGAGGCTCGATTCCCCAGGACCCACGTTAGCCAGATGCACAAGGGGGGCGCACGCGTCTGGAGTTCATTTGCAGTGGCTGGAGGCCCTGGCGCGCCCATTCTCTCTCTGGCTCTCTGCCTCTTTCGCTCTCAAATAAATAAAAATAAACAAACAAAAAAAATGTAAAAGAAAAAAAAAATCCCGTGGTAATACCCTCCCTCCCCCCACTTTCCCCTTTGAAATTCCAAAGCATGGTGTCTTGAGCTGGCATTTCCTCAGTGAGAACTGTGAGCCACATGGAGAGTTGTACAAGACCGGGCTTGGCTGATCTGTCATGGGAAGGCGGTGGGGCTCCTCCCCCTACAGACATCAGGAGGACCTGTCCGTCCCAGCACTTTTGGCCTTCTGAGCCTTGAGAAGCTCAGGCTCAGGAGACTCCTGGTGCAGTGTGAGTGCAGGAAGGACGGGTTGGACGAGGCGTTCTGCTCTGTCCTGCATTCTAAGGCCAGGCTGGAGGCCAAGGAGTCCCACCTGGCAAAGGTCGCTGCTGTGGCTCTGTGGAAGCCTCGTGGGACTCATAGCCTGGTGTAGACCCACAGTGGACGGCTGGGTCTGCGAGGTGTGTTTGGAAGAGGCTGACAAAGATTTGTTGCTGTCAGATGTGATGAGGAACGCTGGAATCAAAGCGACTGTCATAGTGTGGGGGTTTGATTCAGGTGTCCCCCCTTAAACTTAGGTGTTCTGAATGCTAGATTCCCAGCTGGTGGAGATTTAGGAATTAACATCTCCTGGAGGGAGTGTATTGTTGGGGGCAGGCTTATGAGTGTTACAGCCTGTTTCCCCATGCCCAGTGTTTGGCACACTCGCCCGTTGCTACGGTCCACCTTATGTTGGCCAGGGGGTGATATCCACCCTCTGCTCATGCCATCATTTTCCTCTGCCATGGTGGAGCTTCCCCTCGAGCCTGTAAGCCAAAAATAAACCTCTTTTTCCCAGAAGCTGCTCTTGGTGGGGTGATTTCTATCAGCAATGGGAACCTGACTGCAACACATTGAGAAGACATCTGTCGTATACATCCCCTGAAAGAGCCACACGGGAAGTCCCCTGCCTTTGTACTTATATGGCAAAATACCCATAGAATGATCTGGAAAGCTGCTTTTTTACACTCTTGAACCTGGAAAGTTCAAGATAAAAGACCAGCAGGCTCAGGAGCTGATGAGGAGCCAAACTGCTTCCCTGAGATGGGCTGGGAACACCATTTTCCAGGGAACGGCATCTTCATCTGCAGAAGAGGTGGGAATTCCTGTGAGCCCCCCTTTTTATGAGGCAAGCCCAAAGCCCAATAGACTGGCCTTTCCCCTCCCTCCCTCCCTCCCTCCCTCCCTCCCTTCCTTCCTTCCTGTTATTGTGTGTGTGAGAGAGAGAGAGAGAGAGAGAAAGAGAGAGAGAGCATTGGCGTGCTAGGGCCTTTAGCCACTGCAGTCAAACTCCAGATGTGTGCGCCCCCTGGTGCTCATGTGCGCCATTGCGAGCTTGCGTCACTGTGTCTCTGGCTTACATGGGACCTGGAGAGTAGAACATGAGTCCTTAGGCTTTGCAGACAAGCGCCTTAACCACTAAGCCATCTCTCCAGCCCCATCCTGTGAGCCCTTTCTTTTAAAAAAAATACTTTATTTTTATTTATATATTTGACAGAGAAAGAGGGAGAGAGAGAGAGAGAGAGAGAGAGAGAGAGAGGAAGAGAATGGGCGCTCCAGGGCCTCCAGTCACTGCAAATGAACTCCAGAGGAGTGCGCCCCCTGTGCATCTGGCTAACGTGGGTCCTGGGCAATGGAACTGGGTCCTTCTGCTTTGCAGGCAAACGCCTTAGCTGATAACCATCCCTCCAGCCTCTTGTGAGCCCTTTTATAGAGGCACAAATTTCCTTTCCTGTGTTTCAGATTTTTTTTTAAATTTTTATTTATTTATTTATTTGAGAGTGACAGACACAGAGAGAAGGACAGATAGAGGGAGAGAGAGAGAATGGGCGCGCCAGGGCTTCCAGCCTCTGCAAACGAACTCCAGACGCGTGTGCCCCCTTGTGCATCTGGCTAACGTGGGACCTGGGGAACCAAGCCTCAAACCGGGGTCCTTAGGCTTCACAGGCAAGCGTTTAACTGCTAAGCCATCTCTCCAGCCCCTGTGTTTCAGATTTAATATGCTCATCTTGTCCTCTTTTGCAAGGTGGGAATGGAGATCACTGGCTGTAGGCCTTTCTTATTTATTGCTATGCACTTTCTTCTAAGCATAGCTTCGTCTGCATTCTAGGAAAGTTGGTATACTTATTTCCTACTTTCCTTATTATTATTATTATTTGGTTTCTTTCTTTCTTTTGAGGTAGGGTCTCACTCTAGCCCAGGCTGACCCTGGAATTCACCATGTAGTCTCAGGGTGGCCTCGAACTCATGGCAATCCTCCCACCTCTGCCTCCCGAGTGCTGGGATTAAAGGCGCGTGCCGCCACGCCCGGCTCTTATTTCCTACTTTCGTTCGGTTTCCGATTTGCTTTCTTCCCCCACACATGCTTTCTCCTTAGACTTTTATGCCCATTTACTTACCTGCGTATTCATGTCCACATACTTGGAAGGGTTTCAGATACATTTCTCATTAATTTTAATAACTCCTTTGTGGTCATGGGACATAGCTGTACGAGCTCACTACTTTTATGATGTGTCATTATGAGTTTGGGGTGGGGCGTTCTGTGAATGCCAGGGCAGTAGAATTACTGGATAGTTACTCCACCTTTGTTCCTTGTTTCAGTAACAGCCAGCGCCAGCTCTGTTGGGACGACTTGCCTATTTTACCTTTTGCTTGTCACATTTTGAAGCTATGTTGGTAGGCACATATATTGTAAAGTGAGTATGTTTCCTTGATGAATCAACCTCTGTACCTCTGTTCTCCTGAAGGTATTTCTCACACTAAAATCCTTCTAGTCTGATGCTAATGTAGCCACTGCCAATTTATTTTTTATTTTTTATTTTTATTTATTTGAGTGCGGCAGACAGAGAGAGAAACAGGCAGAGAGAGAGAGAATGGGTGCACCAGGGCCTCCAGCCACTGCAAACAAACTCCAGACGCGTGCGCCCCCTTGTGCATCTGGCTAACGTGGGTCCTGGGGAATCGAGCCTCGAACCGGGGTCCTTAGGCTTCACAGGCAAGCGCTTATCCGCTAAGCCACCTCTCCAGCCCCATTGCCACTTTCTTACGTCCCCTCTTCCTGCAGTGAATCCCCATCCTGTTACACACATCATCTTCCTGGGAGCTTTGTATTTGAAGATGCAGTACCAGGCTGGCCTTGAACTCAATGGGGATCCTCCTACCTCAGCCTCCCATGTACTGGGACTAAAGGTGCCATGACACTCAGCTTACATTCGTATTTTAATTTTACATATGATGATCTATCTACTATAGATAGTATAAAGACATGGTTTACTTTACTAACCAACCTTAAAATCTTGTCCTTTAGCAGCCCCATCCAGCCATCTGAGCATGGGGGCTCACTCCTGGGACCCCAACACTTGAGAGGTGGAGGCCAGACCATCTCTTTAAGTTTGAAGCCAGCCTGGGCTAATGAGACCATTTCAAAAACAAAAACAGAAACAAAGGAGCATTGAGATTGAAGGACTCAGGAACCAGGTGGACGCCATGACAGGATTCAGAATCCTCAGTAGGCCTAAGTTTCTGTTTCCTGGCAAGGTCTAACTTTTTATTTTCCAGAAAGGGTGGGTTTAATAGTTACTGGAAACTGCTTACACCATACATTCCTGTAGTCATAGATAAGTTCAATTCCCCTAGCACCAGCCCGCCAATTTTGCCCGCCAAAATCCTAAGCCAACCAGAAGAGTACACTGTTTAAATCAACCAATCATGTACCCATCCCCTTCTATGTTCAAAGCCCTATAAAAACCCTACCCTCCCACTACTTGGGGCTCTTGTACGGATCCTCTGCATTGGTGAAATCAAGAGACCGTGCTTAAGCCCAAAATAAAGCTCCTTGCCCTTGCATACATATTTGATTCTCCTTTGGTGGTCACTGGGGGTGCCGAGAGCTGGGCATAACAAGATCCTTCATATCTGAGGTACCACCAGGCCTGGGCTTAGACGTTGGATGCTGCTGCCATAGTTTGCTTTATAACTGTCCTCTCCCTGTGCATGTTGATCACTGGCCCATCCACTACACCTCTTTTCTTTAGCATCTTAGTATCTGCTTTGCAGCTTCCTATATATGGCATTTCAAAGATTATCATGCCACTGCCCATGCATGAGATATCAGCATATCACACTTTGCTTTTTGTTTTTATTTAATTTATTTATTAAGAGAGAGAGAGAGAATTGGCACAGTAGGGCTGCTAGCAACTGCAGATGAACTCCAGACACATGCACCACCTTGAGCATCTGGCTTACGTGGGTCCTGGGGACTTGAACCTGGGTCCTTGGGCTTTGCAGGCAAGCGCCTTAACTCCTGAGTCATCTCCAGCCCCATATCACACTTTCATTGTCTTCCCTCCCTTCCTGCTGCTGCGTTCATATTTTAATTTTGCATATGCTAAAGCCTCCACAATATGCTCTTGTTATTTTTGCTTTGAACAGTCAGCTTCTCAAGAGATTAAGAAGACTTTTACAAAAAGAAGAAGAAGAAAAACAAAACAAAGCAAAACAACCCTTTTCTATCTATGTGAGTGGTTCCCATTTCAAGCCCATTCTTTACCCTGGTTAGATGTGAATTTTCTTATGCTATTTTCCTTCCTTCCAAGAAAAATCCACTAAATACTTTGCAGTGTAAACTTGCTTGCACACAAATGTGCAGATTTTTAAAAATGTGTTAAGCCTTTGCTTTGTAGGAGTTCTCCTGATGAATATAGACTTCTAATGCAGCTAGTTTTGCGTGCTTTTGCTTGCTTTGGTGGGCAGCGTCTCCTGCCCTTGGTAACATCTGTTATCTTAGGCATTCCAACACCTATGTCGTGGCCCCTCACTGTGACAGAAGTCACACACGGAGAGCATTTTTTCATGAGTTCACTTGTCATCCGTAAATCTTCGGTGATCTGTCAATATAAATATTTTTCTCATTAAAGATCTCATTTTAGGGCTGGGAAGATGGATTACCACATGCATCTGCAGTTTGTTTGCAGTGGCTGGAGGCCCTGGCATGAGCATTCTCTCTCTCTCTCTCTCTCCAATAAATAAATAAAATATTTATTTAAAAAAAAATCTTGCAGGACTGGAGAGATGGTTTAGCAGCTAAGCAAAGCCAAAGGATCCAGTTCTATTCTCTAGGACCCATGTAAGCCAGATGTACAAGGTAGCTCATGCATCTGGAATTTGTTTGCCCTGGCACGCCCATTCTCACTCTCTTTCTGTCTCTGCCTCTTTCCCTCTCTCAAATAAATAGAAAATTTAAAAAAAATTAAAAAGCTTTGCTTTTCAGGGCTGGACAGATGGCTTAGTGGTGAAGGCACTTGCCTGCAAAGCTTAAGGACCCATGTTCGACGTGTCCCCGCGTGTATGGCAGTAATGTGAACATGCAGCCTACCGCCCAAAGCATGCACTGTGGGTGTCTTCAGTGGAGGTGGACTAAGTGTCTTGAGGGACTGCAGAGACTCTCTGGTCATCTAGAGCATAGATCTTCGTCAGTGGTATCTGTCTCCTTTTACTCTTTTCTATTTTTTCCTTCTTTCCCTTCTTGCCCTTTCCTGTCTTTTCCCCTCCCTCCATCCCTCCCTTCCTCTTGATTTTTTTCTTAATATTTACTTATTTACTTATGGGAGACAGGCAGATGAATGAGAGAGAGAGAGAATTGGTGTGTCAGGCATGTCGAACATGGGTCCTTAGGCTTCGCAAGCAAGTGCTTTAAGCATTAAGCCATCTCTCTAGGCCCCATCTTCTTCCTTCCTTCCTTCCTTCCTTCCTTCCTTCCTTCCTTCCTTCCTTCCTTCCTTCCTTCCTTTCTTTCTTTCTTTCTTTCTTTTTAGGTAGAGTCTCACTCTAGCTCAGGCTAACCTGGAATTCACTACGTAGTCTCAGGGTAGCCTTGAACTCATCATGATCCTCCTACCTCTGCCTCCCGAGTGCTGAGATTAAAGGCGTGCGCCACCACACCTGGCTCCCATCCTCTTAAAAAAAAAAAAAAAAAAAAAAAAAAAATTTTTTTTTTTTTTTGAGCTGGGCATGCAAATTCCAGGTCAGCCTGAGCTAGAGTGAGACCCTACCTCAAAACAAAAAAATTTTTTTTTCAAGTTCCTTTTTCCTTTTCTTTTATTTTGGTGATGTGTGGAAAGGTTCTATGTGGTGTAATCGTGTGTGTACATACCCCGTGCACACGCGTGCTGAGGCCAGAGGAGAGCATCAAGCGTGTCCTCTGTGAGTCACTTCTGCGATATTCCTTGAGACGAAGTCGCTGCACCTGGAGCTGCTGTTCTCTGGTCTCTGACTGAGCAGTGAGCCCGAGCGTCTCTGCCTCTGCCACAGCTCAGCACTGGGGTGATGCGCACACACGGACGTGCCTGGTTTGTTCGATGGTTGTTGCAGATTGAGCTCAGGCCTCATGTTTGCACAGCAAGCGCTCTCACAAACTGATCCATCTCCTGAGCATCTCCTTCCTTCTTTCCTTCCTTCCCCTCCCCTTCCTTCCCTCCCTCTCCTCCCTTCCTTCCCTCCCTCTCCTTTCTCCCTCCCTGCTTCCTTCCTGCCTTCCTCCCTTCTTTTCCTTCCTTCCCTCCCCTCCCCTTCCTTCCTTCCTCTTTCCCTCCCTCCCTCTCCTCCCTTCCTTCCCTCCCTCTTTCCTTCCTTCCTCTCTCCCTCCCTCTCTTTCCTTCCTGCCTTCCTCCTTTCTTTTCCTTCTTCTTTTTAAAAATTTTTGTTTTTTATTTATTTATTTGAGAGCGACAGACAGAGAGAGAAAGAGGCCCATAGATAGATAGAGAATGGGCACTCCAGGACCTCTAGCCACTGCAAAGGACCTCCAGACACGTGCACCCCTTGTACGTCTGGCTAATGTGGATCCTGGGGAATCGAGCCTTGAACTGGGGTCCTTAGGCTTGACAGGCAAGCGCTTAACCACTAAGCCATCTCTCCAGCCCCCTTTCCTTCTTTCTGACAGAAAGTTAGTGGGTCCAATCTCACGCAGGTCTCATTTGCATAATCCTAGCAGCTGTCAGTTGAAGAAAACAAGGGGCAATGTCATGCTCAGAAGTTGGCATTTCATAATGACACCTGATTAACTGTTCTTGTCTCTGAAGTCTGGCTGGAGTGGGGTTTTGAGGGCACTGAGCGGCTTTCCATTGTCCAGGTAGATCTGGAGCTTTGGGTTGTTTGTTTTAAATATACTTTACTTATTTATTTGAGAGAGACAGAGTGAGAATGGGCACACCAGGGCCTCCAGCCACTACAGACGAACTCCAGACGCATGCGCCCTCTTGTGCATCTGGGCTTACGTGGGATCTGGGGAATCAAGCATGGGTCCTTAGGTTTCACAGGCAAGCACCTGAACCACTAAGCCATCTCTCCGGCCTGACCTAGAGCTTTGGAAAGAGAGAGAAGGACCTGCCCTGGGCACATCAGGAGGGCCCCCAAGGGACATTTGAGAAAGTCTGGGCAAGGGCTCAGGGCCTCAGGGTGAGGGTCATCAAAACCAGGAGCAGCTGGCCCTGTGACATCCCTGGGGAAGAGCCCTGGGTCTATACCACATCACCAGGTCACACAGATGACAGAACTCGAGGCCGTTCCTGCTCTCCATTATCCTCTCGCACCTTGGAGAGCTGATAACAGCTCACCATGGGTGACTGCCATTGGAGCGTCCAGTGATCCCGGGACACCATGAGCGAGAATAAGTAGACATGTTTATGCACACACTTTTCTTTCTTTTCAAATGTTTATTAACAACTTCCATGATTATAAAAAACATCACATGGTTATACCCTCCCCGCCCCACTTTCCCCTTTGAAACTCTATTCTCCATCATATCCCCTCCCCATCTCAATCAGTCTCTTTTATTTTGATGTCATGATCTTTTCCTCCTCTTATGATGGTCTTGCGTAGGTAGTGCCAGGCGCTGTGAGGTCATGGAGATCCAGGCTGTTTTGTGTACACACACTTTTCTTCTCCATGTCATCCCTTCTTGGGCACTGCCACCCACTGTGGCAGTCAGCTTCACGTGGCTGGCAGAAAAACACCCGACCAAAAGCAGCTTGTGGGAGGAAAGGATTTATTTTGGCTCCATGATGGCAGGGAAAACGATGGCATGAGCAGAGGGTGGACATCACCTCTTGGCCAACATAAAGGGCAGACAATAGCAGCAGGAGAGTGTGCCAAACACTGGCAAGGAGAAGCTGGCTGAAACACCTATAAGACGACCCCCAGTAATACATAGCGTCTAGAAGGATCCAATTTCCAAAGCTGGGGACCTGACATTCAGAGCCCATAAGTTTATGGGGAACACCTGAATCAAACTGCCACACCCACAGTGCAGCATCTCCAGGATTTGGGTGACATGCTGTGATAGTTTGAATAGATGGCCCCCAATATTTTCAATATATTCAGTGTTTTGTTAGCTTGGAGTTCGCATCTGTAGCCACCTGGCTGGAGCGGTGGCGCGCTGGGCTGATCTTAGGGTGTGGTGGTGGCTTTGAGATTCTAATCTAAAGATATGCAAAGTGCGCCTGGCTGGGGTTCCTGAAGTGTGCTGTGCTGTGTGGCTTTTGGCTTTCAGGCTTGTGCTTCTCTCTGTGTGTTTGGTCTTGGGAAGGCAGGCCAGCTTCTCCTGCCATTATGGAACTTCCCCTGGATCTGTAAGCTTCAATAAATACCCCTTCCTCCATAACTGAGCCTGGTCTGGACGATCATCTCAGCGAACCCGAGGCTGTCTGCTCCACACACACTTGCTTTCGCAAGCAGAGGTCTTGAGTTCGTGGTGTCACAGGAGACCCGCATGTCACCTGCCTGGCTCTTCACGGTGGAGGGTTTGTCTCAGCAGGGCCCTTGTGCATAGTTTCAGCGGGAGTGGAGCTGGCCCAGATCTCTTCAGATCTCAAGCAGCTCCTTAAGTTACTTGACTCTAAAAAGCGGCAGAGCTGTGGGACGCCAGGCAGGACTTCTGTGAACACACTGACCAGTGCACCCTGTTCCTCCAAACCCTCGTGTTGGTCAGAGTTAAGGGCAAAAGTTCTACTTCATTAGTGAATTTTTAGAATTATCCCTGTGGCAGTCAGCTTCACGTTGCTGGCAGAAAACATCCAACTAAAAGCAGCTTATGGAAAAAAAAAAAGGTTTATTTTGGCTTACAGACTAGAGGGGAAGCTCCATGATGGCAGGGAAAATGATGGCATGAGCAGAGGGTGGACATCACCCCCTGGCCAATACAAGGTGGACAATAGCAACAGGAGAGTGTGAAAAACACTGATAAGGGGAAGCTGGCTGTGATACCCAGAAGCCAGACCCCAACAATACACTGCCTCCAGGGGGCTCTAATTTCCAAATTGCCACTAGCTAAGGAATTAGCATTCAGAACACATAAGTTTATGACTGACACCTGAATCAAATCACCACAATCTTCATTAAAAATGTATTGATAGGGCTGGAGAGATGGCTTAGCGGTTAAGCGCTTGCCTGTGAAGCCTAAGGACCCCGGTTCAAGGCTCGGTTCCCCAGGTCCCACGTTAGCCAGATGTACAACGGGGCGCATGCGTCTGGAGTTCGTTTGCAGAGGCTGGAAGCCCTGGCGCGCCCATTCTCTCTCTCTCCCTCTATCTGTCTTTCTCTCTGTGTCTGTCGCTCTCAAATAAATAAATTAATTAATAAAAAAATGTATTGATAGAGTTGGAGAGATGGCTTAGTGGTTAAGATGTTTGCCTACAAAGCCAAAGGACCCAGGTTCAGTTCCCCAGGACCCATGTAAACCAGATTCACAAGGGGGTGCATGCATCTGCAGTTTGTTTGCAGTGGCTGGAGGCCCTGACGTGCCCATTCTCTATCTGCCTCTTTCTCTCTCTCTCTCAAATAAATAAATAAAAATAAACTTTAAAAAGTAAGAAAGTGTTTTGATAGGGCTGGAGAGATGGCTTAGCAATTAAGGTGCTTGCCTGTGAAGCCTGAGGACCCAGGTTTGATTTTCCAGTACCCACGTAAGCCAGATGCACAAGGGGATGCATGCATCTGGAGTTCATTTGCAGTGGCTGGAGGCCCTGGTGCGCCCATTTTCTCTCTCTTAAATAAGCAAATAAATAGCATATTTAAAAATGTATTGATAACCCAGAATGGGACTGTTTTTTTTTTTTCAGATAGTGTTCTTTAAGCTAGAAGTGTTTGCCTGCACACCCTTAGCTGTGCCAAGCCTCCAAGTGAGCCGCACTGTGTTCAGACAGACATTTATTCAGATGGATAATGTCATCTTACACCATTCTCCTTTGGCGTCTGTTTAGAATCAAAGGATCAGTTCGGATTCCCATTGGGAGCAAACTGCGGTTAGAAAGCTATGATAATGGGCTGGAGAGATGGCTTAGCAGTTAAGGTACTTGCTGGCAAAGCCGAAGGACACAGGTTTGATTCCCCAGTACTCACGTAATCCAGATGCACGAGATCGCACAAGCGTCTGGAGTTTGTCTGCAGTGGCTGGAGGCCCTGGTGTGCCCATTTTCTCTATGTGCCTCCCTCTCTCTCTCTTTCTCAAATACATAAAGACATAAATAAATAAACGATGTAAAAGCGTTAAAATACATTTCTTGATCACTTCAGAAGGGTGGTTGGTACATGAAACCTCTCTGCCTCTGGATCTGTGAGACAACATAACCCTCTTCTCTTTAGGAAGCTGGCGATCAAAGGCGTTTGCTGTTGTGACAGGAAGCCGGCATGTACGGCTTGCTTGTTAAAGTATCCCATACAGGGCTGGAGAGATGGCTTAGCGGTTAAGCGCTTGCCTGTGAAGCCTAAGGACCCCGGTTCGAAGCTCGGTTCCCCAGGTCCCACGTTAGCCAGATGCACAGGGGGGTGCACGCATCTGGAGTTCGTTTGCAGAGGCTAGAAGCCCTGGCGCGCCCATTCTCTCTCTCTCCCTCTATCTGTCTCTCTCTCTGTCTGTCGCTCTCAAATAAATAAATAAATAAAAATTTTAAAAAAAAAGTATCCCATACATTGGTGAAGAGACAGAGGGATCATTTTCTAAGGAAGCCTGAATACTTCCCAGAAGGTACATCTAGGAATGAATCTTTCCTCAGGGTTGTATTCTGCTGCCAAATGTAGTAAAACTCTTAGGAGAAAAAAACAAAACAAAACAAAAACAGTGGGCAAAATAGACTTTTGGGCTGGAGAGCTGGCTTGCCTGCAGAGCCTAATGGCCTGGGTTTAGTCCCCCACTAGCTACATGAATCCAGACGTATGAAGTGGTGTATGCATGTGAAGTTCATTTGCAGTGGCTAGATGCCTGATGCGCCTATTCTCTCTCTCTCTCTCTTTTCTCTTTGCCTTTCTGTCTCTGCTTACAAATAAGTAAATAAATAATGTTGAAAACAATAGACTTGTGCATGGAACCACAGTCACTGTGAGTTCAAGGTTACCTGTACAAGATCTGCACATGATAGGCCAGTCAACTCTTTGTTCTGGAGAGAAGAAAGGCTCATGAAACCACTCTCCTCCCCAAGGAATAGTGACCGGGACTGGCTGGTGACAGGGAGTCTTTCTCTTCCTTAGGGTAGCCACTAGTAATTGAAGGGAAGAAGATAGATTACAACAGGATCAGGGACACGGGCAGAGTCGTGTGGGGTACATTTGATCAAGGTATAATATATATGTAAGATGTTATTAAACAACAACAACAGCTTCATGCCAGGCATGGCAATATATGCCCTTAATCCCAGCACTCTACATGCAAAGGTAGGCGGGTGAGTTTGAGGTCACCCTGGGACTACAGGGTGAGTTCCAGCTCAGCCTGGACTAGAGTGAGATCCTACCTCAAAAAAAAAAAAAAAAAAAAATTATAAAGAAAACAGATTTTTCTCGGGAGACAGAGGTAGGAGGATTGCCATGAGTTCGAGGTCACCTTGAGACTACATAGTGAATTCCAGGTCAGCCTGGGCTAGAGTGAGACCCTACCTCAAAAACAAAACAAAACACCACCAACAGAACAGACTTTTAGCCAGGTATGATGGCACATGCCTTTAATCCCAGTACTTGGAAGACAGAGATAAGAGGATCCTTGTGAAGTTGAGGCCAGCGTGGAACTATGAATGAGTTTCAGGTCAGCCTGGCTAGAGTGAGACCCAACATCAAAACCAGTCCTCTCTTGCCGGGGGTGGTGGCGCACACCTTTAATCCCAGCACTCGGGAGGCAGAGGAAGGAGGATCGCCATGAGTTCAAGGCCACCCTGAGACCACAGAGTTAATTCCAGGTCAGCCTGGACCAGAGTGAGACCCTACCTCGAAAAACCAAAAAAAAAAAAACAACAAAAAAAAACAATCCTCTCCCCCCCCAAAAAAAGACTTGCACATTTATTTACATTCTAACTTTCTTAAAATATTTTTTCTTTTGTCATTAAAGTTCTAACATTCTATGTTCTAACTTAATTGTTTCCTCTGAATTCTTTCTAATTTTTTTAAATGTAGGAATAAGGTTTCTAATAGTAAATGATTGAGTTGAAAATAAAATCTGGGGACATGTCTGCATTTGGTTGGAGTGTGGCAGAGACCCTGTCTAGAATGCCTCTGGGCCTCCCCAGGTGGCCATGCCTTCAAGGTCTCCCCCCCACATCTCAGTTTCAATGGAATCTTCTCAGAGTGCCTGACCTCAACTCTTCCTGCCACTGGGGTGGCCATGCCCTAGTTGGGGAATGGTTTGTACCAACTGCTGAGGAGCCCCAGAGGGGGCTGCAAGTTTGAGTGGCTCTGTTCCCAATTCCCACTCAGGCTTGTCGGTTGTGGTGCTTTGTGACCAGCCCTGGGAGGCGGTTGCAACAGGTGAAGTGGGACCGATGGAGGAGGGTTGCCATGGGCCTGATTGTGGCCATCAGATATGCCCAGAGGGTTAGGGTTAGCCACCTGCATGTTGAGTGAGATAGAGCTGGGAAATACCAGAGGCTCTTTAGGCTGGGGGAGGCCCATTTGATCAGCTGAAAGGCCTAGGCCAAGGGGTGAGAGAAAGACAAGAGGCCCACCAAAGGATGGGTTGAGGGGGCAGCATCAAAAAAAGATGACCTGGCCGGGTGTGGCGGTGCACCCATTTAATCCCAGCACTCAGGAGGCAGAGGTAGGAGGGTCACCGTGAGTTCGAGGCCACCCTGAGATTACCAAGTGATTTCCAGGTTTGCCTGGGCTAGAGTGAGACCCTACTTCAAAAAACCAAAAAATAAAATTATATATATATATATATATATATCCCATCAGCGGTCTTTTTCTTTTTGGTTTTTCGAGGTAGGGTCTCATTCTAGCCAAGGCTGACCTGGAATTCACTATGGAGTCTCAGGGTGGCCTCAAACTCACAGGGATCTTCCTACCTCTACCTCCCGAGTGCTGGGATTAAAGGCATGTGCCATCACCCTGTAGCTTCACATCAGTTATTTGCTGGGCGAAGCGGCATTGTGCCCTTCTGCCACCACTGCCTATGCTGTCGGAGACCTCTGCCCATCTCTTCCTGTGGCATGCGCTTGCCCCTTCCCAGTGAAGTGTGGACATGGGGGTCACCGTCAGGAGGATGCTGGGAAGTGGCTTGTTTGTCCAGGAAGGCTATAATAGAGGCATGATGGCACTGGACCCTCACCATCCTGTATCCTGGCATCCTACAGACTAGATTGGCACACAATCCCTGTGGTGGTTTGATTCAGGTGTCCCCCCCATAAACTCAGGTGTTCTGAACGCTAGGTTCCCAGCTGATGGAGATTTGGGAATTAACAGCTCCTGGAGGCAGTGTATTGCTGGAGGCGGGCTTATGGATCTTATAGCCTCTTTCCCCATGCCAGTGTTTGGCCCACTCTCCTGTTGCTATCGTCCACCTGATGTTGGCCAGGGGGTGATGTCCACCCTCTGTTCATGCCATCGTTTTCCCCTGCCATTGTGGAGCTTCACCTTGAGCCTGGAAGCCAAAATAAATCTCTCTTTCCCAGAATCTGTTCTTGGTTGGGTGATTTCTACCAGCAATGGGAACTGGACGGCAACAATCCCATTTCATGTGCCCAACAGCATGATCAAGATTGGCCCCTCACCTTGGGTCCTACGTCCTTGTCGAAGGTGAGGGTCCTTTCTGTGGTAAAATTGTTCCTTGCCTTCCGGATACTGCCAGATCATGGCGGTTGTCCTTGTTCCTCTGACCCCTGTCCCTCGTCTGGCTCGTGTCTCTTCCTGTGATGATAGCCCCTCGCCCCAGCCCTGCAGACTGGAGGTGGGTTATGAGTGGGAACTTAACAGGCGCCACTTCCCAATGAGAAAAACGAAAAGCTGGAGGCTCAGAGACGATGGGACTCGGGACTAGACGGAGGGCAGAAGGAGATGCCAAGAAGTGTATGCGTGCTTAGTGAAGCGGTGATTTCCCATTTTTTATTTTAATTTCCATTCTATTGTATACTTAACAGTAAAACTGCTGTCCCAATGAATCACTGGATGCCAAAGGCATTTGCATGCATCTGTTGGTGCCGTGGTTCCCAGCCAAGTCTTCCCCTTTCAGGACAAAGCTGATGCGACGTGGCATCTCAATGTGGTGTTCGCTGCTGTCAGCACGTCTGTGACAGGCGGACTTTCGCGGGGCTGATAATGTCAGCAAGGGATTATTTCAGCCTGACACTTGGCACAGAGTTCTTAGCTAAAAGCATTTTTGGAAAGTGGGATTTTTTTTTTTTTTTTTAATCTCTATTCCATTCAGAGAGAAGAGTGGGGCCAACCCCCTGGTTCTGATATTTTCATTTAAAAAAAAATGTAAAAACACAATCCCCAGGCAGGCGATCTATGATCTATCTGCACAGCCAGCCTGACGTTGGAGCTTTTTTTGGGGGAAAAAAAAAAAAAATCCCTCATTCAACAAGTCGGAGCTGTGTGAACGGCCGCTCCGCTTTCCCGCCACGGCTGGGCTGTGATGTCGCTCCAACGCCACACACAGATCCTTCTGTCCTTGGCTGGACGCTGGCCAGGCGCTCTTGCCTATGAGGCGGGATCACAATGAACCTGGGCCAGCTCAGCCCTGGAAGTGCCAGCACCACAAAAGCCCTCTGTCCCAGGCCTGACTGGCTTTAGACAGCGAGGTTCCCACCCTCGCCCTGACCTGCGGGTGATGGACTCTGAGACGGGCTCCTGGCGGCAAGGTGCTGCCTTATTTAATCAGGTCAGCCTGTCGGGAGGCTCAGCCGGTGATGGAGACGCCCTGGTTCTGGGGATCTGGTATTTTCTGGCCCTTTGACCAGTCTCCCTGGTTCTCCAGGAAACACTTCACTCCCCGAATGCACATAAGCCGTTTCTTCTTTTCAAACAAATGTTGGCCCCAGTCATATGCCTGCTACCGATGAGGCCAGCATGGGCTCCCCACGGTCCCCTGAACCCTGTGTGTGAGTGTCTATGGGCTGTCCTGTTTGGTGCCCAAGTCCTCCTTGTTTTACAGTTTGGCTTTGAATCGGAACTGTTTCGGATGCTTCCCTAGCAGGAAACATGATGGGAATTGCAATAGGATTCTCTGAAGCCCACGGTGTGAGTGTGTGTGTGTGTGTGTGTGTGTGTGTGTGTGTGTGTGTAGGGTATCTGGGTATCCGAAAAGGCTCTCTGGTGGGTCTGGAGGCTAGAGCCTGCTGGCCCCCACGGGTTGTTTGACAGCCACCTCTTTTTTTTTTTTGTCGTTATTTTTATTTATTTGAGAGCAACAGACAGAGACAGAAAGAGGCAGAGAGAGAGAGAGAGAGAGAGAGAGAATGGGCACGCCAGGGCTTCCAGCCACTGCAAATGAATTCCAGATGCGTGCACCCCCTTGTGCATCTGGATAACGTGGGTTCTGGGGAATCAAGCCTTGAACCGGGATCCTTAGGCTTCACAGGCAAGCGCTTAACTGCCACACCATCTCTCCAGCCCCGACAGCCACCTCTTTACCCCACAGAGCACTCGGGTCTGCCCTTGGAGCCGAGTGAGCCCACAGGCCTGGGGGCTTTGCAGTGATAGGGGAAGTGAGTTGTGGTCTTTGGATAATCCTATTGGCATGTGGGGGTCTTGGGGACCGGTTGGAGGCAGCTGACCTGTTGATAGGGGACCATGGGATGGGAGCCTTTCCCCTGGGAGACATGACATGTGTAACAAAGGGCTCTGGGCAGGGTCCTCAAGATGCCAACAGACCCAGGGAAAGGCAGGCCGCACCTGACCTGGTGGATTTACAGTGCAAGCTCTTGCAGGTTCTCAGCGTGACCTTTCTGACTTGGCCTGACAGGTACCCTGCAGAACTTCCTGCAGGCTCAGCTGAGCTTCCCGTCAGAACTTGCCAGACTTCACGTTTGGAAATGGGTAAGGCAGGAGGGGGTGGATTTGTCCCTCCCTTCCTGGACACCGTCCTGGAGTTGGAAACGGGCAAAGTGGATTAAAAAAAAAAAAGGCAGTGGGTGTATCCCTCAATTCCTTCCTGGAAGGAAGCAGCCGAGTGCCGTCTCCCCTCCCAGTACCTTCCTCCTGTTCTGGACACAGCCCTCAAGTGACCATGGCCCAGTCCCCACAGAGCAGAAGCCAGGCTGGAGGCCAAGTTGGCCGACCACCGCCATATGGGTGGCCCTAAAACCCTCAGTCCTGTCTCTTTTTTTTTTTTTTTTTTTTTTTGAGGTACGGTTTTATTCTACTCAGGCTGACCTGGAATTCACTCTGTAGTCTCAGGGTGGCCTCAAACTCATGGCGATCCCCCTACCTCTGCCTCCCGAGTGCTGGGATTAACGATGTGTGCCACCATGCCCGGTTTAACATTCTTTTCCTGAATGCTAAATTTAATCAGAAAACTGTAGCCTTTCCCCAAAACAAAAATCCTTTACCTTAACAATTATGTTTTTTTGACCAGTTAATTTTTTTTTTCAAGATAGGGTTTCAGTCTAGTCCAGGCTGACCCGGAATTCACTATGTAGTCTCAGGGTGGCCTCGAACTCATGGCGATCCCCCTACCTCTTCCTCCTGAGTGCTGGGATTAAAGGCGTGCGCCACCACACCTGGCTTTTTTTTTTTTTTTTTTTAAGTAGGATCTCACTGTAGCCCAGGCTGACCTGGAATTCACTATGTAGTCTCAGAGTGGCTTGAACTCACGGTGATCCTCCTACTTCTGCCTCCCGAGTGCTGAGATTAAAGCCGTAAGCCACCACACTGGCTTTTTTTTAAATTTTTTTTGTTCATTATTTATTTATTTATTTGAGAGTGACAGACACAGGGAGAAAGACAGATAGAGGGAGAGAGAGAGGATGGGCGCGCCAGGGCTTCCAGCCTCTGCAAACGAACTCCAGACGCATGCGCCCCCTTGTGCATCTGGCTAACGTGGGACCTGGGGAACCGAGCCTCGAACCGGGGTCCTTAGGCTTCACGGGCAAGCACTTAACCGCTAAGCCATCTCTCCAGCCCCCCCTTTTTTTTAATATAGGGTTTCACTGTAGCCCAGGCTGACCTGGAATTCACTATGTAGTCCCAGGCTGGCCTCTCAACTCCTACCTCTGCCTCTTGAGTGCTGGCATTAAAGGCGTGTGCCACCACATCTGGCAGGGGGGAAAAAGAGAGAAAGAATGGATATGCCAGGGCCTCTATCCACTGAAAACAAACTCCAGATGCATGTGCCACTTAGTGCGTCTGGATTTACGTGGGTAGTGGGGAATCGAACTACGGTCGTTTATGCTTTCCGGGCAAGCGCCTTAACCGCTGAGCCATCTCTCCAGCCCT
The DNA here is from genome assembly GCF_020740685.1 of Jaculus jaculus. Classification (NCBI taxonomy): domain Eukaryota; kingdom Metazoa; phylum Chordata; class Mammalia; order Rodentia; family Dipodidae; genus Jaculus; species Jaculus jaculus. The sequence goes on from NC_059121.1 coordinate 6,443,734, forward strand.
TGTTTTGCATCTTTGTCTCCATTCTCCAACCGTTCTCATCCCTGTGACCTTACAGTGTGCTCCCCAGGGGATGTGGCAGGTGGCGGGGCGGAGACCGAGGCCTCTCACGTCTTTTCATGTGTCCACACCGCGCCCTCGTCCCTGCGTGAGGACGGCCGCTCTGCCCAGCAGAGTGGAGGCATCTGGTGACAAGGGCCAAGGGGAGGTCTGTGGAGTGGTCAGCGCGGGGCCCTTGAGAAGGGTGACCCTGGGGCAGAAGGGAAGCCCCGGCCAGGCCAGGGAGGGTGTGTACGGTCCACTTCACACACCTTCAGATTCCTTGTGCGGATGATTTTTTTCAGCGCGTGTTGGGAGTCATGTGTGAGCGCGGTCGCGTGAGCAGGGTCGGTGGGATGTGTGTGAGGCGGGTCAACAGTCAATGCGTGTGATTCAGGCACAGGACAGGCATGCTCGTGGCATCAGGCCGTTGGTAGAGGTGCCGGTCTCCTTTGTATCTGGAGGGGTTTAGTTTCCCAACCCAACGGATTTTAGCCACTCTTTAGCCCGAAGGCTGCAGACCAGGAGGACGGGAGCTGCTTGCCCATCACTAAATCAACCCACTGCACTGTGTGGATAAGATGCTTCTGTGCAAGATGTTTCGGGGTGCAAATAATCCCCACTCCCACTCTAACATAAACTGATATGGACTTTTTTTTTTGGTTTTTCGAGGTAGGGTCTCACTCTGGTTCAGGCTGACCTGGAATTCACTATACAGTCTCAGGTGGCCTCGAACTCACGGTGATCCTCCTACCTCTGCCTCCCAGTGCTGGGATTAAAGGCGTATGCCACCACACTGGGCTTCTTTTCTTTTGTAAAATCTATTTTATTTATTTATTTGAGAGAGAGAAAGAGGGAGAGAGAGAGAGAGAGAATGGGCACTCTAGGGCCTCCAGCCACTACTAATAAACTCCAGATGCACAGATGCATACGTCCCCTTGTACATCTGGCTTACGTGGGTTCTGGAGAATCAAACCTGGGTCCTTGGGCTTTGCAGGCAAATGCTTTAAGTGCTAAGCCATCTCTCCAGCAGACCCCCTACTTTTTTGTTGTTTTGTTTTTTTGTTTTTTGAGGTAGGGTCTCACTGTAGCTCAGGTTGACCTGGAATTCACAATGTAGTCTCAGGGTGGCCTCAAACTCATGGTGATCCTCCTACCTCTGCCTCCCGAGTGCTGGGATTAAAGGCGTGCACCACCATGCCTGGACTTTTGGACTTTTATTTCATTTATTTATGAGAGAGAGAGAGAGGAAGGTATATAGAGAGAATGAATACTTTGTGTATCTGGCTTATGTGGGTCCTGGGGAATTGAACCTGGGTTCTTTGGCTTTGTAGGCAAGTGCGTTAACTGCTAGGCCACCTGTCCAGCTCCAGATGGACTTTTCTATAGAAATGAGTATGATTGGCCCTTGCTGAGATAATGCCTCACCTTTAAATTTTATTTATTTATTTATTTATTTATTTATTTTATGAGGTGGAGAGAGAGAGAGGAAGAATGGGCATTCCAGGCCTCCAGCCACTGCAGACGAACTCCAGACACGTGCGCCCCCTGGTACATCTGGATAATGCCTCAGTTTTAGAGTTTTCCTTTTATCTGTTCACTGGCTTTAGGTGCCGAGATGAACCCATCACGCATGACAGACAAGTGCTCTGCTGCTCAGCGAAAGCCCGGCTAAGTTTTCTCTTCTTTTTTATTTTGTTTTTTCAAGGTAGGGTCTCACGCTGTCCAGGCTGACCTGGAATTTACTATGTAGTCTCAGGGTGGCCTCGAACTCTCAGCGATCCTCCTACCTCTGCCTCCCGAGTGCTGGGATTAAAGGCGTGCGCCACCACGCCCGGCTAAGTTTTCTCTCCTAAGTAGTAAAGCGTGCCTGGGTGACAAGGCCTTCCCTGCTGATGCTCGGGGAAACGGCACGTAGCCCGAGGTTGGCCTTCTGCACCCGTTCTGCTGTGGGCAAGGTGTGAAGCATCCTAGGCTCCCTCCCGCAGAAGACGGTGCCATCACAGTCACAGGGGAGGCTGCGGTGTGCCACGGATGGCCAGTCCTGTCTCCAGCTGGGTCCAGCAGGGTGGTGAGACTGGTGACGTCCCGGGAGCTGGGTGGCTGTGCCCATGGGGGGACGGTTCCCTGGGAACTGCAGTTGACCTGGCGCCTGCTCGCCAGGAAGGGTGAAACCACGTTTGCACACGGCGCCCCTTTGTTCCCGGAGGCTCAAGTGCTCCTTGAAGGACTGAAGTCTCAGGGGCCATCAAGCCTTGGTTCCTTCCCGAAACCTCTCAGGTGTTCTGCACAAAAGGTGCCACCGTGGCCCGCTCCTCTCCACCCTTTGTAAACACTAGCAATTTCCAATCCCAGCTTTGCGTTCCTAAGATCTCGCCATGTTCAGTACACTCACTCGCCGAGGCTTCCTCTCCTCACCATTGCCCAAAATGCGTCCTCCAAAGGACTGACCACGTTTGTGTTTGGGGGGGCGGTGTATGAAAAGCTGTGCTTATGAAATGTGCCGGGTCTTAGCTGCATGAAAACCAGAAAGCAGAAAGTACAGGGTCCACCACAAAAGCTTGGTGGACAAGTAAACCAGTGATCTGGCCTGTTTATGTGTTTTCTCTCCCTCCCTCTCTCTCTCTCTCTCTCTTTTGTTTTGGTTTTTCGAGGTAGAATCTTCTCTTGCTTTAGCCCAGGCTGACCTGGAATTTACTATGTAGACTTAGGGTGGCCTTGAACTCAAGGCAATCTTCCTACCTCTGCCTCCTGAGTGCTGGGATTAAAGGTGTGTACCACCACACCTGACTGTTTTTTTTTTTTTAAAGTTTATTTTTATTTTTTGAGAGAGAGAGAGAGAGAGAAAGATGCAGAGAGAGGGAGAGAGAATGGGCACGCCAGGGACTCCAGCTATTTCAAATGAACTCCAGATGCATGTTCCCCCTTGTGCATCTGGCTTATGTGGGTCCTGGGGAATCAAACCAGAGTCCTTTGGCTTTGCAGGCAAATGCCTTAACTGCTAAGCCATCTCTCCAGTCACCCCCCCCCATTTTTTTTGAGGCAGGGTCTCATTCTAGCCACAGACTGACCGAAACTCTCTCTGTAGTTCCAGGTTGGCCTTGAATTCACAGTGATCCTCCTACCTCTGCCTCCTGAGTGCTGGGATTAAAAGTGTGTACCACCACACCCAGCCCTGTCTATTGTGTTTTAAATTGCATTTATTTATTTATTTATTTGAGAGAGAGAAAGTGGCAAATAAACAGAGAGAGAGAGAGAGAGAGAGAGAGAATGGGTACACCAGGGCTTCTTGCCACTGCAAACAAACTACTGATGCATGTGCCACCTTATGCATCTGGCTTACTGGGGAATCAAACCTGGGTCCTTAGGCTTTGCAAGCAAGTGTCTTAACTGCTAAGCTATCTTTCCAGTCCTCCTATTTATGTTTTACTTTTACTCCCCCGCCCCCCGAGGTAAGGTCTTACGCTAGCCCAGGCTGACCTAGAATTCACTATGTGGTCTCAGGGTGGCCTCAAACTCATGGCAATCCTCCTACCTCTGCCTCCCGAGTGCTGGGATTAAAGATGTGCACCACCATGCCTGGCCTATTCATTTTTTTATTTCAAGGCCTCCTCGTTGAAAGACATGGCTGAGATCTAGGTGAGAATCTACTTGGGACTCTGCAAGGCTTACGAGGCCTGGAATTCTCTCTGTTTTTACAGCAAAGAGGTCCAAGACCGAGTGAACTGGAACTTGCATTGGAAGCTGACCGATAGTCCTGACCTCCAGGTCCACTTCCTAGCCCCCACCCTCTGACCACAACCCCCCTGCCCTCACCAGGTCTTTGGAGTCATCTCAAGACCAGCTTTAGGAAGAGAACACTTCTTTAGGAGCTTGGTGATGGGTTCTTGGCCAAAGCCTCCTACCCAGCACAGCTCTCGCTGTCTCTGCTGGCTGAGTGACTGGCTGCCCCAGGTCAGGACTGGGCTGAGCCTGCGGAGCACAGGAGCCTCTGTCCTGCCCTAGTGTGGACTGACTGAGCCTCCGGGAAGGCGTCTGCCCCGCACAGAGGGCCCCACACCCCAGGACCCACTTGATGTTTCTGACTAGAAGTGGTCATCCTTGCCTGGGCACTCGATGTCCCTGGAAGTGACCCAGAGCCTGGCTCCTCCTCCTCCTGTGTCCATGCAAGGAAGAGGACAAAGTCATGGGATTTCCAGGGTCACCTGAGTCATAAGGGGCCACACAGATGGGTTGTTGGCTAAGGTCCACCATGGTATTGCTTGCTCTAATTAAGCCCTGAGGAGTTAATCTTTTTTTTTAAAATACTTTTTAAAATTTATTTGAGAGAGAGAGAGAGAGAGAGAGAGAGAGAGAGAGGATGGGTGCACCAGGGTCTCCAGCCATTGCAAATGAACTCCTGACGCATATGCCATCTTGTGCATCTGGCTTACATGGGTCCCGGGGAATCAAACCTGGGTCCTTTGGCTTTTCAGGCAAGCACCTTAACGGCTAAGCCATCCCTCCAGCCCCAGGAGTTGATCTTTAATCTACAGCCCCTTCCTCCTGAGGCCCGGGCTCAGCACCACGTGTGATGTGACTTAATTTCCCTGCGCCGTGTCTCTGGCTGTGGCTTTGAACGAGGTCACCTGACTGATCAGAGTGACCTCCAGCTTTGTGCCATGTCGAGGCCCTCACGGGACGCTGCCCTCTGGTTGTGCTGCTCCGTGCCCCTCTTTGGACACATGACTTGCCTAGTGCGGTAGCTCTGAGCTGTGCTTAGGATTCTCTGCCACGTGGGGCGGGGTAGCCTGTCCTGGCACAGACCTTCCTGTGAACCCAGTGGGAAGGACTAGTGGGATTTTTGTTGTTGTTGTTCCCGAGGTAGGGTGTCACTGTAGCCCAGGCTGACCTGGAATTCACTATGTAGTCTCAGGGTGGCCTCGAACTCACGGCGATCCTCCTACCTCTGCCTCCCGAGTGCTGGGATTACAGGTGTGCGCCATCACACCGGGCAACTAGTGGGCAGTTTTGATTCCTCCATCCCACACCTGGCATTCTAAAGCGGGGAATGTCTGAGAACAGTTTAGGGAACATCTGCAGCCGACGGACAGCTCGGCATCCTTGAGGACACGTAAACTCTCGTGAGCTCCTGGCTGGGGATTGTGTGCACAGCTCTCTCCCAAAGACCCAGTAAACTGCACGGGGTGGTGCCCAGGCTCGGCTGAGGTGCGCATCTTGGGGTAGATCTGCCCTCGGGGTATCCACAGCCCCTGTCTAGCGGCAGGCCTGTGGTGGGAGGGCAGGGGAAGTCAGGGCCTTTGTCCCATGCTCATAGACGCCGCTGGCTTTCTTCCCAATAGCCACTTTGCTCACTTCGTAGAGCCCGGTAAGCAACCATCAGGGAAGTCACGGATGAGCGCACACACTTCAGCTGCCAACTCCAGAGCTGGGCTGGCACTGGAGTTACAAAACAGCCTCACGTGTGTCACGGCACCCGCCTGCCCACTCAGGCCCACTTTTTCTTTCTTTCTTTCTTTTTTTTTAAATTTTATTTATTTATTTGAGAGCGACAGACACAGAGAGAAAGACAGATAGAGGGAGAGAGAGAGAATGGGCGCGCCAGGGCTTCCAGCCTCTGCAAACGAACTCCAGACGCGTGCGCCCCCTTGTGCATCTGGCTAATGTGGGACCTGGGGAACCGAGCCTCGAACTGGGGTCCTTAGGCTTCACAGGCAAGCGCTTAACCGCTAAGCCATCTCTCCAGCCCAGGCCCACTTTCTCGGTTCCCCTGTGCCTGCTGGTTTGTTTGGAGCTCCGTACCCTGCCCACCACTCTTTCAGACAAAGCCTTTCTCCAGAAAAGTCAGTGGGGCTGACCCTGGAGAAGCTGGGTCTCTGCCCCAGCACCGAGCCCCGCAGCGTGGGCGGGCTGGTACCTGCCCTAGACGAGGCAGAGCCACTCGTGCCTGAGGCCTGGCTGGGGCTCCGAGACTTGCACTCAAGCAGGTTGGTGCTTGTGTGGTGCCAGAGCAGCTGGAAGCTGGACCGATGCTCTGAGTCACTGTGAGAAGCTGGACTCACCTCCGTCAGCAGCTGAAGGAATCCCAACGGGAGAACTGTCTAGGGGGGACCCAGAGGGACGATAAGAGGGAAGGACAGCTGAAACTAAAATGGAGCCAATCGGAGCTCAAGGTTAGGGCAACCTGACTGCATGATCCATATGCACGTTGATTCATAGGCATGTTGGGAAAAATTGTTTTGAATCATATAGACTGCATAAGCTACACACACACACACACACACACACACACACACACACACACAGAGGATGCTAGCTGTCACATCCTGCTTCTGTAAACCAGCTGCCCACTTGCTCACTCACCCCTCCCTCGGCTATGAATCCTAAAAAATGAAATAAAGGGCTGGAGAGATGGCTTAGCGGTTAAGCACTTGCCTGTGAAGCCTAAGGACCCCGGTTCGAAGCTCGGTTCCCCAGGACCCACGTTAGCCAGATGCACCAGGGGGCGCACGTGTCTAGAGTTCATTTGCAGTGGCTGGAGGCCCTGGTGCGCCCATTCTCCCTCCCTCTCTCTCTCTCTGCCTCTTTCTCTCTCTGTCTGTTGCTCTCAAGCAAATAAATAAAAATAAAAACAAAAAAAAATTAAAATGAAGTAAAATCTCAGCTCAACACCCAAGTTACTTTGGGGAGTGATCCTAACTCCGTCCCTGCCCCTGGGAAATAAACTCTACTTTCTTTTCTTTTCTTTTTGTTATTTTTATTTATTTATTTGAGAGTGACAGACAGAGAGGCAGATAGAGAGAGAGAGGATGGGCCGCCAGGGCCTCCAGCCACTGCAAACAAACTCCAGACGCGTGCGCCCCCTTGTGCATCTGGCTTATGTGGGTCCTGGGGAACCAAGCCTCGAACCGGGGTCCTCTAGGCTTCACAGGCAAACGCTTAGCCGCTAAGCCATCTCTCCAGCCCATAAACTCTACTTTCACTCATGCTGGTGTTAGGGTGAATCTTCAGAAAAAGTTCCGCAACTTTCCCATCTCCCCTAAGGGCTCTGATGAAATCCAAAGAGCCACTGGACTATCTAAGCCTTGGAGGAATCTCTGAAGGAGCTGAGAGAGACCCCCTTGTCCTCCTGCCCTGGGCCACCGCACAAGCCCACCTGCGGAGGGTGGAGGAATCCCTCCCACTGGAGCAGCTCAGGCAGTCAACTTTTTATTTATTTTTTATTTTTCGAGGTAGGGTCTCACTCTGGTCCAGGCTGACCCAGAATTCACTATGGAGTCTCAGGGTGGCCTTGAACTCATGGCGATCCTCCTACCTCTGCCTCCCGAGTGCTGGGACTAAAGGCGTGTGCCACCACGCCCAGCTCAGACAGTCAACTTTGGTTTTTCAAACTTCTGTTTGTCAACCCGAGGTTGAGCTGTCCTGAGTCTAGCCTGTCTTCCCCCTGGGTGCAGCTTGGTGGGTCCAGCGCTATGCCCTCGGGGGCTCACGTGGCAAGCCTGGCTTGTGGAGAAGCCTGCCCCACGCTGTGTGGCATCAGGAAACAGAAAAAGCAGGAGGGTGGAGTCTCTGCCTGAACCAGGAAGAGGCTACCTGCAGACCTGGTCCGTATAGCTGGAAGGACCAAAATTCACCAGTGTGCCAGTGGGCACAGGTCTCTGGAATTTCCACCTTAGCCTGCACAGAGTGGTTGAGCCCCAATTATGTGAGGAGCAACCATGGGCTGGACCCAGCCCTTAGGGGTCACAGGGCACAGATTGGGTCCACACAGGGCCTTTAGAATCCAGAGAAGGTCTTTACCTGCCCCTAACACATCATTTGGGGAACTTAAAGGACTTTTTTTTTTGTTTTTGATTTTTGAGGTAGGGTGTTGCTTTAGCCCTGGGTGACCTCTTAGGGTAGCCTTGAACTCGCAGTGATCCTCCTACCTTGGCCTCTTGAGTGCTGGGATTAAAGGTGTGTGCCATGATGCTTGACAGAGAGACAGGCAGAAGGAGAGAGAGAGAATGGGCACACCAGGACCTCTAACCATTGGAAATGAATTCCAGATACCTTTGCCACTTGATTTCTTTTCTTCTTTTATTATTACTTTATTTTTGAGAGAGAGAAAGAGGCAGAGAGAGAGAGAGAGAGAGAAAGAGAGAGACAGAGAGAGAATGGGAGAGCCAGGGCCTTTCAGCTGCTGTAAATGAACTCCAGATGCATGTGTCCCCTTGCGTGCATGTGCGACATTGCACGCTTGTGTCACTTTGTGTCTGGCTATGTGGGACCTGGAGAATCGAACACGTGTTCCTAGGCTATGCAGGCAAGCACCTTAATTGCTAAGCCATCTCTCCAACCCACATTTGCCACTTTGTGTGTCTGACTTTACACGGGTCCTGGGGAATCAAACTCTGGTCATTAAGCTTTAAGGGCAAGTGCCTTAACGGCTGGGCCATCTTGTCAGCCCCTCATTTGGGGAACTTCTGTGCAACGGGAGAGCTGTGAGCATGGTGGCGATGGTTTATAGTCTTGCCCCCAGCTGCCATCAGAGCTAGGGTCCCTACCTCACACCAGCCCTGCTCTGGGCTGACCTCCTGGCCCGTTCACTGCACCTGCCTGTACTGTTTCCTCTGCCCACTCAGAACTCCTCACCCAGAGTAATGGGAGGGTAATTTTGAAGCCTCAGATTCCTCTGGGACAGCTCATGAATTTGGGAGGAGGGAGGCTGGATGTAGCGGTAGCGGCTCTGGGCAGGGCCTGGGTGCAGGGTGGGGTGTGGAGACCCCCCCTCTTTCCCATTTGCTCAGCCCATTTCCATTAGGTGGGGGTTTGTAGGAAATGTGGCCTTGTTTTGGCTTTTCCCTCATTGTGTGCCTGGGCATTTGTCAAGTCACTGATAAAGCCACCTCTGGGGTCTTTGGAAGCAGTCAGAAAGATCAAGACAGGTCCCGCCTTGCCCTGGGGCTGCGCTCATTCTGGCTGTGGCCTGGTGGTTGCAAGTGTGGGTACAGTTAGGAGCCATCTGGAGAGATGTTTGTGGGTCTCCAAGTGTGGAGAATAACTCCTTTCTTTTTTCTCTTTAAATACTTTGTTTATTTAATAGGAGACAGAGAATGAATGAATGAATGAATGAATGAATGAATGAATATGGGCGTGCCACCACTTCTAGCCACCGCAAACGCAGTTGCATGCGCTTCCTGGCGTATCTAGCTTTACGTGGGTTCTGGTGAATTGAACTTGGGTCCTTTGTGTTTGCAGGCAAGCACCTTAGCCACTAAACCATCTCTCCAGCCTGAGAATAACTCCTTTCTTTTCTTTCTTTCTTTCTTTCTTTCTTTCTTTCTTTCTTTCTTTCTTTCTTTCTTTCTTTCTTTTCTTTCCTCCCTCCCTCCCTCCCTCCCTCCCTCCCTCCCTCCCTCCCTTCTTTCTTTCTTTCTTTTTTGGCTTTCCTACATAGGGTTTCACTTTAGCTCAGGCTGACCTGGAATTCACTCTGCACTCTCAGGGTGGCCTCGAACTCACGGCGATCCTCCTCCCTCTGCCTCCCGAGCGCTGGGATTAAAGGCGTGCGCCCCCACACCTGGCTTCCTTTCTTGGTGATGATGAGAACTGTCACTGGTGACCCACGTGCCTCCCATGTGCGTGTTGGCATGGCCACCGTCCGTGACCTCCCGAGGACCCAGGTCTGCAGACAGCAGCTCTAAAAGAAGCCAGTCTTCCTCACCAAGTGTCTGTTCCCAGAGCCAGCAGGGAAGCACTTGCCAGGTCCTGGCCCAGGTCCACCTCCAGCCCTTCCTCACCCCCCACTGCAGATGTGGGGACAGTTAAGGCTGGGGTCCCCTATGTGGAAATTTTGGAGGTGCTCTGTGGCAAGGTGAGTCCCAGTAGCCAGGCTTCCGGGCTCCTATGGCATGCTGGCTCTGAAGCCAGGTCCCCCCACCATGGCCGCTAACGCTAGGTCATATCTCTGCCTTTCTTTATTGCTTAAATTTAATTAATTTATTTTTATTGACAATTTCCATAATTGGAGACAATAACCCACCTGTGGTAATTCTCTTCCACCTCCCCCTTTCCCCTTTGAAACTCCACTCTCCATCATATACCCTCCCCCTCTCAAACAGTCTCTCTTTTGTTTATTTATTTTGGGGGTTCTTTTTTTTTGAGGTAGGGTCTCACTCTAGCCCAGGCTGATCTGGAATTCACTAGGTACTCATGGCAATCCTCCTACCTCTGCCTCCCGAGTGCTAGGATTAAAGGCATGTACCACCACGCCTGGCCTCTCTTTTATTTTGATGTCATGATCTTTACCTCCTACTATGATGGCTTTGAGTAGGTAGTTTCAGACATTGAGGTCATGGACATCCAGGCCATTTTGTGTCTGGAGGAGCATGTTGTAAGGAGTCCTACCCTTCCTTTGGCTCTTACATTCTTTCCGCCACTTCTTCTGCAATGGACCCTGAGCCTTAGAACATGTGATAGAGATATTGCAGTGCTGAGCACTCCTCTGTCACTTCTTCTCAGGACCATGGTGCCTTTTGAGTCATCTCAAGGTCACTGCCATCTGAAAAGAGAAGGTTCTCTACCAAAAGTGAGAGTAGCATTAATATATGGGTATGAACATCAAGAGAAGTGCTTACTGGGTAGTTTGGTGAACATAGCATATACATTTAGGCAGACACCAACAGATGTTACGCCTCTAGGGCTCATGACTATCCATGTCGTATGTTTTCAGTATCAGGGATGAATTCCCTCCCATGGAGCGGGCCTCCAGTCCAATTAGAGGGCAGTTGGTTTCCACCATGACAGGTGTGCCACTATTACACCCATTGGCTCATTTGGCCTAGCTGGCCAAATTTAAGGCTTATAGTGTCCACTATTGAGTATTTTCACTGATGATTTTTCTCTCCTCTGTTGAACTGCATGCAGCTTTTTCCAGCTTTCTATCAGCTGGTCTACATGGAGGAGGTTTTCAGCTCAGCTCTAGCAGGATTTCTCAGTGGCCTTGCAGCCCAAGTATGTGGAATCTTCAGCAATAGGGTCTTACCATCTATTCCTGGTGGGAAACCAAGCGCCTCGGCAGTGGCCTGTAATGTTTTTGGAGTCTGCCTTTCTTATATTGGTCCAAATGTTTCTGTCTCAGCTGCTCTAACGTGCACATCACTCACCCTGCTCCGGGGACATCCCCACCCGTCCATTACAGGCGACAGCTGAGGTCACAGCCCTCAGGACTTGGGCAGATGAAAAGCCAGTGGTGGAGAAGGAAGGTCCCTGCTCTGAGGATGTGAGCAGGCAGATGATGCTGTGGCAAGGACTCCATGAAGACGTGTCAGGGTCTGGGACTGTTATGGTCTATGGCGGTGCAGGGGACGGGAGGTGCTTGTCTGATCACAGAAATAAAGGAAGGAGGAAGTGGGGAGGCTTTTCCTTTGTCAGCGGAAGTCTCCAGGGGTTTCTGGATTGGGTGGGGGTATGTGCAGACTCTGTTCTAGTCAGTCACCTGGAAGGAAGTCTGAGCTCAATAGGCTTGCCGGCCCTCGTTGGTCATCTCAGTGCTTGCCTGGCTGTCCCACAATGCTTTGCTATAAGGTTTGTATTTGTGGCCACATGTAGCCAGCTGTTGGCCATGACTCTGTTTTTCCACAAGACTGGGTCTTCAGGCCAGGACCAGATACAGAAGGTGTCACCCCAAGCAATGTTGTTGGCCCACAGGTCCTGCCCTGTGGACAGCAGCTGCCCAGCTCTGGCCCGGGGCCCGGCTGGCTCTGGAGCTGAGCTCCTTACAAATTCAACAGCCTCTTGGCTCTGGTTAGAAGAACCAGTTTGAATGTGTGAGTGACCAGGTCAGCTCAGGGGGGGAACAAAACCAAAGAGCCCGAGTTCCCCAACTTGACTGTGGGCGGCTTGCATTGCTGTGCCTGGAGAGATCCCTCACACCCTAGAATCCAGTGCTGAGAATACTCGGAGACGATTCCTTAGGGCTTTGGACTTGCTTTAGAAAATACAAACCTATGGCCACACCCTCCTATGGATTTGAGTGGCATGCCCACAGCTTACCGAATTCTTTCATGTTCATAGGTCTGGCCTGTTCCTTTGGCCATTTCTTTGCCAATGGTTCAGTGTTTTCTTTTTTTTTTTTTTAAATTATTTATTTATTTATTTGAGAGCGACAGACACAGAGAGAAAGACAGATAGAGGGAGAGAGAGAGAATGGGCACGCCAGGGCTTCCAGCCTCTGCAAACGAACTCCAGACGCGTGCGCCCCCTTGTGCATCTGGCTAACGTGGTACCTGGGGAACCGAGCCTCGAACCAGGGTCCTTAGGCTTCACAGGCAAGCGCTTAACCTCTAAGCCATCTCTCCAGCCTGGTTCAGTGTTTTCTTTACAAAGTGTGATAAAACTCCTGACTACCTGGTAGAGAATGCTCCCATCCTTCCCCACATTTTTGTCAAATATTTGTTACTTTTTTTTTTTTTTTAGTTTTGGATTTATTTTATTATTTTATTATTATTTTTGGTGAGGCAAGCCCAAAAGACTAGCCATTTTTGTATGCTAGAGAGTGAGAGTGAGTGAGTGAAAGAGACACAGAGAGAGAGAGAGAGAGAGAGAGAGGGAGGGAGGGAGAGGGAGAATTGGCACACCAGGGGCTCTAGCCACTGTAATCAAATGCCACACGCACGTGTCCAGAGCACAGCTGGCTGAGAACATTGATGACTTTTCTCCGTCAACATCCAGCATCCTGACAGCCAGTCAATAGGGAGGTGGTTTCCAGCTCAGCTCCAGCTTGATTTCTCAGTAGTATGCAGCCCAAGCATGTCTTCAGCAATAGGGTCTTACCATCTAGTTCTGCTGGGCAACTAGGAGCCTTGACATAAGCCTGTAATGTTTTGAGGGCATCAGGAATTTTCCTGGCCAACAATTTACTGAGAGCTATCCTGCCCCTGGAACTGAAATTTTCTTGTAATAATCTATGGCTTCTGGGCACAACATTATCCATCCCTACATGGAACTTCTAACCAAACTCTCTTTATGAGAGACATGGGGGGTGGGGGAGAGAGTGAGTGCACCATGGTCTCCAGCCGCTGCAATTGAATTCCAGATACTTGCGCCACCTAGTGGGCATGTGCGACCTTGCACGTGTGTTAACATGCGTCTGGCTTACGTGGGATCTGGGGAGTTGAACATGAGTCCTTAGATTTGCAAGCAAGCACCTTAACCACTAAGCCATCTCTCCAGCCCCAAACTCTCTCTCTTTTTAACACACACATATGTTATGCATATATATGTATATGTATATATAAATGTGTGTGTATGTACATATGTCTGTATATATGTATGTGTATATATATATATATATATATATATATGGCCCATGCTAGTGAAGAGGTACGTTCCACATGGCTTATTCAGAACATCTTTAATTTTTATTAACCCTCTTCCTCTCCTCTCTTCCATCCCTTTCCCTGACCCCGCTTAGACCATTCAACCCCGAGTATCCTGCCCTTCTACTTGCATATCTGCTCTAATATCCCCTCAGGTCTTTTTCCTCTCCTCCCTTTCTTCCTCTCTCCCTCATGGCTCCGTTCAAGTTTCCTGGCCTCTACTACTGACTTTTTTAAAAAAAAATATTTTATTTATTTATTTGAGACAGGGAAAGAGGCAGAGAGAAAGAGAGCAGGAGAGAATGGGCACACCAGGGCCTTCAGCCACTGTAAATGAACTCCAGACACGTGCACCCCCATGTGCATCTGGCTTACGTGGGTCCCTGGAGAATCCAACCGGGATCCTTTGGCTTTGCAGGCAAATGCCTTAACCACTAAGCCATCCCTCCAGCCCCTCTACTACTGACTCTTATTCCAACTCACATACAAATATAAACATTTGAAGCTAGGATCCACTTGTGAGAGAGAACATGTGACTTTTGACTTTCTGAGACTGGATTACCTCACTTAGTGTAATCTTTTCCAGATCCCTCCATTTCCCTGCAAATTTCATTTTTCACAGTTGAATAAAACTCCATAGTATGTGTTGGAGAGAGAGTTTATCAGTTAAGATGATTGCCTGTAAAGCACCCAGGTTCATTTCCCCAATACCCATGTAAAGGCAGATACACAAGGTGGCACATGTGTCTAGAGTTCATTTCTAGCAGTGGCTAGAGGTCCTAGCACACCCCATTCCCTCTCTTTCTCTATTTGCCTCCTCTCTTTCCTTCTCTTTCTCAAATAATTAAATAAATAAAATATTAAAAAATAAAGAATCAGTGTTCTCACTGTGGTCCTTTCTGAGGGGAGTAGGCTACACAGGACGGACCCCAGCACTGGACTTTCTTGTGTCAGATCTCTTTCATGTCCAGGAGCACCAGTTTCCAGTCAGACATCCTCACAGCCCCAGGCAGGCTATTTGAAGCCTACCATGCAGAACTCCGGCTATCATGGATCTTCAGAAGTGAGATAATCTCTGGCTCCTGTAAAACATGGAACCGGAGCGGTCTCCAGAGGACCCTTTCAGCAACCCTCTGATCCTATCCTTGTCCTGATGCATGGCTGGGGTTCCACTGGCTGGGTCCCTGATGCTATGGTATCCATGGGGGAGGTCTGGGGTTCACAAACAGGCCCTCCCTGGCCACTGAAAGCAGGTGTGCAGCAGAATGTCTTCTAGGGACGGTGGCCAGGTCATGGGAGCTCCCAGGGCTCAGTGAGCATGGAAGATCCTGTGCAGGCTGCTCTTGACATTGGGCCTTAGCTTATTTGATATTCACCATCTTATTTGATATTTATCATCTTATTTGATATTCATCATGCATCAATTCTGTCACAGCCACCTTCATGTTGCTGGGATGAACTTCCAAACGAGATACAGTTTAGAGGAGGAACAGAATTTATTTGAAGCTGACAGATCCAGGGGAAGTTCCGTAATGGCAGAAAAGGCTGCTTCTCTTTCATAGGTCCCATGTAGAGAGAAAAAAAAGCCACCACTGCCAACACAGGCAAGCACACCCCAGGAACCCCAGGCAGAGCTCAAGCGTTCTGCACCTCTTTAGACTGGAATTCCAGATCTGCCTCCACACCTTGGGGCTGGCCCCTGGGATCCACCCACCGTGACACCAAGTTACAAGCTCGAATAAAACTCCTGAATCTGTTGGGGGGCATCCATTCAAACCACCACATTCTGCCCCTGATCCCCAATATATTCAGAACCATCTCACGTTGTATATTGTTTTCAGACCAAATTCAGAGGTTCCATAGTCTTTACCAGCTTTAAGATTGTTCCAAAATGGGGCTGGAGAGATGGCTTAGTGATTGAGGCGCTTGCCTGCAAAGCCAAAGGACCTACCTCGGTTCGATTCCCCAGTGCCCACGTAATCCAGATGCACAAGGTGGCACATGCACCTGGAGTTTGTTTGCAGTGGCTGGAATCCTTGGCATGCCCATTCTCTCTCTCTCTCTGCTTCTTACCTTCTCTCAAAAACAAGTAAACAAACAAAAAAGACTATTCCAAAGTCCCAAGTCTCACCTGAGATTTTAGACTGAATCTTAAGTGTGACTGCTGTAAAACCAAAACAAACTATATATTTTCAACATACAATGGCACAGGGTAAATATTTCCATTGCTATAAGGCATAACAAGGGGAGACTGCGCCAATGCAAACTCAACAACCACGAAGCAAACATCAAACAACCGCAGCTCAAGTCCCTGGCTTATTGCCTCCCCTGGATCCAGGAACCACGAACTACCTTGTTCTCCAACATCCCTGGAGAGCCCGACTTGACCACTGTTCTCCTGGCAGCCCAGTACTGCACAGGCTGGGCAGGAACATTTCTTCTGTCCACAGCCAGGGGCAGATGCACAGCCTCTGTCCTGGAACCCTCGTGCCGTGGAGGGACTGATGACGTTTGCCAATGAGCTGTCCTGATCCCGGAATCCTGTGAATGTGACCTCTGTCCAAACAGGAGAAAGGACAGCGTGGGTGTGATTAGATTAGAGAGGACAGATAAGAGGATTATCCAGACTAACTGCTGTTCTAGAGGCTTCCCAAGAGTCCCTTGAGAGGCCGGAGATTAGGTGCGGACACGGGAGGAGCCAGATGAAGAGGCTGGAGCCCTATAGCCGCGGGCCCGGATGCCTGGGACAGCTGTAGCCAGAAGGTGTCACCTGGGGCCTCAGAGTGAGCTCCAGCCCACCAGCTTCTTGATTTTGCATCTCAGCCTCCTAAGAGTCTGTCGCGCTGCCCTCCTAGTTTATGGTAATTTGGATCCCCATCTAGGGTGCCCAGGCCCTCCTCCTTGGAGCCTGCCTAGCACTAGAGAGGGTGGTCTAGACAATTTCACGTCGCTGGTTTGAACGTCCTAACCAGGCACAGTTTAGGGGTTTGTTTCAAGCTTGCAGATCCAGGAAGAGTTCCATAGATGGCTGAAGAAGCTGTTCCCTGTTCATACATCCAAGCAGAGAGGGAAACCACCACCAGCCAGGAAGATCCAAAAGCAACGAGCGCACCGCGCAGCGAGCATCAGGGACCTCCAGCCAGGCAGCTAGAGATGCAACTTACAAGGTTTTTTTTTTTTTTAAATTATTTTTATTTATTTGACAGATAAAGAGAGAAGAGAGAGAGAGAGAGAGAGAGAGAGAGAGAGAGAATGGGCATGCCAGGGCCCCCAGCCACTGCAAATGAACTCCAGACGCTTGTGCCCCCTTGTGCATCTGGCTAACATGGGTCCTGGGAAATAGAACTTGGGTCCTTTGGCTTTGCAGGCAAATGCCTTAACCACTAAGTCATCCCTTCAGTCCCCCAAGTTACAAGTTTATGCCTATACATATACATATACATACATACATACATACATACACACACACACACACACACACATATATATATATATATATATATATATATATATATATATATATATATATAATTTATTTGAGAGAAAGAGGAAGAAAGAGAGAGAGAGTGAGAGAAAGAGAATGGGCATGCCAGGGCCTCCAGCCACTGCAAACGAACTTCGGATGCATGCGCCCCCTTGTGCATCTGGCTTACGTGGGTTTTGGAGAATTGAACCTGGGTCCTTGGGCTTTGCAGGCAAACGCCTTAATAACTGCTAAGCCATCTCTCTCAAGCTATAATGAAGCACCTGAGTCTGAGCTGGAGAGATGGCTTAGTGGTTAAGGCACTTGCCTGTGAAGCCTAAGGATTCATGTCCAATTCTCCAGATCCCACACAAGCCAGACACTCTAGGTGACACAAACACACACAAGATTGCACACACGTCTAGAGTTTGATTTCAGTAGCTGGAGGCCCTGGTGTACTAATTCTCTCTCTCATTAAAAAAAAAAAAAAAAAGATGGCTGGAGAGATGGCTTAGCGGTTAAGCACTTGCCTGTGAAGCCTAAGGACCCTGGTTTGAGGCTCGATTCCCCAGGACCCACATTAGCCAAATGCACAAGGGGGCGCATGCATCTGGAATTCATCTGCAGTGGCTGGAAGACCTGGTGCGCCCATTCTCTCTCTCTCTCTCTGCCTTGTTCTCTGTCTGTTGCTGTCAAATAAATAAATAAAAATAAACCAAAAATAAAAATAAAAAAAAGACACCTGGGCTGGAAAGATGGCTTAGCAGTTAAGGCATTTGCCTGCAAAGCCAAAGGACTTTGGTTTGATTCCCCAGGTCCCATGTAAGCCAGATGCAAAAGGTGCTGCATGCGTCTGGAGTTCGTTTGCAGTGGCCAGAGGCCCTAGTGCACCCACTCTCTCTCTCCCTCTCTCTGCCTCTTTCTCTCTCTCTCAAATAAATAAATAAAAATAAAGTTAAAAAAAATATGTCTATGGGGGACCTACATTCAGACTACCACAGAGGGTGAATTTTGGGGCTGCCAGCTATCCCTCCCAAAGTACAGGCCCCTGGTGAGGGGCTTCCTGGGCCTGGTGGCTTCTTCCTGGGGGCCTGGGGCAGGTAAGCAGCAGGAGCTCAGGCACACGTGCCTGGTCCCTTCCTAGACCAGGGAGCAGGGTTGCTTTGGAGCCCCTGGATTTTGGGATGGGCATAGGTGATACGGAGAAAAGTGGTCAGTGGCGCCCTCTGCTGTCGTGGGGCTGTTTGCTTCCGGAGCTGCATACCTTTCTTGCTCCCAAAGGCCTTCTGTGCCTTGTGACAAGGTGGTTCTCTCTGTCACCTACAGAGACGCAGATCTCAGTGCAGTTTCTGTCAGGCACTGAAATGGTTGATTTGCACTTTGAGCCTGTGTGGAGGCTACGATCACTGTGTTTAACCCAGCGTGAGGCAGTCAGCCATGTCTTCCTCACTGCATAGAATGCCACGGATATGTCTGGATTCCAGGCTGTGGCCCTTGGAGTTAGGTGATTGCTTGGCCAGGGCAAGCGAGGGGGAAGCTCAAGGAGCAAAGGAAGGTCAAGTGTACAATAGACCCCTGGTGCAGTCAGGTTCTCACTGCTGGCAGAAAACACCCGACCAAGAGCAGCTGGTGGGAGGAAAGGGTTTGTTTTGGCTTATAGACTCAAGGGGAAGCTCGGCGATGGCAGGGGAAGATGATGGACGTCACCTCCTGGCCAACATCAAGTGGACAACAGTAACAGGAGAGTGTGCCGAACGCTGGCAAGTGGAAGCTGGCTATAATACCCATGAGCTCTTCAACAATACACCGCCTCCAAGAGGCTTCAATTGACAAATGGCCACCAGCTGGGGATCTAAGCTTTCGGAGAACACATGAGTCTATGGGGGGGACACCTGAATCAAAGCTCCCCCACGTGGATGGATTTTAGCAACCTATGCTCCTTACCCATACCTTGGAGGTTCCTTCACAGAGAGAGGGCATGCAGAGTGACATTAGTGTCTCCCTGAGATTCTAGCCACCCTCTCCTGTGCCCCCAGCTCTGTGTGTGATTCCGCCCCAGCTGCATGCTCTCCCCAGACGAGCTGGAGAGTGTTTCGAGGGCTGAAGAGTAACTGAGGGGTGGGCGGATCTCCATCTCTGTACAGGGAAGTTGTCATCTATGCTGAGCTGAGATTTTTTTTTTTTTCGGTGTGGTTGTTTTGGAGCCACCCATGCTCCTGTTAATAATTCTTTGACCATGCTTTGTAAGTAACACCAATAGACTCACTCACTGGCCCACCAAGTGAGACTCGTATCAAATCTTTTCTTTGGTCTGTCATTGGTGCCCTATCTGGGGGGAGTGGACAGGTGTTCATGTGTCTCTAGGAAAAGGCATACAACATCGTGACTTCTTTCACACCATGGAGATCTTATGTTTTATTTATTTATTTTTTTTTAATTTTTTTGTTCATTATTTATTTATTTGATAGCGACAGACATAGAGAGAAAGACAGATAGAGGGAGAGAGAGAGAATGGGCGCGCCAAGGCTTCCAGCCACTGCAAACGAACTCCAGACGCGTGTGCCCCCTTGTGCATCTGGCTAACGTGGGATCTGGGGAACCGAGCCTTGAACCGGGGTCCTTAGGCTTCACAGGCAAGCGCTTAACCGCTAAGCCATCTCTCCAGCCCTTATGTTTTATTTTTTAATAATTTATTCATTTGAAAGAGAGAGAGAGAAGAGGCAGATTGAAAGACAGAGAGATAATGGCCATGTCAGGGTCTCCAAACCACTGCAAACAAACTTCATCACCTCATGCATTTGGCTTTATGTGGGTACTGGGGATTCAAACCCAGATCCTAAGGCTTTGCTGGCAAGTACCATAACCACTGAGATATCTCTTCATATCTTATTAAAATTTTTTTATTAATTTATTTGATAGAGAGAGAGGTAAGGGGAGGGGGGGGAGAGAATGGGTACACCAGGGCCTCCAGCCACTGTAAACAAACTCCAGACTCATGTCCCATCTTGTGCATCTGGCTTACATGGGTCCTGGGGAATTGAACCTGGGTCCTTAGGCTTTGCAGGAAAGCACCTTAACTGCTGAGCCATCTCTCCCACCCCACTTTCGGGAGGAAAGGTTTCTTTGGCTTACAGGTTTGAGGGGATGCTTCAGGGAAAAGACATCACTCCTTGCGACAACAGGAAGACAGAGGCAAGAGAATGAGGTAAGGAGGGTGAGGTGGCTTGCAGCCGGGGAAGCGCGTCCATTGTGTGAGAGCCCAGAGCTTGGCTTTTACAAGTGCGCGCGCGCGCGCACACACACACACACACACACACACACACACACACACACACACACACACCCGCCACCACCGTCCAGCCCCAGGGGCCTGGGTACGTGTCCCTGTCCTGTCCAGGCTCCTCCCTCCAGAGTGGTCACTGCTCTAAGCTTTGTGCCCATGTACCAGTGTTAGCTGCATGCCGCGGAATCCCAGTATAGGCCTGCAGTAGCCCCAGCGCAGTGTGGCACCCACCCGCGGGTGCTTCTGCCCGCATCTCCTCCCTCCCTGAGCAGGCTGACCCTGTGACCACGTGCGACTCACAGCCTGGTTCCCCAAGGGGATGTGCCTTCCTCTGCACTCAGCAGTGGGTCACCGTGTGACACACGCGTCACTGCTGTGCACCCCAGTGGCCCCGATGGGGAGGCCCTGAGGAGGGACGAGGCTCTCCTGCCCACAGCTGTGGAGTGAGCCTCCCTGGAGCGCCCTTCAATCCCACTCAGGCCTTTGGGTGAACAAACCCTGCACTAATGTTCCGTCCACATAGCCTCTTAGCAGCCGCAGGAGCCGGGCCTGGCTGCAGGCGGGCTGGGTTAAGTCAAAGGCTTCAGTGGCTGGTTACATAGCAGAGAAAACCCAGCACAGCACTTGGCACCCTATCCGAGACTTCCCCGGGCTGCGTGTTGGCATCGCTCCTTCCGATTGGCCGTGCAGTGTGTGTGGTGTGTATAAGGGCGGTTGTCTATCCACCCTGCCCTTAGTGGATGCTGGGTCATTTCCAGTTCTGACTAGTGGGCTGTGACGTATACCTCTCAAGGTTTTTGCAGGAACCTGTTTTCTTCCTCCTGGGAAAATACCTGGGAGTGGATTTGCTGACTCACAGGCCCGGACACACACAGGGCTACAAGAAGCTGCAGAAAAGTCCTCCAAAGTGGATGCTAGCCAGAAACTTCCAGAGCCTGTTCTCTGTGGACGTCCCCGCCCCACCCCCCCAGAACTCAGGGGCTGAGAAATGTGGCCCCGCAGGAGAGCCTGTCTCTGTGTCTGCTTCCCACTCACTCCTCGGGGTCCTTTAGATTCGGTTCTGTCTCCCGGCCACTGCTGTGTGAGAGCTGAGTTGCTCTGCATTCATGACCCAAGTGGCATTCCAGCTCTTTAAAAAATATTTCATTGTTTACTTATTTGAGAAAGAGAGAGAGAGAGCCAGGGTCCCCAGCCACTGCAAATGAACTCCAGATGCATGCACCACCTTGTGCATCTGGCTCTACGTGGGTCCTGGGGGATTGAATCTGGGTTCTTAGGCTTCACAGACAAGTACCATATCCATTGAGCCATCTCTCCAGCTCCCAGCTTTTAAAATTTTATTTATTTATTTGGCAGAGTGAGAGAGAAAGAGGCAGAGAGAGAAAGAGAGCCAGCGAGCCAGGGCCTCCAGCCACTGCAAACCAACTCCAGACGCGTGCGCCACCTTGTGCATCTTGCTTTACGTGGGTCCTGGGGACAGAGCTGTTGCCAAAGGGAGGAAGGCCTGCCCGGAGCTATGGAAGTTCTTTCTGCAAAGTTGTCAGGAAGCCCCGCAGAGGCCCGTGATGTTTGATAAGCAGTGAGTGTGAAACGGCATGCTAGAGGTTCAGTAACATCCTCGAATCCCAAACCATAGGCTCGTGTCTACTTAAAAATTTTTTAAAAATTTATTTGAGAGCGACAGAGAGAGAAAGAGGGAGAGAGAGGAGAGAATGGGTGCGCCAGGGCTTCCGGCCACTGCAAACGAACTCCAGACGCGTGCGCCCCCTTGTGCATCTGGCAAATGTGGGTCCTGGGGAATCGGGCCTTGAACCAGGGTCCTTGGGCTTCTCAGGCAAGTGTTTAACGGCTAAGCCATTTCTCCAGCCCTCGTGTATACTTTTAACCAAAGAAGTGAATAAAATAAGACATAGAAGGATAATGATTATATTTATTTAGGGAAGTACAGAACCAAGGGAAGGGAAAGAAATACACCAACATGGGAAAACCGTAGAGAAGACGGAGAAGAAAGTTCAAAGAGCCCCTGCCATGTGGAGGGCAGGAGGGGGAAAGAGCCCATGTGGAAGGTAGGGGTCGGGGTTCTTCCCTCGCCTTGGCCCAGCTGGGGCAGAGATGAGGGGAAACTCACCAGGAGCTGAAGGTTCCCCAGTGGTCAGGCAGCCCAGACAGGGAGAAGAGAGCTTGTCATCCTCTGATAGGACATATTTATAACCTTATGGTGCTGGGTCCCACCTCTCCACCAGTGACAGCTGGTTGGTCTGGGCTAGGGGCTGTCTCAGGAAGAGGCCAGCCATGACGACGTCAAGTTCTGGGGTCTAAGCTACATCAACCACAATGTTAGGATTAGATTTAAATCCTAGGGAAGAACTCCCTCTCAGCAGGGGTCCAGGTTGTTTGTGGCAAAACAGAGCCAGGGAAGAGATAAGAAGTCAGATCACACTTTGATCTCTAGCAAAGGGAGACTGCTAGAACAGGGCCAGAGACATGCCTGCTTCCCTCCCTCCCTCCCTCTCCTTCCCTCTCCTCCCTTCCTCCCTCTCCTCCCTCCCTCCCTCCCTCTCCTTCCCTCTCCTCCCTTCCTCCCTCCCTCTCCTTCCTCCCTCCCTTCCTTCCCTCTCCTTCCTCCCTCCCTTCCTTCCTTCCCTCCCTCCCTCCTTCCTCCCTCCCTCTCCTTTCTTCCCTCCCTCCTTTCCTTCCCTCCCTCCCTCTCCTTCCTTCCCTCCCTCCTTCCTTCCCTCCCTCCCTCCTTCTCCCTCCCTCCCTCCCTCCCTCCCTCCCTCTCCTTCCCTCTCCTCCCTTCCTCCCTCCCTCTCCTTCCTCCCTCCCTTCCTTCCCTCTCCTTCCTCCCTCCCTTCCTTCCTTCCCTCCCTCCCTCCTTCCTCCCTCCCTCTCCTTTCTTCCCTCCCTCCCTTCCTTCCCTCCCTCCCTCTCCTTCCTTCCCTCCCTCCTTCCTTCCCTCCCTCCCTCCTTCCCTCCCTCCCTCCTTCCCTCCCTCCCTCTCCTTTCTTCCCTCCCTCCCTTCCTTCCCTCCCTCCCTCTCCTTCCTTCCCTCCCTCCTTCCTTCCCTCCCTCCCTCCTTCCCTCCCTCCCTCCCTCTCCTTTCTTCCCTCCCTCCCTTCCTTCCCTCCCTCCCTCTCCTTCCTTCCCTCCCTCCCTCCTTCCTCCCTCCCTTCCTTCCCTCCCTCCCTCTCCTTCCTTCCCTCCCTCCTTCCTTCCCTCCCTCCCTCCTTCCCTCCCTCCCTCCCTCTCCTTTCTTCCCTCCCTTCCTTCCTTCCCTTCCTTCCTTCCCTCCATCCCTCTCCTTCCTTCCCTCCCTCTCTCTCCTTCCCTCCCTCCCTCCTTCCTCCTTCCCTCTCCTTCCCTCCCTCCCTCCCTCCTTCCTCTCTCCCTCTCCTTCCCTCCCTCCCTCTCCTTCCTTCCCTCCCTCTCCTTCCCTCCCTCCCTCCCTCCCTCTCCTTCCCTCCCTCCCTCCCTCTCCTTCCCTCCCTCCTTCCCTCTCCTTCCCTCCCTCCCTCCCTCTCCTTCCCTCCCTCCCTCCCTCCCTCCCTCCCTCTCCTTCTCTCCCTCCCTCCCTCTCCTTCTCTCCCTCCCTCCCTCTCCTTCCCTCCCTTCCTCCCTCCCTCCCTTCCTCCCTCTCCTTCCCTCCCTCCTTCCTTCCTCCTTCCCTCTCCTTCCTTCCCTCCCTCTCCTTCCCTCCCTCCCTCCCTCCCTCCCTCCCTTCCTCCCTCTCCTTCCCTCCCTCCCTCCCTCTCCTTCCCTCCCTCCCTCCCTCTCCTTCCCTCCCTCCTTCCTTCCTCCTTCCCTCTCCTTCCTTCCCTCCCTCTCCTTCCCTCCCTCCCTCTCCTTCCCTCCCTCCTTCCCTATCCTTCCCTCCTCCCTTCCTCCCTTCCTCCCTCCCTTCCTTTCTTCTTTCTTTTTTGTTTTGTATGAGACTGAGGGGACAATGGGGAGCCTGGAGCTTCCGGAGCTCGTCTGCAGAAGGCCCTTGCGGGGCTCCCCAGGCCACAGGCGCTGGGGAGAACAGGCTGTTTGCAGCAGAGTCATCGTTTCCGTCTCGCCCTCGGCCACGGTGAGGTCCACCGACGTCCATTCGGCACAACGGCGTGGTCAGAGCGCACTTAGGCCGAGGCAGCCACGCTCCGTGGTTACAGTGACTCAGGGCCTGGAAGAGTCGTGACGTCTTTCAACGTGAGTCTGAAAACTCCTGGCTTTCTAGACCATAGATTCCAAACGGCCTCTGTCCCTCTGTCCGCAGGCTGGTGGGGGTCCCCTCCTGCAGGCCCTGGGGAGGGAGCTTGGGCGGGGAGATGGCCTGCTGCCCTTGCCATGTGCCACAGGCCTCAAAGCATGCCTACCTGCCGGGATGCGCCACTACCCCGGGTGGTCTTGGACCCCCGAGCGCTGTTCAGACCCAGCGCCAGCGACCGTGCTCTTTCCAAGTGTCTTCTGCTGATTTCCCAACGAGTCCAGGGGGACTGTCCACAGAGAAAGGCTCTCTGGTAGTGTGCCACAGAGGGTCCAGATAGAAGCAGGGCTCTTGGTGACAATTCTCCCCCGTAATGCCGTGTGCATGGTGTTTTTCAGGACCATTCCAGACAGCCAGCAGGGAAGAAGCTTTCAGCTCTGTCTTGGACCAATTTTTCTGCGTCCTGCAGAAAAGAACTCTGTCATCTCCCTGTCTCTCTCTCTGCTTGCAAATAAAAAAAAAATTTAAAGGAAATCCAGGGTGGAGAGATGGCTTAGCCATTAAAGTGTTTGCCTGCAAAGCCAAATTACCCAGGTTCAACTCCCCAGGACGCATGAGAGCCGGATGTATAAGGGGGCACGTGCATCTGGAGTTCATTTGCAGTGGCTGGAGGCTCTGAGCTCCCATTCTCTATCTGCCTCTTTCTCTCTTCTCCCCCTCTCTCAAATAAATAAATAAAAAATAAAAATATTTAAATTAAAAAAAAAAGGAAATCCCTTGGGCTGCAGAGATGGCTCAGCAGTTAAACTACTTGCCTGCAAAGCCTAAGGATCTGAGTTCAATTCCCCAGTACCTGTATAAAGCCAGATGCGCAAGGTGATGCATGTGTCTGGAGTTTGTTTGTGATAGCTAGAGGCACTGGTGTGCCCATTCACACACACACACTCTCTCTCTCTGCCTCTTTCTCTGCCTGTCGCTCTCAAATAAATAAATAAAATAAAATAAAATATACATATGAATCAACATGCATATGGGTCATGTAGTCAGGTTGCCCTAACCTTGAACTCTATTTTGCTCTCTTTTATTATCAGCTGTCCTTCCCTCTTATCGTCCCTCTGGGTCCCCCCTAGACAGTTCTCCTGTTGGGGTTCCTTCAGCTGCCTACGGAGGTGAGTCCAGCTTCTCAGCAGTTCACCCTTACAGTGACGCAGAGCATCGGTCAGCTTCCAGCCGCTCTCACCCTATGATAGTCCCGGAAGGAAGACGGAGTGCGGGCTCCTTCCTCCGGCTCTCAGGCTCTTCCTGTCCCTTTGCCATGTTCCCCGAGCCTTGGAGGAGGTGGCATAGATGCCCCATTTAGAGACGAGCATCCAATGGTTACTTCTTCTGAGCACTTGACCAGTTATAAGTCAGCAATGACTACTGCCCACGGCAAAGAGAAGATTCTCTGACCAAAATTCCTGTCGCTAATCCCAGTTAAACACATTGGGTCATCAAACTAACAAAAAATAAAAATAAAAAAATTTTTTAAAAGGGCATGAGAGTGGAAGGGGAGCTGGTTGAGAACTGAGGATGAGGATCTGTCAGTGGGAGTGAGAGAGAATAAGAGAGAGGACTGAAGGGCGAGTATGATCAAGACACCTTATATGCATGTATGAAATGTCATAATGACACCTGTTACTAAGTGTAATTAATATATACCAATAAAAAGCCTTTCAAAAGGAAAGTTGGGGCTGGAGAGATGGCTTAGTGATTAAGGCGCCTGCCTGTGACGCCTAAGGACCCAGGTTCGATTTCCCAGAACCCACATAAGTCAGATGGACATGGTGGCACATGCATCTGGAGGGTGCTTGTGGAGCCAAGAGACCCTGGCATGCCCATTCTCTCTCCCTCTGTCTCTCTCTCTCTCTCTCACACACACACATAAATAAATAAATAAATAAATAAATAAATAAATAAATAAATAAATAAAAAAAATTATGCCACGCCTAAGTGAAGTGGTGGCTTCTCAAGGTCAGCCAACCCTCTCCACCCCTTCACAGATCTCCACAGTCATGGAGTGAGTTTTGTCCCCCAAATTCCCATGTGAGAGTCCTTGCCTCAAGTGCCTGCGAGGATGACCTTATTTCGTGACAGCATCTTCCAGAAGTGACTAGTTAAAACGAGGTCCTCCGGGTAACCATAATCCAGTGAGGCCATTCCTATGGAGGGGACCTTCCTGGTGGAGCTGACACGCTCCTAGGAGGTGGGGGGGGGCGGGGAGAGTGGGCACACACACAGGGCGCAGGCACATTGCACGGTTACCCTCCAAGACGGTGGGTTGGCCTGACGCTGGAAGACAATGCATAAGGAGGTAGTCCAACCCTGGAACTGGGGTTTCCAAGTTTAAAGAATTATTTTTATTTTTTTAAAGAAATTTTTTTTTGCTTTATTTTTATTTATTTATTTATTTGAGAGAGAGTGAAAGGCAGAGAGAGGGAGAGAATGAGCATGCCAGGGCCTCCAGCCTCTGCAAATGAGCTCCAGATGCATGTACCTCCTTGTGTATCTGTCTTACGTGGGTCCTGGGGAATTGAACCGAGGTCCTTTGGCTTTGCAGGCAAACGCCTTAAGCACTAAGCCATCTCGCCAGCCCTAAAGAATTATTTTTATGTATTCATTTTCGAGGAGAGAGAGAGAAGAGAAAGAAAGGGAGAAAAAGCAAGAGAGTGCCATGGCCTCCTGCCAGGGCAGATGAGCTTCAGGTGTATGCACCACTTTGTACATATGGCTTTGCCTGGGTACTGGGGTCCTGGTGAATCAAACTTGGGTCCTTAGGCTTGCAGGCAAGCACCTTAACTGCCTCTTTCTCTCTCTTCCTCTCAAATAAATAAATTAATTAAAAACCTTTCAAAACTAAAAAAATACAAAAAATAATAAAGAGGAACGAGGTACTTGTGTGGGTGGATAAAACTGCTTCCAGAAGTCATTCCTCTTTATTTTTTTTTCCTTTTCTATTTAAAATTAAAAAAAAATTATTTATTTATTTGAGAGAGAGAGACAGAGGGAGGGGGAGAGAGAGAGAAAGGGAGGGAGAGAGGGAATGGGCACAATGGGGCCTCCAGCCATTGCAAAAGAACTCCAGATGCATGTGCCCCCTTGTGCATCTGGCTTACGTGAGTCCTGGGGAATCCTTTGGCTTTGCACACAAACGCCTTAACCGCTAAGCCATCTCTCCAGCCACCCTTTTTTTTAATTTTAATTTTTATTTTTTTGGCCAGGTAGGGTCTCATTCTAGCCAAGGCTGACATGGCACTCCTTCTATAGTCCCTGACTGGCCTTGAATTTATAGTGATCCTCCTACCTCTGCCTCACTGAGTGCTGCGCCACCTTTAATTGAATCTTTTTGGTCTATGGTAAAAGTTGGGAGCAGACAGGCAGCCCCTTGTGACATTGCAGGTGACGGGTGGGGATGAGGTGTTTTCCCACTGAGGTCTGCAGCAGAGACAGCGTCCTCTGACCATGCAGAGTGTCATTTGGATACCCCCAGCCTGGAAGTGATTCTTTCCCAGACACCACGTGGCCCTGAGTCACCAGTGGCTCAAATTAGAACTAATGTGCATTCTGACTCAGTAGGTACAGTGAGCCTGATGGGGCCTTTCCCACTCTGAGGAAGTCTGGAAAACCCATTCTCTAAGTTCAAGAACTTGGAAATCGCCCCTCAACGACAAGGGGATGGGTCCCTAGCCAGCTAGACAGATAACCTAAAGGCGGGGGCGGGGGGGGACAATCACATAGTTCTTTTTAAAAATATTTTTGAAATATATATATTTTAATTAATTTATTTATTTGAGAGCGGAGGCAGATAGAGAATGGGCACATGAGAGCCGCCAGCCACTGCAAATGAACTCCAGACGCATGCGCCCCCTTGTATATCTGGCTTATGTGGGTCCTGGGGAATCAAACCTGGTTCCTTAGGCTTCGAAGGCAAGTGCCTTAACTGCTAAGCCTTCTCTCCAGTCCATATGTTCTTTTTTTTTTTGGTTTCTCGAGGCAGGGTCTCGCTGTAGTTCAGGCTGACCTGGAATTCACTATGTAGTCTCAGGGTGGCCTCGAACTCAGGATGATCCTTCTACCTCTGCCTCCCAAGTGCTGGCATTAAAGGCGTACTCCACCACATCTGGTTCCTCATGTATTCTTTTAAAGTCCCTGATCAGAGCCCCTGGGGAGGGTACCTTTCCCCACCCTGAGCCCTGCCAAAGGTTATCTTCTCTGAGGAATTCTTCCTGTCCCAGTGATGGCCCGGGAAGACTGATTTTGTTCAAGTTGCACATATTTATATGCAGGGACAAGAATATAAATAAATCCATACTCCCCCACTCAAGAACTCCACAAAGCACCAGTTTTGTGTGAAACACTGTCTTTAAGAGAGACCACGCTGTCACCGTTGGTAACTTTCCGTTTCGTCCCAACAATGTAGCAGAGTGCCTTTCCACGCCACACGGGGACGACCTTGTTTCCCTAATTATACGGGTAATTTTCTAGTGTGGTGTTAGGAGTGAAGCTAGAGATTTAAAAATTATTTAATTTTTTTTTTAATGTGAGAGAGAGAGAGAGAGAGAGAGAGAGAGAGAGAGAGAATGGGCATACCAGGGCTTCCTCTCCCTGCAAACAAACTCCAGACACATGTGCCAATTTGTGCATCTGCCTAACGTAGGTCCTGGGGAATAGAATCCAGGGCATCAAGCTTTGCATGCAAAGCTGCGTTAACTTGAACTTCTGAGCCACATCTCCAGCCTCAAAGCTAGGGAATTTTAAAAAATATATTATAAAAATATTTTTTTATTGTGCTCGCTTTGGCAGCACATATACTAAAATTGGAACCATACAGGGAAGATTAGCATGGCCCCTGTGCAAGGATGACATGCAAATTCTTTATTAAAAAAAGTTTGGCAACTTCCATGATTATAAACAATATCCCATGGTAATTCCCTCCCTCCCCCACTTTCCCCTTTGAAACTCCATTCTCCGTCATAGCCCCTCCCCCTCTCCATCAGTCTCTCTTTTATTTTGATGTCATGATCTTTTCCTCCTCTTATGATGGTCTTGTGTAGGTAGTGTCAGGCACTGTGAGGCCATGGATATCCAGGCCATTTTGTGTCTGGAGGAGCACGTTGTAAGGAGTCCTACCCTTCCTTTGGCTCTTACATTCTTTCTGCCACCTCTTCCGCAATGGACCCTGAGCCTTGGAAGGTGTGATAGAGATATTGCAGTGCTGAGCACTCCTCTGTCACTTCTTCCTAGCACCATGATGCCTTCTGAGTCATCATCCCAAGGTCACCGCCATCTGAAAAGAGAAGGTTCTCTAGCTAGGGATTGTTTTGTTTGTTTTTGTCGAGGTAGGGTCTTTCTGTAGCCCAGGCTGACCTGGAATTAACTACGTAGTCTCAGGGTGGCCTCAAACTCACGGCGATCCTCCTACCTCTGCCTCCCAAGTGCTGGGATTAAAGGCGTGTGCCACCACGCCCTGCTGGGATTTTTAAAAATATTATTTACTTATTTATTTATTTGAGCGTGAAAGAGGCAGAGAATGGGTGCCCCAGGGCTCTCAACCACTGCAAATGAACTCCAGCTGCAAGCGCCACCTCGTGCACCTGGCTTTCACGGGTCCTGGGGAATTGAACCTGGGTCCTTTGGTTTTGCAGGCAAGTGTTTCAACTGTGAAGGCATCTCTCCAGTCCCTAGGGATTTTTTTTTTTTTAATTCTCTCTCTCAGTCGGGCGTGGTGGCGCACGTCTTTAATTCCAGCACTCGGGAGGCAGAGGTAGGATTGCTGTGAGTTCGAGGCCACCCTGAGATGACAGAGTTCATTCCAGGTCAGTCTGGACCAGAGTGAGACCCTACCTCGAAAAAAACAAAATAAAACAAAACAAAACAAAACAAAATTCTCTCTCTCCCTCTGTGTGTTCTGGTGGCATGGGCATCCGCCCTCATCTTCCTTCTTGCCTGAGGCAGTCTCTAGTTTCCCCGCTGTGAACGCCAGGCTTGGGGTTCTGTCAGCTTCTCTGCCTGCCGTGGTGTCTGGCTTTCTGTGAGTCCCGGGGATTCAAATTCAGCCTATCACATTTGCACATCAAGCTCTCTACCCACTGACTAATGTCTCTAGCCCCAAGTCAGGGGTGTGTGTGTGTATGTGTGTGTGGGGGGGTGGGGTGCACGCACATGTATGTGCTGAGATCATGCCTTGAGCGCCTGCTGGCAGCGTCACATGGGCTAGTCTTCCGCAGCCTGAGAACATGAGATGGTCCCCTCTGCCCGTCCATCGCCTGCTTGTTTCTCCCTGCCCCAGAGTCTGTTACTGATTCCAGAGCTTACTGTTTGCAAGCCCTAGAAATTCTCAGATTCTCTGGTCTCCGTTCCCCCACAGGACTGGGGTTACAGCCTTGTGTGCCCAGACCCAGCTATCTCTGGAGATTCAAACTTGGGTCACCTCAGGCCCTTAAGTTTTGACAAGAAGCTCTATTTTTATTGTATTTATTTTATTGTGTTTATTTATTTGAGAGAGAGACAGACAAACAGACAGACAGAGAGAGAGAGAATGGGCTACTGCAAACGAACTCCAGATGCATGCGTTACCTTGTGCATCTGGCTTACGTGGGTCCTGGGGAATCGAACCTGGGTTCTTAGGCTTCACAGGCAGCACCTTAAACACTAAGCCATCTCTCTAGCTCCCTTTTGTATTTTATTTATTTACTTTAGAGGCAGAAAGAGAGAGAGAGAGAGAGAATGGAACAGGAAGCTCTCTTAGCTGCTGAGCCATCTCTCGAGCACAAGAAGCTATGGATTTAAAGCAGGAATGCAAGCAGTCTTGCTAATCCTCCTTATTCTATCTTCTATTTCTCCTTTGTGGGGTTTAATGTGTGCTAACTGTAACGTGAAATCTCTAGTGGGAAATTTACTTATCTATTTATTTTAAATACTTTTTTAGTTTTATTTATGTGCGAGAGAGAGAGAGAGCAAGAGAGGGAGAGAATGGGCACGGCAAGGCCTCCAGCTGCTGCAAAGGAACTCCAGATGCATGCACCACCTTGTGCATCTGACTTACGTGGGTCCTGAGGAATCAAACCTGGGTCTTTTGGCTTTGCAGGCAAAGGCCTTGACTGCTAAGCCCTCTCTCCAGCCCGGGAAAAATTTATGAATTAACTTTTTCTTTTTTTTCAACATTGGTAAAAGGCCTGCTCACAGCACCACCGTGTGGCCACGAAAGATGCAAGATGAAGAGCAGAAACGGAGCTAGTGAGGAGCTAGTTTCTTCCCGCCCAGCCTCAACCTGGGCGTGCCTCCTGCCTGGCCCCCCAGGAGTGTTGCCTGGGCGTTGATTACCTTTCATGCTCGCGAGCCCCCACGTGGGGGCGCTCCTGAGCCGTCCTCGGGGCAGGGTGGACTGATTGTAACAGCCATGTCACCTGGAGCCTGAAACCATCTCCTGTGAGAGAAGAAAAACATCCTGGTGTGTGTGCAAATGCTGAAGAACTCATAAGCAATAGTTTATGAGGAAAATAAACAAGCTGGGCCAGGTGTGATGGCACACACCTTTAATTCCAGCACTTGGGAGGCAGAGGTGGGAGGATTGCCGAGAGTTTGAGGCCACCCCGAGACTACATAGTGAATTCCAGGTCAGCCTGTGCTAGAGCAAGACCCTACCTCGTATAAACAAAAAATAAAAATAAATAAAAATAGGGCTGGAGAGAGGGCTTAGTGGTTAAGGCTCTTGCCTGCAAAGCCTAAGGACTCAGGTTCGATTCTCCAGGTCTCACGTAAGCCAGATGCACATAGTGGCACATCCATCTGGAGTTCATTTTCAGTGGCTAGAAGCCTTGGTGCGCCTATTCTCTCTCTCTCTGACTGTAATAAATAAATAAAAATAAAATCTTTAAAAAATAAATAAAAATGTTTTTTTTAAAAAAAGCTGGGGGCTAGAGAGATGGCTTAGTGGTAAGGCACTTGTCTGGAAAGGCTAAGGACCCAGGTTTGATTCCCCAGCCCCCACGTAAGAGCTGCACAAGGTGGCTCATGCACCTGGAGTTTGTTTGCAGTGGCTAGAGGCCTTGGCATGCCATTGTCTCTCTCTCAAAGTAAATAAATAAATAAAAAATACTTAAAAAAAAAAAAAAGAGCTGGGTATTGTGGCACATGCCTTTAATCCCAGCACTTGGGAGGCAGAGGTAGGAGAATTGCCATGAGTTCAAGGCCAGTCTGGGACAACAGAATGAATGCCAGGTCAGCATGGGCTAGAGTGAGATCCTGTCTTGAAAAACCAAACAAATACATTTTTTTTTTTTTTTTTTAAAGAAAAGGCTCACGAGGAGATGTCACCCACTGCTGTGTAGGCAGCGGCCCTTGGCTGTGAGTCAAACTCAGCTGTAAAGCAAGAAGATTGGAGCAGACGTGTGGTTCTTCTCAGCCAGCAGATAGGCAACATGTTAGCCAATAAAGCCTGCGTGTGCGTGTGTGTGCGCGTGTGTGCATGCGTGTGTGTTGGGGGAGGCTCAGGGCCACAGGCACACCAGGGTTTATTTTGTATTTCAAATCTCAAGTTTGACTGAAGGTAGATTTTGTCACAAATCACGTTAAGAAGAGAAGAGAACAGCCAGAGCTGGAGAGATGACTCAGTGTTTAGGTGCTTGCTATGAAAGCCAAAGACGGACCCACATAAAGTTGGGTGCACAAGGGGTGCATGCATCTGGAGTTTGTTTGCAGTGGCCGGAGGCCCTGGTGTGCTCTTTCTCTCTGTCTGTCTTCTATCTCTCTTTATGCTAACAAATAACAAAATAAAAATGCATATGTTTTTTTAAAAGAAGGGGTGCTGGGGTCTGGAGAGATGGCTTAGTGGTCAAGTGCATGCTTGTGAAGCCTAGGGACCCTGGTTTGAAGCTCGATTCCCCAGGACCCCCATAAGCTCGATGCTCAAAGTGGTACACGCATCTGGAGTTCGTTTACAGAGGCTGGAGGCCCTGGCGCGTGTCCCCACTCCCCGCCTGCTTCTCTCTCTCTGTCTGTCGCTCTTCAATAAATAAAAATAAACAAAAAAACTTTTTTTTTGGTTTTTCGAGGTAGGGTCTCACTCTAGCTCAGGCTGACTTGGAATTCACTATGGAGTCTCAGGGTGGCCTCGAACTCACAGTGATCCTCCTACCTCTGCCTCCCGAGTGCTGGGATTAAAGGCGTGCACCACCACGCCCGGCTAAACAAAAACTTTTTTAAAAATTGTAAAAAAAAGAAGAAGAATAAGGAGGAGGAGGAGGAGAAGAAGGAGGGGGACTGAAGAGATGGCTTAGTGATTAAAATGCTTGTCTGTGTGGGCTGGAGAGATGGCTTAGCGGTTAAGCGCTTGCCTGTGAAGCCTAAGGACCCCGGTTCGAGGCTCGGTTCCCCAGGTCCCACGTTAGCCAGATGCACAAGGGGGCGCCCGCGTCTGGAGTTCGTTTGCAGAGGCTGGAAGCCCTGGCGCACCCATTCTCTCTCTCTCCCTCTGTCTTTCTCTCTGTGTCTGTCACTCTCAAATAAATAAATAAAAAATTTAGAAAAAAAAATGCTTCTCTGTGAAGCCTAAGGACTCATATTTGACTCTCCAGATCCCACGTGAGCCAGACACACAAAGTGAGCCAGGCCGGCAAGGTTGCGCATGCACACAAGGGGTGCCCGTGTCTGGCGGTCGGTGGCAGTGGCTGAAGGCCCTGGTGTGCCAATTCTCTCTCTGTGTGTGTGTCTTGTGTAAAAGGGCCAGTCTGTTGGGCTTGCCGCAAAAACAAAACAAAACCGAATAAAATAAAACAGAAGAGAGCAGCTGTCTCCCGGACTCGTGTGTCAGAGCTCGGGTGGAGGATGAGCGAGGTTTCTCATCTGTTCCTGGCGGCCTGGCTGACCTTAAGGGCGGGCGTTCCAAACGCTGTCCCGCTGCCCCAGGGCCCCGCAAGCTTGGCCGAAGGGATGGAAAGCAGGTAACTGGCCCTCTTTGGGTGACTGAGAGATGCCCCAGGAGGCTGATGGGACCCAGCCTGCAGTCTGAGGTGGCGAGAGCTGAGAGTGGCTACACATTTTTTTTTTCCTTTTTAAATATTTTTATTTAAGAGAGAGAGAGAGAGAGAGAGAGAGAGAGAGAGGGAGAATGGGTGCATCAGGGCCTGTACCACTGTAAACAAACTCCAGAAGCATGTGCTACCATGTGCATCTGTTTTTTATGAGTACTGGGGAATCAAACCTGGGTCCTTTGGCTTTGCATGTAAGCCCATTAACTGCTAAGCCATCTCTCCATCCTGAAACAAAGACTTTTAAAATTAATGTGCAGAAAGGGAGAGTATGGGCATGCTAGGTCTCTAAGCCAGTGCAAACGAACTCCAGATACATGCCTCACTTTGTGTGTCTCGTTTAAAGTGGGTATTGGGGAATCAAACGTGGGTGTCAGGTTTTGCCAGTGGCTGCACATTTTTGAAAATATTTTATTTATTAAAATATTTTTTTACTTATTATTTATTTATGTATTTATTTGAGAGTGACAGAGAGAGAGAGAGAGAGAGAGAGAGAGAGAGAGAGAAACAGGCAGATAGATATATAGAGAGAATGGGTGCACCAGGGCTTCCAGCCACTGCAAATGAACTCCAGACACATGCGCCCCTTTGTGCATCTGGCTAATGTGGGTCCTGGGGAATCAAGCCTCGAACCGGGGTCCTTAGGCTTCACAGGCAAGAGCTTAACAGCTAAGCCATCTCTCTAGCCCCCAAATATTTATTTTTTAGAGAGAGAGAGAGACAGTGAGAATGGGCATGCCAGGGCCTCTAGTCACTGCAAATGAACTCCAGACATATGCACCACCTTGTGCATCTGGCTTTATATGGGTCCTGGGGAATAGAACCTGGGTCCCTAGGCTTACAGGCAAATGCAGTTAGGGGAAATAACAGATTAGAAAGGGTTTGATTCTGTTCACCTGTTCTTTTTCTTATTTTTTAAAAATTTATTTGAGAGAGAAAGAGAGAATGGGTGCACTAGGGCCTCCAGCCACTGCAAACAAACTCCAGATGCATGTAACAACCTTGTGCATCTGGCTTAATGTTGGTCTTGGGGAACTGAACACGGGTCCTTTGGCCTTGCAGGCAAGTGCCTTGACCTTTAAGCCATCTCTCCAGCCCCATTCACCTGTTCTTCATGCGCAGGTACAATTGTGTACATCAGATCTTAGAAGGTGCCAAACATCAAGGGAGACGTTTATTTTAACATCGCCTGGATCAATGTGGATGTTGATTTGAGTGTTGATTCAATGGATATGAACATTACTGTAGATCAAATTTGCATACATTGTGTTTAAGGAATTCTCCTCTGTACTACGCCCCAGTGCATCAGTTATGCTGTGTATGGTGGGCTCTGTTCTTCCTGCCCCAGACATGCCCCAGGATGAACCAGAACCTGTGTGCCCCTCCCTGCCGTACCCCAGCTGTGGGCACTGGGAAAGGCTGTCACCATCTCACGCATGCCCTTGTGATTGCACACATCTAGTATGCTGCAGACAGATGGGACCCAAGGGGTCCCTTTCATGTGCCTCTGAAATGTGTCTACACTGCCCGTCTCTCTCACTCTTTTGTGTGTGTGTGTGTGTGTGTGTGTGTGTGTGTGTGTGTGTGTGTGTGTTTCAATGTAAGGTCTCACTCTAGCTCAGGCTGACCTGGAATTCACTATATAGTCTCAGGGTGGCCTCAAACTCATGACAATCTTCCTACTCTGCCTCCCAAGTGCTGGGAGTAAAAGTGTGTAGGCTTTTTCTTTATTTTTAAATTTAAAAAATATTATTTATTTATTTATTTGAGAGATAGGCAATGGGCACATCAGGGCCTCCAGCCACTGCAAACGAATGCCAGACGCATGCGCTCCCTTGTGCATCTGGCTTACATGGGTCTTGGGGAATTAAACCGGGGTCCTTTGGCTTTGCGGGCAAACGCTTTAAGTGCTAAGCCGTCCCTCCAGCCCAGGCTTTCTCTCTCTCTCTCTCTCTTTTTTTTTGGTGGGAAAAAGAGGTTTATTTTGGCTTACAGTCTCGAGGGGAAGCTCCATGATGGCAGGGGAAAACGATGGCATGAGCAGAGGGTGGACATCATCCCCTGGCCAACATAAGGTGGACAATAATAGCAGGAGAGTGTGTCAGACTCTGGCATGGGGAAGCTGGCTATAACACCCATAAGCCCACCCCCAACAATACACCACCTCCAGGAGGCATTAATTCCCAAATATCCATCAGCTGGGAACCTAGCATTCAGAACACCTAAGTTTATGGGGGACACCTGAATCAAACCACCACAGCTATGTTAAGGTCTGGAGAGTTGGCTTAGCAGTTAAGATGCTTGCCTGTAAAGGCTTTCTCTTTTTAAAAATATATATATATATATTTTTTTGGTTTTTCGAGGTAGGGTCTCACTCTGGCTCAGGCTGACCTGGAATTTACTATGTAATCTCAGGGTGGCCTCGAACTCTTGGCGATCCTCCTACCTCTGCCTCCCGAGTGCTGGGATTAAAGGCGTGCGCCACCACGCCCGGCTAAAAATATATTTTTAAATTTATTTGCGAGGTGAGCGAGAGAAAGAAAGGGTGTTGGGTGCACCAGGGCCTCCAGCAACTGCAAATGAACTCCAGGCGCATATACCATTTTGTGCCTCTGGCTTTACATGGGTACTGGGGGATCGAACTCAAGTTATTAGGCATGGCAGGCAAGCACTTTAACCACTGAGCAATCTCTCCAGTCCCTGTTTGTCTTATTTTTAAAAGTTTGATAAACATAAAAATAACAAAAATTAAAAGACAGGCATGGTGTTACACACCTTTAATCTCATCACTCAGGACGCAGGGGCAGGAGGATCGCTGTGAGTTCGGGGCTGCCCTGAGCTAGAGTAAGACACTCCCTCAAAATACCAAAGAAAATAAAAGTGTAATAAAACAACCCTTTGAAGCAGGCACTAGTATCAGAACTTTTCTCCTCCCCTCTGCCTTCCTTTCTGTAGAAGACATACATTCACTTGGTAGCATCAGCAGTCTTTCCTGCTTGGGAGTGATGACGTGGGTATGTGCACGCACATGTGCAAATGGGTGTGTGCATCTGTGTTCGCACGCGTGGCCATGTGTGGTGCGTGCGTTTGTGTGCGGTGTGCACGCGTGCATCACCCTGTGGGAGTGGAACACGTGGGTGTTGGAGGAGGCTTAGGAGATCTGCAGCTCCCGGGAAGAGCCTGCCTTATGCTGCCCCGTCTCCATCACGTCCTTTTTCCAGGGTGGTCTGCCCTCCCTGGTGGGCCTTGCGTGGACAGGTCAGCCCTGCATCCCAGATGCATCAGCGTCGCTGAGCAGCTGAGCATCTGGAGCATCCCGCCTGCAGCTGCCGCAAGCCATTGCCGGGCCGCCGGCGCCCCCTGCTGGCCGTCTCGGTGCATGGCGCCGGGAGCTCAGCCCGAGGCCGGTGGACGGCGCCCTCTACAGGAGACCAGAGGCCTCGTCACCCTGAGAAAGCACCTCCACGTTCCGCTGACCAGTGGGGAGCCTCAAAACAAAACAAAATCAAGCAGAAGAGAGCAGCTGTCTCCTGCACTCGTGCGTCAGACCTCGGGTGGAGGATGAGCGAGGTTTCTCGGTGGTGCGTGCTTCCCGAGCATCTGTTCATGGCCGTGTGGCTGACCCTAAGGGGGTTCCAAACACTGTCCTGCTGCCCCAGGGCCCTGCAAGCGCTGTCCAGTCGCGACTTCCAGGAATAGATCAGACGGGTTCGTTGCTGGAGAAGCTTGGCTGAATGGATGAAAAGCAGGTAACAGCCCCCCCCCCCATTGGGTGACCAAAGGAATATGAACCAGAGAGATGACCCCAGGAGGCTGGTGGAACCCACCCTGCAGCCTGAGGTGGTGAGAGCTGAGAGTGGCCGCATGTTTTTTTTTTTAATATTTATTTATTTTTTAGAGAGAGAGAGAGAAGGAGAATGGGCACCCCAGGACCTCTAATCACTGCAAGTGAACTCCAGAACTCCAGATCAGTAGATAGATTTTTAGAAAATAAAAAAAAAAGTTCCATTGTGGTCTCATTGCATTTGAAAACACCATTAAGGGTGGCCCAAGGCTCAAGACCAGCCAGTCCCAGAGAAAAGGAACAGAGGAAAGGGACAGGCCATCTGCCATGACCACACCTTGTCTCACTGCAGTGACCGAAGTTCCTGCCCAGGGTAGGGACCGCAGTCCTTGGCCACTGCAGCTTTCTCCTGTCCCTCTTAACTCTGGAGGCGAGTGGAACTTGGGCTGGAGCCTGACACCTAGGACCCCATGGCACTCCACCAAGGTCCCCCCCTGCTCTGGGTGGCTGGGGGACAGGACCACTGAGTGAAGGGTCGCATAGACACCACTTTGGTGTCGGAGACAGGCACCCAATCCTCTTGTTGTCTTTGTGGCTTGGGAGACCAGTAAGGGGCTTCCTCTCCAAAACCAGAACTGGGTTATGGCACATCTCTCCCACGCTAGGTAGACCCCAAATGTGCCTCACTTAGTGTTTTTCCCTCAGAGCCTCAAAGATCTCAGAGGAGAGATCAGAGGAAGATATGGAGGGAAGGAGAAGGGGCAGTTAAATCTCACATGTCTTTCTCCACTGGACCACTACACACAGCTCTAAACCCTACCACGACTGTGGGGAAGGTGCTCACAGGCCCGGCTGCTGCCTGCCTGCCAGCATCTATTAGACGATGTCCAGGCCACATGGCTCTTGGAGATGCCATTCATTGGCTTGGGAAGGTCCTGAGCGGCTCATATCCCTTCACAGGAAATCACTGCTGAGCATCAGTGATGTCTCCAGAGTCCCATGGATGCTGGAAAACGGCCAGAGAGATGGCCTACTGGTTAAGGCACTTGCCAGCAAAGCCAAAGGACCCAGGTTTAATTCCCCAGTACCCACTTAAGCCAGATGCACAAGGTGGTGCATGTGTCTGGAATTTGTTTGTAGTGGCCGGAGGCCCTGGTGCATCCATGCTTTCTCTCTCTCTCTATCTGCCTCTTTCTCTATCTCCCTTTCAAACAAATAAATAAAATATATTTTAAAAAATTAAAAAGGGGGCTGGAGAGATGGCTTAGCGGTTAAGCGCTTGCCTGTGAAGCCTAAGGACCCCGGTTTGAGGCTCGATTCCCCAGGACCCACGTTAGCCAGATGCACAAGGGGGCGCATGCGTCTGGAGTTCGTTTGCAGCGGCTGGAGGCCTTGGTGCGCCCATTCTCTCTCTCTCCCTCCCTCTCTCTCTCTGTCCGTTGCTTTCAAATAAATAAACAAAAATTTTAAAAAAGGGCTGGAGATATGGCTCAGTGGTTAAGGTGCTTGCCAGCAAAGCCAAAGAACCCAGGCTCAACTCCCAGGACCCACATAAAGCTAGATGCGCAAGGTGGTAATTGTGTCTGGAGTTTGCAGTGGCAAAAGGCCCTGGTGTACCCATTCTCTCTCTCTCTTTCTCTCAAATAAATAATTAAAAAAAA
The DNA here is from genome assembly GCF_020740685.1 of Jaculus jaculus. Lineage (NCBI taxonomy): Eukaryota > Metazoa > Chordata > Mammalia > Rodentia > Dipodidae > Jaculus > Jaculus jaculus. Next base: position 6,483,575 of record NC_059121.1, read on the forward strand.
AAAAAACACTTGGAGAGCCGGGCGTGGTGGCGCACGCCTTTAATCCCAGCACTTGGGAGGCAGAGGTAGGAGGATCGCCATGAGTTCGAGGCCACCCTGAGACTACAGAGTTAATTCCAGGTCAGCCTGGACCAGAGTGAGACCCTACCTCGAAAAACCAAAAACAAAACAAAACAAAACAAAACAAACAAAACAAAACAACAAAAAAACACTTGGAAAAGCCCCCTTTACCTGTAAGATCAACACGGAGCCATGACCATCAATGATGATGTCCCCAGAGTCTCCATCAGCACTTGGCCAGGGCTCCTTCACCCACAGAGCCACCAAGAGCTGGCACCATTAATGTCAAGGAGGCACAAGCCACTGGGCCCTGGTTCTACTTAGTCACACACCTGAGGAGGCAAAATCTGGCTGAAGAAGGAAGAGAATATTTGTCATGCACCTGGGTGGTCTCTGCCTTGGCTATGACAGTCATGTCTCTGGTTGGGACTCCCTGGCACAGATCTGAGGTGAAGATGGGTACTCATTGGCTGGGCACACACTGTGTGGCTGGCTGCACAGTGGTCCCACAATGCCCAGGTCCTAATCATATAGAAGGCGTGTGTCTGGCTTTCCCGGGTGATGTTGGGATCTTTCTCTGAGGCGAGTGGCAGGGTAGAGGTCACTTACCTCAGTGACATTGGCTTTTCCTGCCCTTTGTTCTCTCACCCTATGCTTTGCCTGACCCTGCTGCCAATGCCTGCCCGTGGCACATCCTGGGTGCCTTGTCTGCGTGGACCTCCTCTGCCAAACTCGGGTTCTCGGCCCACTTTCTGACCTTCCCCAACTCCTGGGACATGCCTTCATTTTGGACTCCTCTGTGAACGTTCATGTGAATTAAGTTTTTTTTTTTTTTTTTTTTTCATTTTTGGCTTTTCAAGGTAGGTCCAGGCTAACCTGGAATTTACCATGTAGTCTCGGGGTGCCCTTAAACTCCAGCCCGTCCTCCTACGTCAGCCTCCCTAACGCCGGCGTTAAAGGTGCGAGCCGCCATGGCCAGCTTTGAATTGAGAAGTTTTAGAACTACCTCTTGTTAGACACTAGCCGTCACGGGAGTCTATTCTCTAGGCACAGCTAAGGTGACCCCAGGGGGAAATAAAAGCAGCCATGGGATCCTTGCTGCATCGGGGCTTAAAAACCCGCCAGCTGCGGATGGCTTGCATGTGCTCAGACCTTGTCTTCTCTCCAAATTCTGCCACACCCTTTGTGCCCTCTTCGGCTGCCTCTCACCTCCTTCTTTAAAAAATAAAAAGTTAGGGCTGGAGAGATGGTGTAGTGGTTAAGCGCTCGCCTGTGAAGCCTAAGGACCCCGGTTCGAGGCTCGGTTCTCCAGGTCCCACGTTAGCCAGATGCACAAGGGGGCGCACGTGTCTGGAGTTCGTTTGCAGAAGCTGGAAGCCCTGGCGCGCCCATTCTCTCTCTCTCCCTCTATCTGTCTTTCTCTCTGTGTGTGTCGCTCTCAAATAAATAAATAAATAAATAATTAAAAAAAATAGGACCTGGAGAGATGGCTCAGCAGCTAAAGGTGCTTCTTAAAAGCCTGATGACCTGGGTTAGATTCCCCAGCACCCACATTAAAGCCAGATGCACAAAGTGGTGGAGGTGTCTGGAGTTTGCAGGAGCAAAAGACCCTGGCACCCTTTTCATTCTTTCTCTCTCCAAATAAACAATTACAAAAAGTGCCCAAGTTGGACTGGAGACATGGCTTAGTGGTTAAGCACTTGCCTGTGAAGCCTAAGGACCCCGGTTCGAGGCTCAATTCCCCAGGACCCACGTTAGCCAGATGCACAAGGGGGCGCACGCGTCTGGAGTTCGTTTGCAGTGGCTGGAGGCCCTGGTACGCCCATTCTCTCTCTCTCTGCCTCTTTCACTGTCTGTCACTTTCAAATAAATAAATAAAAATAAATAAAAAAAAAGATTTAAGCTGGGAGTGGTGACACACACCTTTCATCCCAGCACTCGGAAGGCAGAGGTAGGAGGATCTCTGTGAGCTCAAGGACACCCTGAGACTACGTAGTGAATTCCAGGTCAGCCTGGACTAGAGTGAGAGCCTATCCAAAAGAATTTATTTATTTATATGAGAGAGAGAGAATGAATATGGGTGCACTGGAGCCTCCTGCCCCTGCAAATGAACTCCTGACGCATGCACCCCTTTGTGCATCTGGCTTTATATGGGTCCTGGGAGATGGAACCCAAGCCATCAGGCTTTACAAGCAAGTGCCTTTAACCACTGAGTGACCTGCTCAACCTACATGCCATCTTCTTAAACATTTTGGCCCTTCCCTTGTCATGACCTGGGCTCCAGGCCACCTTCCTGTCAGGCACTGTGGGCAGAAGCAAGAAGCCCCCAGTAACTTTCAGGGTCTTTCATGCTTTAAGTTATTTTACTCTTTTTTTTTTTTTTTCAAGGTAGGGTTTCACTCTAGCCCAAGCTGACCTGGAATTCACTACGTAGTCTCAGGATGGCCTCAAACTCATGAAAATTCTCCTACCTCTGCCTGTAGGATGCTGGGTATAAAAAGGCACGAGCCATACCATTCCCTGCAAACTTATTTTTTTTTAAAAATTAATTAATTAATTTATTTGAGAGCGACAGACACAGAGAGAAAGACAGATAGAGGGAGAGAGAGAGAATGGGTGCGCCAGGGCTTCCAGCCACTGCAAACGAACTCCAGACGCGTGCGCCCCCTTGTGCATCTGGCTAACGTGGGACCTGGAGAACCGAGTCTCGAACCGGGGTCCTTAGGCTTCACAGGCAAGCGCTTAACCGCTAAGCCATCTCTCCAGCCCTGCAAACTTATTTTAGGCTAAGAAGAAATCCATGAACTTTTTGATGGGAACACTGTCTAACTGGCCTATGTGTTAGTATGCTTGTCTTTATGCCAGTGTGGTCCCAAGACAAAAAAGAGCATGTTTCACATGTTGACAGGTCCCAGTGCCACGACACCCCTGGCTGGTGGCACCTCGCCAATCGTTTGTCCCCACTTCTGGGGCCCCTACATCCGCAGGAGTTAGCACCTGGGGCTGGCGTCCAGATGACAAGCTGAGTGACTTAGTGTCACTTAGGGATCGAGTTCTCCCCAGAAGGCCAACACCCAGGTCTCTATAAGGCTGTTTTTGCCAGAGGCCCGAGGGAGGGCCAGTTTGCCTGCTGAATCCGGAGCACACCAGTATGGTGCTGGGGTGAGCCTTGGACGTGGTCAGGAGGGTTCACTGACCTCACAGAAGGAAAAAGTCCAGAACCCCCTCTGGGTCTGTGAGGAGCCACCCTCTGTGGGTCAGGAAATTCTGCCTAGGGATGACACCCTGGCTCCTGGGTCATCGATAGCCCCCCGTCTCTGGAGCTGGGGGGGGGGGGGATGAAGGCTGCGTAAGCCCCGCGCCCGTGAGCTTTGTCTCACAGTACCACCAGAGCCAGGTGAAGTGCAGCCACTGCTCCTTCCTAGCTAGGGCCCCTGGGAGTGCTCAGCATGGTGGGTGGGGCTGGGGCTTCCGCTCCTCTCGGCCTACACATGGCTTCTCCCTGGTTTGCTTATTTTCCATTTTTTTCTTCTTCTTTTAAAAATTTACTTAAAAAAATATTTCAGCTGGGGCGTGGTGGCACACACCTTTAATCCCAGCACTCGGGAGGCAGAGGTAGGAAGGATCACGGTGAGTTCGAGACCACCCTGAGACTCCATAGTGAATTCCAGGTCAGCCTGGGGTAGAGTGAGACCCTACCTTGAAAAACAAAAACAAAAACAAACAAACAAACAAACAAACAAAAAAAAAATATATATATATATATATATACATATTTCAAATCTGGGCACGTGGTGGTGTGTGCCTTTAATCCCAGTACTCGGGAGGCAGAGGTAGGAGGTTTGCTGTGAGTTCGAGGCCACCCTGAGACTACACAGTGAATTCCAGGTTAACCTGGGCTATAGCAAAACCCTACCTTGAAAAAGTTTGTTGCACTTATTTATATAATTATATTGAGAGAGAGAGAGAGAGAGAGAGAGAGAGAGAGAGAGAGACAGAGAGACAGAGAGACAGAAAGGCAGATAGAGAAAGAGAGAAAATGGGCCTGCCAGGGCCTCCGGCCATTACAAATGAGCTCCAGAGGCATGTGCCACCTTGTGCATCTGGCTTACAGGGGTCCTAGGGTATCGAACCTGGGCCCTTAGGCTTCATAGGTAAGTGCTTTAATGGCTAAACTGTCTCTCCAGGCCTCTTGTTTTTTTCTTTTTTCTTTTTCTCTTCTTTCTTTCATTACTTTTGTTCTTTTTCTTTTTTTCTTAAAGCAGGGTCTCACTAGCCCAGGCTGGCCTTGAGTCACAGCGACCCTCCTACCTCAGCCTCCCGAGTGCTGGGATTCTAGGCACCAGAAAGCATGACTGGCTTTTATTTTATTTTTGAAGTAAACATGAAGTAATGGGTTTTATAATGGCATCTCCCCTGTGTCTCTAATACTGTCTTCCCAGTGCCTCTCTCTCTCTCTCTCTCTCTCTCTCTCTCTCTCTGTGTGTGTGTGTGTGTGTGTGTGTATGTCTGTTTTCTCTTCTCATCTTGCACCAGTTACAGTGGCTTCCTGTGATGAAATGCCATTGGCCACACGGCCTAAACAATAAGATCCTGTCTTGTGGCTGTGGTCTGAGCTAACAGGGTGGCAAAAATGGCTCTTGATACAGGCTCCAGGGGAAAGGCCTTCTTTCCCCCAGGCCTTGCTCTGCCTGATAACCCTTGGCATTCCTGGGATTGTCATCATGTCACACCAACTCTGCCTTGGCTCTCCTGGGCTTCTTCCCAGGACAGCAGTCCCTTGGCAAGGGGTCAGTGCTTACCGCCGCAGGGTGACCTCCCTATGACTGGACTACCCCTACTGCAGACATTATCCCAAGCAAGGGCTTATCCCGAGGCACATATTTGGGGGTGCTTTCTCCCCCTCCCAGTGCATCTGTATGCCACAATAGTCACACCCACCTTCCTGGTGCAGAACTTGTCCCTTCTGTGATCACCGGCCCACGGCGCCAGCCCGCCCTTCCACCGGGAGCGTCCCCAACCTCGGGTTTCATCCCCCCGTGTTCCGTAATTACCATCCTGTGATCTTCGTTGTTTCACACCGTGTTTGCATAGCGAACGTGCCTGTTAATGCCGGTGTACTTGCGTACCAGGACGGAGGCTTAAATGGTTAAACAGCTAAAGCAAATATACTCTGTGCATTGAAATCAGACCTTATTTTCTTTGCATTTCAGACTTGTCTCTGGCAAGCTGACTTGAAAGATGTTGAAATTGGATAGGTAATTAATTCACATGCGCCTACGAGAGAGGGTGTGTGTGTGGGGGGAAGGATGCACAAATTATTTGTAACATTTTGTAAGCAGTGAAATTAATGTAGTGTGAATTTGTCATTTCTACCCTACGTTACAGATTTTCTATATTATAATTTAATCTTTTTAATGTAAAAAGAATAGGAATTTTGCCCTTTCTGGCCTCTCGGGAAGCCAGAACTAGTGTATCTAATTATCTGAACACAGGCAAACATAAAGAAATTGCAAGTAGTGAAATTATAAATGGGCCGGAACAGTTCCATGTTTTCTGATTAAAGTCTCTTTCTGGGCCCTTAGCAATCCTGTTGCCCCGATGTCCACAGTAATTGCACGTGTCAAAACTGAGGCTTTGTGTAACTGGGACCGGGCGAGTTACAATTTTCATTTAGACGGAGATAAGTGTAGGCGCGCTTGGGCCGGCAGGTGGGGACGCAGGCGCGGGAGGCCCGGGCCCCAGGGCGCCAGGTTAATGGCAAGCCCCAATTTAATCAGGCCACATCACAACAGTGGAATTTTTTAAGACGAGAAATGCAATTTACCAACACAAAGCCAGCCACCTGCTCTCTTCCCTCTGTTGTCTATGTAAAGGAGCCTGTCTAATTTTACCCATAGCTCAGGGGCAGTGAATTTTAACAATGGATTCCGTGTTCATCATCACAAGGGTGACACGCTTAAAATGAGATCTCCCTGACATGCCGGAATCTCAGAAACAAAGAAAATTCCAGTTTTAATTTTCAAAAACGAAACAAAACAAAACAAAACAAAAAGGTCACAAAATCTGGGCAGTAGCCATGTTTCCCCTCTTCTTCCCAGCCAGGGGTCTTAGTTTTAGGGGTTCTGTTCAGACACACAGGTGATGTTTGTTTCCGAAGTTTCTTTTCGCTGAAGGATGTGTTAGCTTGCGTCCAAGCAGGAGGCACAGAATCCGTCATTAGAGGGACCTCCCCTGCAAGAGAACCTTCTGGTCTCTCTGCGCTGGGCTCTGCAGCAGAGCCCCCATCAGACAGGACTTCCCGAGGTCACGGACAAGGTGTGGTCCCAGAGCCGGGCCTCCGACGGGGACATTCAGCCCTTGCAGCTGCAGTCAGCACTGGCTCCAGATCTACCTGGCTCTGCACAGGGTTTCTTGGGTGGCCGAGGCGGGGGGGGGGGGGGGGCTGCAGAGACCGGGGGACACCAGTGTGGGGGCTCCGTGTGGCTTTTCACCCGTCTCTCTCACAGCTTTGTGACCTCACTGGCCACGTTTCTGTGCAAAGAGAGCCAGTGTTAAATGAACCTTTCTTGTTTGGGAAGGTGGGACAAGACATGGCTTAGCTTTTGGAGGATTCTAGATGGGAAACCCATCTCGGGCTGGGGCTGGCAAGGTTAGGTCCTGGCTTTCAGATGACACCTTCTCTCTGTGTCCACAGAGAGTGGCGGTGAGATGACCGCATCAAGCCCTTCATGAGGCCCCCACCATCATGGCCTAATCTAAGCTCCCCCCCCCCCCCGTACCTTTCAAAGACCACATCTCCTAATGCCACCCCATGGGGCTTCAGCATATGCCTTAGGGGGGTTACACAGTTCAGTTCAGAGCAGTTCAGCTAGGAAAGGCGGCTGATGGCTTCTATCCACCATGGTCAGACTAGATTGCAGTGTCTCCCCCATGCGAACCTGCATACTGTAGCCTGTGACCAGTAGCCAAGAGAATAAATCCTTGAGACTGTTGGTAGCACTTGCCATGGTCCCATCGTATAGAGGGGAATCCAGTGACTTGCGCCACTTGTTCCCTGACTGTGGTGTCCTGGAAGGAGAGAGGCTGCCTCCCATGCTGAGCCATTATCCTTTTTTGTTTTAGTTTTTCAAGGTGGGCTCTCCCTCTAGTCCAGGCTGACCTGGAATTCACTAATGTGTAGTCTCAGGGGGGCCTCGAATTACTAGTGATCCTCCTACCTCTGCCTCCTGGGTGCTGGGATGAAGGGTGTGTGCCATCACACCTGGCACAAAGGGAGACAGAGAAAGAGAGAGGCAGGGATGGGGGAGAGAGAGAATATGGACATACCAGGGGCTCTAGCCACTGCAAATGAACTCATGTGCCACCTTGTGCATCTGGCTTTACGTGGGTACTGGGGACTTGAACTTGGATCGTTAGGCTTTGCAGGCAAGCACCTTAACTGGTGAGCCATTTCTCCAGCCTGTGAGCTCTTCTTCGTGACCCCGGGCTGAGGGTCTCATTCCCTGTTCTGTAATATACACAGGTATTGCTGAGACTCCCCAGCATTCGAAACCCCCCTGAAGCTGAGAGAGGGGCTCTGTTCAGTCAACTGTTAGCCCCTGGTGGATGAGGTGGGCTGGCTTTGGCTGTTCTCTTCGTTTGGCCTCAAGTGTGGCTTCCCGCCAGAGAGGCCAAGACCCTTTCTGGGCCGCACTCTGCGTCCACCTTTGGGCCTGGCTTCTCTGAGCTCCTCCCTCGGGTCCCCCTGGGGTGCGGCAGGCTCTGAGCAGACAGGGCATTCCCTCCGGATTGCTGGCCGGCACTTCATCGTCCAGCACTGTGCTCCCAAAGCCCTGATGCTCTCTGGCCCCGTGGTCACAGGGCTTGAGCTCTCAGGACATGAGGTGACGGCTTGCCTGCCACTCCCTTGCTGTGGCCTTACTGGCGTGCTCAGCGCTGGCCGCACATGCGAAGTGGAGGAGTAGGATGCTCAGCGTGCAGCCTCTCACCAGTGGGGACGTGTCACCTGTCATCAGCCAGCGTCCCCCTCCCCCCCCCCCTGCAGGTCAGGGCAGCGCCTGAGCAGAAAGACCCCGCGTTGGCTGCCAGCAATCGGGTTTGTAATTGGGTCAGTCTTGGGTCGGCTGTGGACAAAGAGCCCAAGACAGCAGATGGCCATCTCTCTCTTTCTCTCCCTCCTTCCATGATCCTCTGATACTGCTGCCCCAGGCCTGACACTGTGTTTCAAGAGCCGGTAAACCCACTTTGAAAAACGTGGAAATAACACCTCTACTTTGAAAAAGAACCAATCGGTCCAGGGGTATGGCGGGTTAATAACCACAAGCTCCTGCCTGCCTGGCTGGGGACCTCCACGCTCAGAGGGCATTGTCCTTCCAGAGGCGCTGGGCCTGTTCTGTGAGGCCCACTGTGCAGGACTCACTGCCCCAAAGCACACCTTGCTCACAGCTGAACAGACAAAACAGTTTGGTATATGGCTGAGACACATGGAATATGTCATGTGTTTTCCCGTGGCTGGCTGTCTAAGAAGTGTGTGCTTTTTAAAAAAATTTTTTTTTCATTTATTTATTTATTTGAGAGAGAGAAAGAAGCAGAGAGAAGCAGAACGAGAGTGAGAGTGAGAGCAAGAGAGAGAGAGAGAGAATGAGAGAGAATGGGCACGCCAGGGCCTCCAGCCGCTGCAAACAAACTCCAGATGCATGCGCCCCCTTATGCATCTGGCTTATGTGGGTCCTAGAGAGTCGAATCGGGGTCCTCTGGCTTTGCAGGCAAAGGCCTTAATCGCTAAGCCATCTCTCCAGCCCGAAGCCTGTGCTTTGAATACAGCCAGTCACAGATCAGGGCTAGCTCACAACAGGCGATAGAATTCATGTGCTGCGACTTCCCCCCAAAGCAGAGGCAACAGTAGATGCTCTTGCTTCAGGTACTAGACGAGGAGCAGTCCAGGTCCGTTAGCGCCTGGGTGCTGTGACCACAGGTGTGCCCAGGAGGGCCCTGAGCTCCTCCCCGCCTCCTTGGGCTGCCATGCAGCTCTCTGTTCTCCCCTTGCTTCTGGCTCTTGGTTCTGATTCTGTTCAGCTTCCCCAGATTCCAGATCTAGAGGCTGACCCGGCAAGGTCGAGCGAAACTCCCTTCCTTGGGCTTTGTTGTCGGTCAGACTTTTTCACTGCTGTGACAAGTTTGTGAGAGAAACTGGTTGAAGGAGGGAGAATTTACATGGGGCGCAGAGTTTCAGGGGTTCGTGCCGTTCGTTGGTCGCTTGGCCCCATCACAGATCATCGTGGGGAGAGGAGAGAATACAGAGCAGAAATGTTCACCCCATGGTAGTCGGAAAGCAGAAAGGAGGGGCAGGAAGAGGATGTCCCAGCGCCCGACTTCCTCTAAGTGGGCCCACTTTCCACAGATCCAGCGGCTATTCAATTTTTTAATATTCATTTTATTTTATTTATTCACTTATTTTGAGATAGATGAGAGAGAGAGAGAGAGAGAGAGAGAGAGAAAGAAAGAGAGAGAGAATGGGCACGCCAGGGCCTCCAGCCACTGCAAGTAAACTCCAGATGCCTGTGCTACCTTGTGCAGCTGGCTTTATGTGGGTACTGGGGAATCGAACCTGGGTCCTTAGGCTTTGCAGGCAAGCTCTTTAATCACTAACCCATTGCTCTGGCCCCTGTTCAGGTTTTTAAAATTTTTATTTTATTTATTTACTTTTTTTTTGTTTTGAGGTAGGGTCTCACTCTAACTCAGGCTGACCTGGAATTCACTATGCAGTCTCAGGGTGGCCTTGAACTCATGGTGATCCTCCTACCTCTGCCTCCCGAGTGCTGGGATTAAAGGCATGCATCACCACACCTGACTATTTTTATTTTTATTTTTTGAGGTAGGGTCTCATTCTAGCCCAGGCTGAACTGGAATTCACTATGTATTCTTAGGGTGGCCTCGAACTCACAGTGATCCTTCTACCTCTGCCTCCTGAGTGCTGGGATTAAAGGCGTGCGCCACCACTCCTGGCTCGTATTCAAGCTTTGAATCCATCAAGGAATTAATCCATTGATAAGGCCAGAGCCCTTGTGATCTAATTGAGAGAACAGGGGATCCTCTCAGGTCTTACTAACCCTCCCATCCAGTCAACTGGACGGTCACGATTGAGCGTTACAGTGTCCACTCTGTGCTGACACAGGAGCCACGTTATGTGACCCAGGCTGAAGCTCGGGGCCATGTTGTATGTGGCAGAGGATTGACTGTTATAGTGTCCACTCTATGCTGACGCAAAAGCCTTGCGAGGTGTGTTAGTCAGCCAAGTGAGGTGGTGCACACCTTTAACCCCAGCACTGGGAAGACAGAAGTAGGAGGATCAAAGACAGAGAGAGAGAAATCACCAGTGAAGATACCCAACAGTGGACACTGCAAGCCTTATATTTGGCCAGCCAGGCCAAATGAGCCAACGGGTGCAATAGTGGCACGTCTGTTATGGGGGAAAACAACTGCCCTATAATTGGACTGGAAGCCAGCTCCATGGGAGGGAATACATCTCTGATACTGAAAACCTAAAACAGGGGTAGTCATGAGCCCTAGGGTGTAACATCTGCTGCTGTCTGGCTAAATGTATATACTATGCTCACCAAACTTCCCAGTAAACACTTCTTTTAATGTTCATACCCATATATTAATGCTACTCTCACTTTTGGTTAGAGAGCCTTCTCTTTTCAGATGGCAGTGACCTTGAGATGATACAGAAGGTACCATGGTGCTGAGAAGTGACAGAGGAGTGCTCAGCACTGAAACATCTCTATCACACCTTCCAAGGCTCAGGGTCCATTGCGGAAGAGGTGGCAGAAAGAATGTAAGAGCCAAAGGAAGGGTAGGACTCCTTACAACGTGCTCCTCCAGACATGAAATGGCCTGGATCTCCATGACCTCACAGTGCCTGACACTACCTACACAAGACCATCATAATAGGAGGAAAAGATGATGACAGCAAAATAAAAGAGACTGATTGAGAGGGGGAGGGGATATGATGGACAGTGGAGTTGCAAAGGGGAAAGTGGGGAGAGGGAAGGAATTACCACGGGATATTGTTTACAGTTATGGAAGATGTAAAAAAAAAAATAAGTAGGAAAAAATAAGTGAGCTTAAGGTCAGCCTGGAATCACAGAGTTCCCGCACTTAAAGGCACTTGCTTGCAAAGTCTGATGGCATGTGTTCAATCCCCCAGTGCCCACCTAAGCCAGATGAAAAAGTGGCACATGCATCTGAAGTTCGCTTGTGATTGTGCCCATTCCCTCTCTCTCCCTCCCCCTCTGCTTTCAAACAATTACATACAAATATTTTCCAAAACTTACTATAATAAAACTAATACGTTAAAAAAGAAAGTCGACCAGCATTCTAACTTCACCTTCAAAAACTTTGTGTCTGTGCCAAACAACTGCTCTTACCTTAAGGAGAATGGGAAACAGCGTATTGTGGAGCTAAATATGAGTGATCCTGGCCCAGGAACACAAATTCGGTTTATCCCAAATTCCATGCTCCAATGTACTAACAATTTCATGAAGGTTTTATAGTTACAGAACAAAGGAAAGACAAAACCAAGGCACTTTTCAAATACATTGGTGGAATGCTGGAGAGATGGCTTAGTGGTTCAGGAGCTTGCCTGCGAAGCCTGTAGACCCATGTTCAAATCCCCAGGACCCACGTAAAGCCCAGATACACAAGGTGACACACGCGTCTGGAGTTTGTTTGCAGTGGCTGGAGGCCCTGGCACACTCATTCTCTCACCTGCCCCTGTAATAAGTGAAATACACTGGTGGAAAGGCAGGTTACGGCCAAGTGGGGAGGTCTTTGCTGTAAGGGTCAGATGTTGCCTGATGACATTCTTAGATTTTGAGTTGATGGAAGCTGGTATAGCTGTTAGCATATTCCAGAACGCTTTTGCCCGATCACCTGACAGGCCCAGGGATGTTAGGACAGACACAGAAGCGGGCACCAAATGACTATCAGAGGATCAAAAGATAGCCCGTGAGAATTTGGTTCTGGACTTGAGCATTCCAATCTTTCCACACTGAAATTCCAGTTTTCATAGTCTTTGCAGGCTAGGTGCAGCTTTTTTTTTTTTTTTTCTTTTCTTTTAGGAACTTCAGTTCACACTTGTAAGAGGAGGCTTTGAGAAGCTCTGCTTGAGGGGCATATGATCAATGAAACCACCTCACTTCCTGCCCACCAGGTGTGTGTGTGGGGCGGCTGGGCACAGCTAGAGCTTCATGGGCTAACCCAACTCCCATCCTGAAGTTCTTAGTGCCGGTAGTAAAATGCGTAGTGATTTGTTGTTGTTGTTTTGGAGGTAGGATTTCACTCTAGCCCAGGCTGACCTGGAATTCACTATAGAGTCTCAGGGTGGCCTCAAACTCATGGTGATCCTTCCTACCTCTGCCTCCTGAGTGCTGGGATTAAAGGTGTGCGCCACCATGCCTGACTATGCAGTGATCTTTTTTTAAAAGTATTTTATTTGAGAGAATGAGGCAGATATAGAGATAGTGAGACAGAGAATATTGGCACACCAGATCCTCCAGCCACTGCCAACAAACTTCAGATACATGTGCCACCTTGTGCATCTGGCTAACGTGGGTACTGGGAATTCCAACGTGGATCCTTAGACTTCGCCGGCAAGTGCCTTGACCGCTAAGCCATCTCTTTAGCCCCATGAGTTTTAAATTTGATTAAAAAAAAATTTTTTTTTGTTCATTTTTATTTACTTATTTGAGAGTGACAGAGAGAGAAAGAGGCAGATAGAGAGAGTGAGATTGAGAATGGGCGCGCCAGGGCTTCCAGCCTCTGCAAACGAACTCCAGACACGTGCGCCCCCTTGTGCATCTGGCTAACGTGGGACCTGGGGAATCGAGCCTCGAACCGGGGTCCTTAGGCTCCATAGGCAAGCGCTTAACCACTAAGCCATCTCTCCAGCCCGAGTTTTAAATTTGAGATGGGGGTCTCATGTGTCTCAAATTTGATATGTGGCCAAAGATAACCCTGAACTTGGGAGTCTCCTGTGTCCACCTGCCCAGTGCTGGGATTACAGGCGGGCATCACCAAGCCTAGTCTCCTGGAGATGTTTTGTTCTGAGAACATCTGGAGAGACGTGTGTTTATGTGTTTGGAGACTTGAAACAAGCACGAGGGTGTGAGATCCCCCCCACCCCAGGTGTGTGGGCTTCCTTAGTTTCTGGGAGGCCAAGGCCCACACTGCCTGAGTGTAAAAGGGTGGGGTGCAGTCCTCCACAAGTGTGGGATGCAGCCCTGCACTAGGGGACTGAGCATGTTTTCCTGACGCGTCTCAAGGTCGTTCCTCCACATGGGCCTCAGAGAACTGCAGCTGTGGGCAGCACTCTGGGATTTGTTGAAAAATCCAGTCTAGGCCTGGAGAGATGGCTCAGTGGTTAGGGCACTTGCCTGCAAAGCCTACGGACACAGGTTCGATTCCCCAGGACACACATAAGCCAGATGCACAAGGTGGCCCAGGCATCGGGAGTTCATTTGCAGTGGCTGGAGGTCCTGGCGTGCCCATTCTCTCTCTCTCTCTCTCTTTCATAAACAAATAAATAAATAAAATACTTTTTAAAAAAATTGAATCTGGGCTGGAGAGATGGCTTAGCGGTTAAGCGCTTGCCTGTGAAGCCTAAGGACCCCGGTTCGAGGCTCGGTTCCCCAGGTCCCACGTTAGCCAGATGCACAAGGGGGCACACGCGTCTGGAGTTCGTTTGCAGAGGCTGGAAGCCCTGGCGCGCCCATTCTCTCTCTCCCCCTCTATCTGTCTTTCTCTCTGTGTTTGTCGCTCTCAAATAATAAATAAATAAAAAATGGACCAAAAAAAATCTTTAAAAAAAAAATTGAATCTAGGACTGAAGAGATGACTTAGCGGTTAAGCACTTGCCTTTGAAGCCTAAGGACTCTGGTTCGAGGCTTGATTACCCAGGACATTAGCCAGATGCACAAAGGGGCGCACAGGTCTGGAGTTCGTTTGCAGTGGCTAGAGGCGGCGTCCATTCTCTCTCTATGTATCTGTGTCTTTCTCTTTCTGTCTGTCTCTCTCAAATAAATAAACAAAAAAATTAAAAAAAAATTGAATCTAGATCAATCACATTGGTTTCAGGGTCCTCGTTTCTTGGGTTCCAAACACTTGTGCATTCAGCAACCACATGGCTGGTGAGGCCTCTGGGGCCTGCATTTCCCCATCCTGTCCGCTTCAGGCGGTTCTTAGTCACCGAGAATGTAGCAAGAGGGCCATGTGCAGAAGATCTGAGCTCAAGGCCTCCCAGGGACAGGCTCCCACCCTCTATAAACACGTGGTGGGATTTTCCCGGGCTTCACACCCCTGGGTCCTGTGTGGTGCCCGCTCTGGTTCCGGGTCTCGGCTGCTGGGCATGGTGCCGCCATCCACGCGATGCGCAGGCGACCCTGTGCCCGGCTGACTTGGGCTCTATCCGGCCAGGAGTAGTGGAGCTGGGTCACTAATCTTGGCCAGCTGTACATCTGACAGGGGATGCGTATCTGGAATAGATAAGAGATTCAAAATATCCGACACTCAAACCAATCTCCCAGTCGATAAATGGGAAGGTGCATTAAACAGTTCTCAAATAAAAAAAGTAGAGGTAGCCAGGCGTGGCCTTTAATCCCAGCACTCAGGAGGCAGAGGTAGGAGGATCGCCATGAGTTCGAGGTCACCCTGAGACTACATAATGGATTCCAGGTCAGCCTGAGATAGAGTGACACCCTGCTTCAAAAAAACCAAAAAAAAAAAAAAAAAAAAAAAAAAAAAAAAAAAAAAAAAAAGAGAGAGAGAGTTAATAAATACAGGAAAGACATTCAACACCCTTAGCCTCATAAAAGTTCAAATAAAAATATGAAGGGGCCAGGCATGGTGATGCACGCCTTTAATCCTAGCACTCAGGAGGCAGAGCTGAGAGGATTGCTGTGAGTTTGAGACCAGCCTGGGCTAGAGAGAGACCCTACTTCGGGGGTGGGGAGAAGGAAAAAGAAAGAGAGGGCTGGAGAGATGGCTTACCAGTTAAGGCACACACCTGTGAAGCCTAAGGACTCCAGTTCAATTCTCCAGGTCCCACATAAGCCAGATGCACAAGGGGGTGCATGTATCTGGAGTTCATTTGCAGTGGCTACAGGCCCTTCTCACTCTCTCTCTCTCTCCCTATCTCTCTGTCTCTAATACATAAATTTTAAAAACTAAAAATATTAAAAGAAAGAAAAACATGAAGAGTTATTTATTTATTTGCAAGCAGAGAGGGATAGGGAAAAGACAGAAACCGAATGGGCAAACCAGGACCTCCAGCCTCTAAGGAGGAATGACATGCGCCACTTGGCGCATCTGGCTATACATGGGTAATGGGGAATTGAACCTGGGGCATTGGGCTTTGTGGGCAAGTACTTTAGCTGCTGAGCCATCTCTTCAACCCATGAAGGGTCTTTTTAAAAATTTTTTATTAGCATTTTCCATGATTATAAAAAATATCCCATGGTAATTCCCTCCCCCCCCACTTTCCCCTTTGAAATTCCATTCTCCATCATATTACCTCCCCATCTCAACCATTGTACTTACATATATACAATATCAACCTATTAAGTACCCTCCTCCCTTCCTTTCTCTCCCCTTTATGTCTCCTTTTTAACTTACTGGCCTCTGCTACTAAGTATTTTCATTCTCATGCAGAAGCCCAATCATCTATAGCTAGGATCCACATATGAGACCATGAAGGGTCTTTTAAGTAGACAACTATGACCTGATGATTTGGTTTTGTGATTTTGGCTTCTGGATATTTCTTTGTTGATTTCTGTGCAGATGTTGTGTGCATTGATGAGAGTGGATACTGACGTTAACCATCATTAGTGCATCTTGACTTATCTGGACCTTTATATCCACTAGAGTTAATTTAATTTAATTTAATTTTTATTTTTAAAATTTATTTGAGAGCAACAGACAAAGAGAGAAAGAGACAGATAGATAGATAGAGAATGGGCTCGCCAGAGCCTCCAGCCACTGCAAAGGAACTCCAGACACGTGCACCCCTTGTGCATCTGGCTAACGTGGGTCCTGGGGAATCGAGCCTCGAACTGGGGTCTTTAGGCTCCACAGGCAAGCGCTTAACCGCTAAGCCATTTCTCCAGCCCTAATTTTATTTTTTTATGAAAATATTTATATTTGAGCCAGGCATGGTGGCGCACACCTTTAATCCCAGCACTTGGGGAGGCAGAGGTAGGAGGATCACTGTGAGTTCAAGGCTACCCTGAGACTACATAGTGAGTTCTAGGTCAGCCTGGGCTAGAACGAGACCCTACCTTGAAAAAACAAACAAACAAACAAAAACCCCCCAAAATATTTATATTCACATTTATTTTAATTTTATGCCAAATTTGTGCACATAACTACAATAATCACTTTTCTTTAATTTTTTAAATTTATTTGAGAGTGACAGAGAGAGAAAGAGAGAGGCAGAGAGAGAGAGAGAAAGAAAGAAAGAGAGAGAGAATGAAATTCCATTCTCCATCATATTCCCTCCTTATCTCCATCAGTCTCTCTTTTATTTTGATGTCAATGATCTTTTCCTCCTATTATGATGGTCTTTTGTAGTGGGTGTCAGGCACTGTGAGGTCATGGATATCCAGGCCATCCTATTTATTTTATTTATTTTTTATTTGTGTGTGTGTGTGTGTGTGTGTGTGTGTGAGAGAGAGAGAGAGAGAGAGAGAGAGAGAGAGAGAATGGGTGTGCCAGGGCCTTCAGCCACTACGAGTGAACTCCATATGCATGTGCCACCTTGTTCATTGGCGTATGTGGGTCCTGGGGAATCGCACCCGGGTTCTTTGGTTTCATAGACAAGTTCCTTCACCGCAAAGCCATCTCTCCAGCCCTATGTTATTTTTATTTTATTATTGTTACTCTTTGATGCATGGTCTCACTCTAGCCAGCCTGACCTGGGACTCAGTCCATAGCGCAGACTGGCCTTAAACTCCTCCTACCTTGGCCTCCCAAGTGCTGAGGTTAGAGGTACGTACCACAGCATCCAGTGCTCTCCTTTTTCTCTCTTTCTTTTTATTTATTTATTACAGACAGAGAGAAGAAGAGAGACAGAGTGAGAACGGGTGCTCCAGGGCCTCTAGACAATGCAACTGAACTCCAGACGCATGTGCCACTATGTGCATCTGGCTTACATGGGACCTGGAGAATTGAACCATGGTCCTTAGGCTTTGCAGGCATGAGCCTTAACCACTGAGCCTTCTCCCAGCACCCTCTCTTTTTTTTTTTTTCTTTTTCAAGGTAAGGTCTTGCTTTACCTCAGGCTGACCTGGAATTCTCTCTGTATTTTCAGGGTGGCTTTGAACTCAGCAATCCTCCCAAGTGCTGGGATTAAAGGTGTGTGCTACCATACCCAGCTTTAAAAAAATTTCTTTCTTTCTTTCTTTCTTTCTTTCTTTCTTTCTTTCTTTCTTTCTTTCTTTCGGTTTTTCGAGGTAGGGTTTCACTCTAGCCCAGGCTGGCCTGGAATTCACTCAGTATTCTCATGGAGGGGCTTGAACTCACGGCGATCCTCCTACCTCTGCCTCCTGAGTGCTGGGATTAAAGGCATGTGCCACCACACCTGGCTTTTAAAAAAATAGTTTATTTATTTATTTGAGAGAGAGAAAGAGAGGCAGATATAAAGAAAGAGAATGGGCATGCCAGGGCCTCTAGCCCCTGCAAACGAACTCCAGATGCGTGGGCCACCATGTGCATCTGGCTAACGTGGGTACTAGGGAATCGAACCTGGGTCCTTAGGCTTCACAGGCAAGTGTGTCAATGGCTAAACTGTCTCTCCAGCCCCTCTTCCTTTGTCTTCAAGGCTGAGTAACACCCCGGCATGCACGTAGCGCAGTTTCTTTGGACCTCTGCGTGTCGAGGACGCTTGGCTCCTCTCACTGCCTGGCTGCTGCGAGCCGCGCTGTGGTGAGCCTGGGGCGGTGGGGGGCGGGGCTCGTTCACCATCCCTTTCTTACTGTGATCTCACCATGTAATGGTCTTTACTGAGGGACCCAGGAACCCTCTCAAAACCTCCACGCCGGCCTCTGCCCTAGTCCTTTGTATGTCTTTGGACTTAAAATGCTGCGGAGGGCTGGAGAGATGGCTTAGTGGCTAAGGGGCTTGCTTGCAAAGCCTAGAGACCTAGGCTGGATTCTCCAGGAGCCACGTATATCAGATGCACATGGTGGCGCATGCGTCTGGAGTTCATTTGCAGTGGCTGGAGGCCCTGCCATGCCCATTCTCTGTCTGTCTACCTCTTTCTCTCTCTCAAAGATATAAATAAATAAAAATAAAAGAAAGAGGAGAGGAAGAGAGAGAGAGAGAGAGAGAGAGAGAGATTGAGAGAGAGAACGGGTGCATCAGGGCTTCCAGCCACTGCCAACAAACTCCAGACGCATGCGCCACCTTGTGTATCTGGCTTATATGGGTCCTGGGGAATCGAACCGAGGCCCTTTGTCTTTGCAGGCAAGCGCCTTAACTGCTAAGCCATCTCTTCAGCCTTCAAATATATTTTTAAAAAATGCTATGGAGGGCTGGAGAGATGACTTAGTGGCCTGTTGCAGACAGGTTCACATTGCTGGCAAACAACACCTGACCAAGAACAGCTTCTGGGGAGAAGAAAAATAAAAAAGGTTTATTTTGGCTTACAGACTCAAGGGGAAGCTTCATGATGGCAGGGGAAAATGATGGCATGAGCAGAGGGTGGACATCATCTCCTGGCCCACATCAGATGGACAACAGCAACAGGAGAGTGTGCCACCCTCTGGCAAGGGGAAGCTGGTTATGACACCCATCAGCCCGCCCCGAACAAAACACTGCCTCTAGGAGGTGTTAATTCCCAATTTGCCATCCGCTGGGGACCTAGCATTCAGAATGCTTAGGTTTACGGGGGTGGGGTGGGTGGCGGGAAGGGACCTGAATCAAACCTTCCCTCTGTTTGAGGAGTTTTATCCTGCTCCGCCAGCCTCCCCTGGGTGACTGACTCACTCTGGAATAATCTCTTGGCCTCAGTCAAAGCAGTGCAGTGGGGCCGGGTTGCCATGATCTGATCCCAGCTCTGAGAGGATGAGTATGGTCTCCCGTGTCTCCCAGTGGACAGTTCCTGAAGCACTGTTATGTCATGTGTGCTGTTATTTTCACAATCCTCAATAAAAAAGCCAACTATGTCATTCATAGAGGTTTTCCCGCCTGAGCTCGCTCACTCACTCACGGAGAGGACGGTGGGGTCACCTCCCTGAAGGCAAGCAGAGACCAAGGAACCTGCCTCCATTGACACCAGTTGGCTGTGGTGATGGTAAAAGAGAGATCCAGAGTCAGACTGGCCACAGGAGGTGGCCCTTAAAGCCAGCCCACCATGCTGCCTTGTCACGGCTTTATGACAGTAGTTATCTGAAAATCCTCTTTTTGAGAGTATAGGATCCCCAAAACCTTAGACTTCTTTCATGGGGTGGCCTCGAACTCAAGGTGATCCTCCTACCTCTGCCTCCCGAGTGCTGGGATTAAAGGCGTGCGCCACCACCCCCGGTGGTTACTTTCTTGATGCTGTGAATAAACACACAATCAGAAGCAAGCTGTGGAAGGAACGGGGTTGAATTTGGTTTGCTACAAGGGGGAAGTTTCATGGCTGGGAAGGGGTGGTGGCAGGATTTGGAACAGAGCTGGTCACATCTCACCAAGGTCAGGAAGCAGAGAGCAAACATAAATGGGCCCGGGGTACAGAACCTCAACGCCCACTGCTATGTTCTCCGCTTCCTCTTAAACCTCCTAAGAGCTTCACGGCTTCCCCGAACATCGCCACCAGCTGAACGCCAAGTGTTCAAGCACGCGAGCCTACGAGGGACATGGCACATTCAAACCGCCACACTTGACTTGCATAAGGTGGCTCCTGACATCTCCTCTACCCGAGCTAGGGTCCTGCGGAGCCCTGGGGTCCAGAGAAGAGGATCGATCTTCAGTAAATAGTGTCTGTGGGTGGGCGTGGGGGCCTGTGAGTTCCCCAGAGAAGCTCAGGCATGCCCGGAACCATCATAATTCCACCTCAGTGACCAGTGTGGTCAAATGACTGGTCACCACGTTCAGAGAGGGAGTGAGAGTCTGGCTGGGCAAAGGGAGCTGGTGTGTGGCAAACATTCTCACCTCTGGGAGGTGGAGAGAGGGGATGTGGACAGGGCTTTCAGGAGGAAGGGGAAAGCAGAGAGATGAGTCACACCGGCTTCCTGGCGAGGTCCACAGATGGACAGCCACATGCAGCCAGCACAGGTACGGCTGGCAAGGGAAGTGGCAAGAGTTGGGAGTGAGCTGGTCACGTCTTGCCAGGGTCAGGAAGCGGTCACAAATTGGACCAGGCTACAAAACCTCAACTCCGGGCTGGAGAGATGGCTTAGTGGTTAAGCGCTTGCCTGTGAAGCCTGAGGACCCCGGTTCGAGGCTCGGTTCCCCAGGTCCCACGTTAGCCAGATGCACAAGGGGGCGCACGCGTCTGGAGTTCGTTTGCAGAGGCTGGAAGCCCTGGCGCGCCCATTCTCTCTCTCTCCCTCTCTCTGTCTTCCTCTCTGTGTCTGTCGCTCTCAAATAAATAAATAAAAAATTAAATAAACAAAAAAAACCTCAACTCCCATGGACACTTTCTCTGCTTCCTCTTAAACTCACTTACCTCCTCTGGCTCCATGAGGGAAGGAGGACAGCAGCGGGGGATGCTGGCTCTGGACAGTGGTGAGGGTCCGACAGCCCTACAGAGCTCTGCACTGAAAGACGTGCCAATGAGGGTCTGCCACAACGGGTGGACCCCGGGAAGCCAGTGGTGACAGCTGCGGAGTTGAGAGGCGGAGCCGTCACAGGTGTGTCCACTGGGGGCCTGTGGCCTGCCGCCGTGTCTGCAGCCAGCGGGCTGAGTCCCTGTGGGTTTTCAGGAACTGCAGCGGCTCTAGAAGGCAGAATGCTAGTCTTTTTTTTAAAGAGTTATTTATTTATTTATTTGAGAGCGACAGACACAGAGAGAAAGACAGAGAGAGGGAGAGAGAGAGAATGGGCGCGCCAGGGCTTCCAGCCTCTGCAAACGAACTCCAGACACGTGCGCCCCCTTGTGCATCTGGCTAACGTGGGACCTGGGGAACCGAGCCTCGAACCGGGGTCCTTAGGCTTCACAGGCAAGCGCTTAACCGCTAAGCCATCTCTCCAGCCCCAGAATGCTAGTCTTTAGAGGCAGTAGGCACGAAGGGCAGGGCAGCAGAATCTCTCTGCTCCCGGACCCTCCAGGACCATGCACCCTCGCTGAAGGTCAGGTGGGGCATTCCTTCTCTCCATCTTCCTTGGACCCTCTGTGGACCTCAGCTTCCCGTGGCTATCCGACCAACGCACCAGGGCGGTGGAGCCAGGGTCAAGATATTGGCAGAGGCCTCACCCAGCTGGGTCCAGATTCTGATGCCCACACGCCCTCTCTCATCCAGGCAGAGCCCAGGCTGCACGCTGCAGGCTGCCCTACCAGAGCCCACCGAGCGGTGGCGCCGTTGCGCTGGGAACGGGCGTCCCAGAGAGGTCCGTGGCTCCAGCTGCAAAGGACCTGCCAAGGCCACCCAGTGTCCACGCTCCTGCGCCGCAGGCGCCCAGGGATCCGTGGCCAAGGGAGAAGGGAGCCCAAGCTCGCCCCGTGAGAGAGCCTGTCCGTGGTGGGAAGAATAGCACGTGTAGGGACCGCTCAAAGCAAGAAGGATGACATTAACTCTGGAGAAGAGGAGTCAGATGGTTGCTAGTTCGAGACCACCCTGACACTACATAGTGAGTTCCAAGCCAGCCTGGGCTAGGACGAGACCCTACCTGGAAAAAACAAACAACAAACAAACAAAACAAAACCAAAAAAAAGAGACAAGGAACAATAAAAAAGGAGTCAGGCCTCACGGGCCCTTCCAGGCACCTGCTACCTGGGGGCGACCTCTTTGGCCGACTTCCCATTGGCATTTCTGGTCACTTCTCAGGCTCTTTAAAGATCACCTGGGAGGCAGGGACATTACCACCCAGCTCTGGACCTCAGGTTATGTTACCGGATGTGGCTCTCACTAGTCCTCCTGGAGACAGAGCGTTCCCAAAACTTCCCTTCCATTTTCCCCTGCCCTCCCCAGAGGAGAGTCTCACCCCACTTGGATCTATGTATTCTTCTGGCAAAGATGTCCACGTTTAGCCCCGTGTGGTGGCGCATGCCTTTAATCCCAGAACTCGGGAGGCAGAGGTAGGAGGATCGCCATGAGTTCGAGGCCACCCTGAGACGCCATAGTGAATTCCAGGTCAGCCTGGGCTAGAGTGAGACCCTAATTCTAGAAACTAAAAAACAAAAATGTCCACTTTTCCCCACCTGATGCACAGTTTTTTTTTTTTTGTGGGGGGGAGGGCTGAGTGGCACTCACCTGCCAACCCTTCCCTGATGCACAGCATGGCTGGAGCCAGCCTGGCTCACTGGAAGCCTGGCACCAAGGGCACCAGCTTGCAGTGGAGTCTTTCATTAAAGTCTGGTTGTCCTTGGGGCCTAGAATCTTGCTCTGCCTACAGGGTCTTGCAGATTTCTTCCTGGTGGGTGGCCTTGGTGGTATTGCCCTTCTACTTTTCTGTTTTTGAAGTTGGGTCTCACTCTAGCCCAGGCTGACCTGGAATTCACTCTGTAGTCTCAGGGTGACCTCAAACTCACGGTGATCCTCCTACCTCTGCCTCCTGAGTGCTGAGATTAAAGGTGTGCGCCATCACAACCAGGCCCCCGCAGCTTATTTTTGGTTTTGCGAGGTAGGGTGTCACTCTAGCCCAGGCTGACCTGGAATTCACTATGGAGTCTCACAGTGGCCTCGAACTCACGGCGATCCTCTTGCCTCTGCCGCCCGAGTGCTGGGATTGAAGGTGTGCGCCACCACGCTGGGCTCTGTTGTTCTTGTCGTTGCTTGGACCACGGTGTGAGCGGAGAGGACTCGCCAGTGCCTTAGGAAAACCAGTGCCTGATGCTCTTATCTGCTTTCAGGGACCCTCTGTCACCTCCTGGAGGACCTGGGCTGAGGGGAGGACAGGATTGGATCATTTGGAATTCACGTCTCGCACCTCACTTCTATCTTCCAGGAAGATGCAGAGAAGGTGGTTCACTGGCTGAAGTGTGAGGTGACCCTGGGGGCTGGCAGGTGTCTGCTGTGGATGTCCGCGTGTGGTCACACCTGCTCTGCTGCCGCCGCCGTGTGCAGAGCTGGGTGTACTGATGTGTTGGGGCCAGGAGGATTGGGTAGAGTCACTGTTCTGTCTCCAGGAAGATCCCAGTGACATGTGTGTGATGGGTAGAGCCCTCCCTGGAGAGAGTAGAGTCCCCCAGAACAGGGTGGGTCCCCAAGAGAGGGTAGGGATAGTAGACCCCCAGGAAACAGTGGAGCCCTCCCTCTTCAGAGTGACTAAGGCCTCACATGATGTGGCAGACCCTCCGAAGAGTGGAGTCCCTCAGGAGAGGGTGGGGTCCCACAGGAGGGAAAGCGTGGAAGCTCCCAGGAAAGGGACTTCACAGGACACGGGATGGCGCCAATCCCAGAGCCAACAGGAGTGTGACTACTAAGTGAGGGTGCTGAAAAAGAGGATCAGGGGCTGGGGAGATGGCTTAGCAGTTAAGCGCTTGCCTATGAAGCCTAAGGACCCTGGTTCAAGGCTCGATTCCCCAGGACCCACGTTAGCCAGATGCACCCATTCTCTCTCTCTCTCTCTGCCTCTTTCTGTCTGTTGCTCTCAAAGAAAACTAAGCAAAAAAAATTTTTAAAAAAAGAAAGAGGGAGGGAATTGCCATGGGATATTGTTTACAATCATGAAAGTTGTTACTTATAAAAAATAAAAATAAATAAAAGAAAACAAGAAAAGAAAAGGAGGGTCAGAACCTGGGACTGTGGCCCCCAGGAATCCCAGGAGGTCTGGGGCAGAACCGTGAGTGGTAAGCCCACGCCCGACATTAGGGAAGAGAAACCTGGAAGAATTGCCTTAGCTGTGTTGATCTGCACGTGCCCCTCCCCCTTCCCCTGTCACTGGGCCTTTCCTGTGTCTTCTCTTGAGGGGTCCTGGCTGCCTGGTGACAAAGGAGATTGTGGTAGCTTGACTGTGACAGTGTAAGTGTGTGGCCCCACAGACCCAGGTGGCTTTTATTTATTTATTTTCATGAGAGAGAGAAAGAGAGAGAGAGAGAGAGAGAGAGAGAGAGAGAGAGAGAATGGGTGCCCCAGGGCCTCCAGCCACTGCAATCGAACTGCAGACGCGTGTGCCCCCTCGTGTGCAAATGAGGCCTAGTGTGCTCCCGTCACTGTGTGTCTGGCTTCCGTGGGACCTGGAGAGTTGAACATGGGTCCTTGGGCTTTGCAGGCAAGTGCCTTAACCACTAGGCCATCTCTCCAGCCTAGGCGTTTCTATTAACATTGAGCTTACAACTCCAGCCCCTAGTGGAGAGATTCCTCCTATGGGTGGTGGTGGGGGATGCATGTCACTGGAGGCAGATCTGATTTGAGCCCGAAAGTGTGTGGAGAGCTGCTGTGCCTTTCTGTGGTGTCTCTGTGCTTGGATCTATGAAGGACAGCTGGCCTCTGCCACCATTGATCTGTAAGCCTGAAATAAGCCCCTTCTTCCCGTACACTGCGTCTGGTTGGATGTTCATCCCAGCGCCGAGAGGCTGGCTGCAACAGAGACCAAGTTCAGGCCAGGTGACAACAGGGACATCCAAAGGCCACTGGTAACCCTGGCTGCCCAGAGAGCCCCGCGGCCTGAGGAGGACGTAGTGGGCCTTGGAGTCACAGGGTGGTGCAGTTGGCTTGTGGAAGACAGTCTGACCTATGTTTGCTGGCCCGTGTGGGTGCGACAGCTGCTGAGGTTTGGTGACCCATGTGGCCTGAGGATATGAAGGTGACCTCTTTACTCCTAATTCCTCTGTTGTGACCCTCTGGGTGGGGGGACTTACGTGGTGGTGAGGGCTGTGTCTAAGGGGGGCCCTGTTCTGATAGGCTTACTAGACACAGCTTTCCTGCTGCCTGAGGCAGAGGTGACCGTCCTGTGAGGGAGCGATTCTGGGAGGAGTCCTGGGTCCATCCCCCGAGTCCTCAGCTGAGAGGCCGCTTCATGCTGCAGGAAGCACGGTGGCTGGAAGCACTGGCCACCAGGATGGAGTTCTGGAGAGCCGCGGCGGAGGGCCGATCACTCGTGGCCTCTGTCCTGGTCTTTCTGGGTTCTCCGTGTCTTATTCAGACAATTGGAAATGCATACACAAATACGAAAGCATCAACAAGTGTTATTTAAAGTGACAAGTACAGGGCTGGAGAGATGGCTAAGCGGTTAAGGCAGTTGCCTGCAAATCCTAAAGTATGTTCCCCTGGATCCACGGAGAGAGTGAGATATTTTCTCTCTCTCTCTGGAACTGCTGGAACGTTCTTGGGTCCTTGGACAGGTAAGGTTCTCTTCCACCCTAGCAGAGACAGATGAGAGAGCATGGGCATGCCAGGGCCTCCAGCCACTGCAAATGGACTCTAGACACATGTGCCCCTTGTGCATGTAGCTTACGCAGGTCGTGGGGATTTGAACCTGGGTCCTTTGGCTTTGTAAGCAAACGCCTTAACTGCTAAGCCATCTCTTCAGCCCCCAAAGAGACATGTTTTTATCTTTTATTACTGTCTTAATTTTTTTTTTTAAAATATTTTTCTTTATTTGAGAGATATAAAGGAAGAGGCAGACAGAGAGAATGAGTATGGGTGTGCCAGGGCTTCCAGCCACTGCAAACCAACTCCAGACAGATATGTCACTTTGTATCTGACCTTATGTTGGTACTGGGGAATTGACTCAAGTTGTAAGGCTTTTCAAGCAAGTGCCTTTAACTGCTGAGCCATGACTCCAGATCAAAACTTTTTTTTTTAATGTATTGGCAACCTCCCTACACAAGCACAATATGCCATGATCATAATCCCCTCCTATCACTCCTTTGTCTCACCTCATCTATCCCCCCTGCACTGAATCTCATCCCATCCATGTTCTGTTCTGATATCATTTTCCCCTCCTATTTTGCAGATCTTGGGCAGCTAGCATCAGCCACTGTGAGATCAGCCACTTTGTGTTTGGAAGACAGTACTGCTAAGCACTCCTCCCCTTCCTTCCTTTGGCTTTCACATTCTTTCTTTCTTTCTGCCACCTCTGACACAATGGTCCCTGAGCCTCGGAGGGTGTGACAGAGATGTCTCTGTGCTGAATACTCCACTGATTCTGTTTGTATTTGAGGTAAGGTCTCATTCTAGTTCAGTCTGACCTGGAACTCCAGTTAAAGGCACATGGTGTTTGAGTTTTTTTTACTTTAATTTCATAAAAAAATCTTGAAGTGAATTTTGGGCATGGTGACTCATGACTTTAGTCGCAGCACTCAGGAGGCAGAGGCAGGAGGACTGCCATGAGTTCAAGACCACCCTGAGACTATATAGTGAGTTCCAGGTCAGCTTGGGCTAGAGTTAAACCCTACCTAAAAAAGGGGGTGGGGGCTGAAGACATGGAATAGTGGTTAAGACACTTGCTTGTGAAGCCTAAGGACTCATGTTCAACTCTCCAGATCCCACATAAGCTAGATACACAAAGGTGAGGCAAGTGCAAGGTCACACATGCCCACTAGGTGGTGCATGCATCTGGAGTTTGATTTCAGTGGCTGTCTTAATTTTTAATATTTTTGTAAGCACACTTAAAAAATCCCTTTTCATGTTTTCTTTTTTTCTACTCCTAAGACTCATATTTGTTTACATGGACTCCTGGGTCACATGTGGTCCACATGGGTTTTTGGGCTCCACATGGTGTACCCCTCTTCTCCTCACATTATCTCCCTTTGCCCCTCAGTCTTCCCCCTTTCCCACTCCCTTATGAGATGTGCATAAAATGTGGTATTTTATTTTATCTTAATTTTTTCTCAATTTTTATTAACATTTTCCATGATTATAAAAAATATCCCATGGTAATACCCTCCCTCTGCCCCCTACTTTCCCCTTTGAAACTCCACTCTCCATCATATCCCCTCCCCATCTCAATCATTCTCTCTTTTATTGTGATGTCATGATCTTTTCCTCCTCTTATAATGGTCTTGTGTAGGTAGTGTCAGGCACTGTGAAGTCATGGATATCCAGGCCATTTTGTGTCTGGAGGAGCACATTGTAAGGAGTCCTACCCTTCCTTTGGCTCTTACATTCCTTCCACCACCTCTTCCACATTAGATCCTGAGCCTTGAAAGGTGTGATCAAGATGTTACTCAGTACTCCAGTCACTTCTTTCCAGCACTATGATACCTTCTGAGTCATCCCAAGGTCACTGCCATCTGAAAAGAGAAGATTCTCTACCCAAAGTGAGAATAGCATTAATATAAGGGTATAAATATTAAGAGAAGTGCTTACTGGGCAGTTTGATAAGCATAGTATATACACTTATCCAGACATCAGCAGATGTTACACTCCTAGGGCTCATGACCACCCCTGTTTTAAGTTTTCAGTATCAGGGATGTATTCCCTCCCATGGAGAGGGCCTCCAGTCCAATTGGAGGGCAGTTGGTTTCCACCATGATAGATGTGCCACTATTGCACCCCTTGGCTCATTTGGCCTGGCTGGCCAATTATAAGGCTTACAGTGTCCACTGTTGAGTATCTTCACTGGTGGTATCTCTTTCTCACATTGAACTACATGTAGAATGGCTTCTTCCAGTTTTCTGTCAGCAAAATGTGGTATTTTAAAAATCATTTTTTTGCAATCTGGAATTGCCAGTTCTTTGGTCAGTTTGCAGATATGAACTCAGGGCTTGGGGTTCCAGAAAGTACCCCAGAACTCCAATCCTCCACCCCATTACAGTAGGAAGATTTCTGGGAGTTCAAGGCCAGCCTGAGACTCCGTAATGAATTCCAGGAGAGCCTGGGCTAGTGTGAGACCCTACCTTGAAAAACCAAAATTATAACAATAATAATAAGGCAGAGGGTGATTGAGGAAGACACCACATGTTGATCTCTGGCCTCTACCTGCATGCACATGTATGTGCCCACACATATGTGATCATGCATGTAGACATGAATGCACAGTACGTTCATACACATCCCCAAACTGTATGCAAAGGTAACACGGATGACAAGTCCCGGAGTTCATGGCTCCACTTGCCTCACTCACGACCCACCAGTCTGACATCCTGTTTTTAACAAAACATTTTTTAATTTTTATTTATTAATTAGAGAGACAGAGAATGTGCACTCCAGGGCCTCCAGCCACTGCAAATGAACTCCAGAGACATGTACCGCCTTCTGCATCTGGCTTATGTGGGTCCTGGGAAATGGAACCTGAGTCTCTAGGCTTTGTAGGCAAGGATCTTAACCCCTAAGCCATCTCTCCAACCCCAGTGGGACATTCTGGGTCGGGTGCAGGACAAGGGCTCATTATTTGTGAGAGGAAGGCTGTGGTGATGATGGGGGAACCACTTGGAGCTGATGCAGCCCGCAGGCCCTGCTGTGGAGACATTCACTCGGCCTCCTCCTCCACGGTTCCAAATCCACTGCTGTCAGTTACCTAACTAATTGAGGGGAGAGTGAGTTTCTGTGATCTGTCCATTCATTTATTATTATTTTATAAAGTGGAGACTGCATTTCTGCTTTTTTAAAAAATTTTTCATTTATTTATTTGAGAGCAACAGACAAAGAAAGAGGCAGATAGAGAGAAAGAGAGAGAGAAAATAGGTGCGCCAGGGCCTCCAGCCACTGCAAATGAACTACAGACGTGTGCGCCCCCTTGTGCATCTGGCTAACGTGGGTCCTGGGGAATGCAGCCTTGAACTGGGTCCTTAGGCTTCATAGGCAAGCACTTAACTGCTAAGCCATCTCTCCAGCCCTCTGATTTTTTTAAAAAAGTTTATTTTTATTTATTTTCTTGAGAGAGACAAAGTCAGACAGATGGAGAAAGGAGAGAGAGAGAGAGAGAGAATGGGCATGCCAGGGCATCCAGCCACTGCAAAGGAATTCCAGATTCAGGCACCATCTTGTGCATCTGGCTTACATGGGTCCTGGGGAATCGAACCTAGGTCCTTTGGCTTTGTGGGCAAGTGCCTTGCCCTATTATTATTATTATTATTATTATTAGTTTGGTTTGTTGAGGTAGGGTCTCACTCTAGCTCAGACTGACCTGGAACTCACTCTGTAGTCTCAGGGTAGAGTTCTCAGCCTAGAACTCAAGGCGATCCTCCTACCTCTGCCTCCTGAGTGCTGGGATCAAAGGTGTGCGCCATCACGTCCGGCAGCAACATTCCATCTGGAGGCCCCTGGTGAATCTGGAGAGGTTCTTTCCCAAGAACTGGAGAACAAATGAAGGGTTTTTGTTTTTATTTCTCTCCCCCCGGATTTGGGAATAAACAGGATTAAGTCCTGCCTGTGTGTGTGTGTGTGTGTGTGTGTGTGTTCTTCCCGTATGGATAAGTGTAGAGACAGTGTCCTGGTAATGACAGTATTCTCTGCGGTCAACCAACTGATTCTGCAGAGTCAGAGGACGGGGTGGGGGAGGGGAGAGACAGGGAGGATAATCTGTATTTCTTCCCAGTTCTCTATTGAGCCAGATTTAGCTCATGCCCTAGCCTGTGATGCAGCTAGAGGTCTTTCAGAGCTTTGTCCCCCCAGGGATTGCCCTGTGTTGATTTCATGACAGTCAGCTTGGAATTCTCTGTTCATGCTGACCATGGCGTGTGACCTGGGCCCAGCGGCTGGCTTGCTTGCTTCGCGCCAGACTGAGCAGCAGTTGCCCTCGGTTCAGCGCCCGGAGCTCGGCCTCCGCCCCAACAGGCTCCTGCGTTCGCTGGTGCTGTTGCAGGGAATTCTGGATCCCAGGCCCGGGCACAAAGCTGGTGAGTTAAAAGGCTTTTGGGTGAGCTGCATGACTGAGAGTCTCCCATAGCCACAGTCCCATAGACTGGTGGTGTGGTACGTTGTGTCTGTCCCCCAGCAGATTCAGGAGGGTGTTTTAGGTTTTTGTTTTTTGGTTTATTTTGAGGTAAGGTTTCATTCTAGCCCAGGCTGACCTGGGACTAAAGGTGTACATCACCACGCCCGGCTCTCAGGAGTTTTATTAAAGCTTGCAACTTGGATTTCCAGCCACCTGGCTGAAAGAGGCGTCACTCAGGGTGGATCCTAGGGTCCAACCCTAAGGTGTTACTGGGGGATTGGGGGCAGGGTGGATCTGGAATTCCAGCCTAAGGTATGCAGAGGGAAGTCTGCGCTCTGCCTAGCTTCTCTTCTGTTTTGCTTGCTTGCTCCAGGTGTTGGTGGTGGTCTCTCACTCTCTGTTGAATCTGTAAAAGGGAGCCAGCCTAATTCATCATTATGGAACCCCTGTGGATCTGCAAGCTCTAAATACATCCTTTCTTCCTCCCATAGACTGCTTGCAAGATCATCCCGGCGATGTGACTGGTGGTTTTTGCATGTGGGACACCAGCTTTTTGTCAGGCTACTGCAAGGGTTCTACAGTGCACATCTCAGGTTAGGGCCTTGGGTGTCCCTCCTAGAGGCTCTGTCCAAGCCCCCAAAAGTCCTCTTCTGGCCTTTGCATGCATGCACAGGGCGTGTGCCTCTGCATACACACATACATGCACACACACCCAAAGAAGTCCTTGAGGAGGGAAGGCATATTAATGTCACTAAAAACCCACACATTTTGTTTTGCAGCAATGTAGTTTTATTCCTTACTTTATTCATTCATTTCTCTCTCTCTCTCTCTCTCTCTCTCTCTCTCTCTCTCTCTATATATATATATATATATATATATATATATATATATGTATGTATGTATGTATGTATGTATGTATGTATTTTTTTTTTTTTTTTTGAGGTAGGGTCCCACTCTAGCTGAGGCTGACCTGGAATTTAGTCTATAGTCTTAGTGGTCTTGAACTCACGGTGATCCTCCTACCTCTGCTTCCCGAGTGCTGGGATTAAAGGCGTGCACCACCACGCCCGGCTTATTTTTGTATTTTTCTAAAGGCATGTGCCACCACACCAGGATGGAGCTGTCAATTTTAGAAATTTTATTTGTTTACTCATTTATTTGAGAAAGAGAGAGACGCAGATAGAGAGAATGGACGCGCCAGGGCCTCCAGCCACTGCAAACGAACTCCAGACGCGTGCGTCCCCTTGTGCATCTGGCTAACGTGGGTCCTGAGGAATCGAACCAGGGTCCTTAGGCTTTGCAAGCAAATGCCTTAACTGCTAAGCCATTTCCCCAGCCCTATTTTTATATTTTTAAGAGAGAGAGAGAAAGAATGGGCACGCTAGGGCCTTTCAGCCACTGTGAACGAACTCTAGACCGTGTTCCCCTTGTATGCATGTGTGACATTGCACGCTTGTGTCACTTTTGAGTCTGGCTCACGTGGGACCTGAAGATTCGAACACGCATCCTTAGGCTTTGCAGGCAAGTGCTTCAATCGCTAAGCCATCTCTCCAGCCCTGGTTTTATTCTTTCATTAGTCAGCGCTCATCAAGTATTCTCTCTGTTAAGTTCAGAGTGAGATGATCATCTAAGAACTCATTATATTTACCTGCGTTTACTTGAGGAAGGAGTAAAGAGCTTCGAGGCGCATTTCTGGGGAAAGCACTGTGGTTGGCAGAGAGCGCTGATTTCCGTGGTGCAGATGCTCCCGTCAGGCTGGTTTTGAGTTACTCATGTGATATCCCCGCCTTCTTTCGCGTTAGGGAATCGCTCTAGCCAAGCCTGACCTGGAATTCACTACGTGGCCTCAGGGTGGCCTCAAACTCACAGCGATCCTCCTCACTCTGCCTCCCCAGGGCTGGGATTAAAGGCATGTGCCACCACACCCGGCTCCATGTCCTTTTGAGAGCAATGGGGAGCCTTGCCTCAGCTCTTGGGGGTGCTTAGCTCAGGAACTAGGGTACCAGATTCTCAATGGTCATGACTGTTTAACTACTGAGTCACAGACTTCAGGTTTTTTGTCTCAAGGAATACGCAGAATGAACCTCGTGGACAAGAAAGGTGAGTTTTCAGGGAGAAACTTTGTCACAGAGAGAAAGCAAGCATAGAGAAAAGCTTATGTCGAGTTATGTCAAGAAGTGAGGGAGCAAAAGTAAGATGTTTTCCACAGCAGTAGAGAGGGGACCACTCTGAATGACCTACCGTTGAGCATCCCTGAGCAGGGGCTCCTATGTACTGAGGATGAGCCTGTCCATGGTCCATATGGAAGTTAGAAATCAAGTTGAGGGCTCGAGAGATGGCTTAGCTGTTAAGGCGTTTGCCTGCGAAGCCAAAGGATCCCAGTTCGATTCCCCAGGACCCACGTTAGCCAGATGCACAAGGAGGCACATGCGTCTGGAGTTCGTTTGCAGTGGCTGGAGGCCTTGGTGCACCCTTTCTCTCTCTCTCTCTCCCTCTCTCACACACACACTCTCTCTAACTCTTTCTCTCTCAAGTAAATAAATAAATAAAATAGCCGGGCGTGGTGGCGCACACCTTTAATCCCAGCACTCGGGAGGCAGAGGTAGGAGGATCACCATTGAGTTTGAGGCCACCCTGAGACTACATAGAGAATTCCAGGTCAGCCTGAGCTAAAGTAAGACCCTACCTTGAAAAACCAAAATAATAATAATAATAACAATAAATAGGGCTGGAGAGATGGCTTAGTGGTTAAGCGCTTGCCTGTGAAGCCTAAGGACCCCGGTTCGAGGCTCGGTTCCCCAGGTCCCACGTTAGCCAGATGCACAAGGGGGCGCACGCGTCTGGAGTTCGTTTGCAGAGGCTGGAAGCCCTGGCACGCCCATTCTCTCTCTCCCTCTATCTGTCTTTCTCTCTGTGTCTGTCGCTCTCAAATAAATAAATAAATAAATTTAAAAATAAATAAATAAAATATTAAAAGAACAAGTTGAGATGAAGTGTATTTGTTTTGCTTAAGTGTATGCGGCATGTCCGGTGGGTCAGGGAGAACAGCCCACAGGGAGTTGGGGGGAGGCAATGAACCTGCAGAAATTGACTTTGTTGTTTCCTCAGCGTCCTGACCTCCCTCTTAAGGGTTGTCCATATGCATTCCCAGCTGCAAGTCATAGTTTCTTCTTCCTCCTCTCCTTTTTCTTCCTCCTCCTCCCCCTCCTCCTCCCTGAGATGGCATAATGAATTCCAGGTCAGCATGGGCTAGAGCGAGACCCTACCTCAAAACACAACAACCACAAAAATTCAATAGCATGATGTGGCTGTTCCCCATGGGTCCTAACCCTCTTGTGGCTGGTTCTGATTGTTGCTGTCAAAACTTCAAAACCAATTTCTCATGATTTTAATGGAATTTGGCTTTGTATCCTGTGATTTTTAGCAGATTTCATCCAACTCTTTCTCTGGATACATTATAAAGGAATGGAATATTTGTAAATAAGGGTTTTTATCTTTTCCAAGAAAAAAATTCAATAGCAGAAAACAGAAAAAAGAAATCAGTGGAAATAAAAGTTGGTTCTTTGTAAACAGCAATAAATGATAGGTGTCTAGTCAAACGGATCAATTCCAAAGCAGAAATTACAACTTACCCATCTCAGGAGTGACAGTTGGCCTCAATAGATAGGCGCAAGGCTATGACGGCCGTTGCTACAGAGCTTGCAGACCTTAACTTCATAATAAGGAAAGACAAAATGATGGCAACGAACTCAACAAAATGTAGATGAGGTGGACAAATTCATCTGCAAGCCATAGATTACCAGAGGTGACAGAAGAAGAAACCCCCATAGTTACCAAGAGAGATGTTTAAAACACCCCTGTGTGTGCCTGGGTATATCCTCCCTCTCTTTCTCTCTTTGGATTTTTTTTTTTTTTTCTGCTTTGGTTTTTCGAGGTAGGGTCTCGCTCTGGTCCAGGCTGACCTGGAATTCACTATGTAGTCCCAGGCTGGCCTTGGACTCATGGCTATCCTCCTACCTCTGCCTCCTGAGTGCTGGGATTCAAAAGCATGAGCCACCATGCCTGGCTTCCCTTTGGATTTTTTGAGGTGGGGTTTTATTCTAGCCCAGACTGACCTGGGACTCACTCTGTAGTCCCAGGCTGGCCCTTGAACTTGGGGTGATCCTCCTACCTCTGCCTCCTGAGACAGCCCCCCGTGCCACTCTGAGCGTGCCTGATCCCACCTGTGTATATTTTCTTTGATTTTCAGTTTCTCGAGGTAGGGTCTCACTCTTGTCCAGGCTGACCTGGAATTCACTATGTAGTGTCAGACTTGCCTCAAACTCACAGCGATCCTCCTACCTCTGCCTCCCACATGCTGGGATTGAAGGCGTGCGCCACCATGCCCGGCTAAGAACAGGATACCTTTGAAAATTCACTATAGCCTATCAGCTAGAGCCTTTCTCATGAAGATTCAACAACAACAAAAATGCACCCCCATCCCCAGTACCCAATATCGGAAATCTTAAAAAGTTAACTTTCAGCAGTGTCTGGGAAATCCAAATATAGCCCGAGAGTGGCCGGTCAGAACCGCTAGGAGCAAAAGACAGTGAAATCCAATTCGCCTGGTAATTTATTTATCACGATTTCTTCCAATCTGACAGACTGGGGGACAAAGCAATCAGAAAGATGGAATAAAGCTCACCCTTGCGGGCAATTAACCAGGTCTGCGGAAGGCCAGGTGCAAATGCAGTAAGCAGTGTCCCCAGTGACCCAGGCAGACAGCGTGCCTCTCTCACACCAGGCGTCACCGAGTGCAGGTGAGTGCCTTGGGACCCCCGTCTCTCCTCCAGCATTACTTTACATTTTTTCCCCCTCTTTCCTTCTTTCTTGGATGGCTTGCAAAGGTGTTTTGAGTTGATTTTGTGACTCTCTGAAGAGGGCAGGCTCTTGTGCAGCGGCCCGTGCGGGGACAATGCATTGGCACTGCTCTCTTAGGGGACAGCCCGGCCCATCGACAGGAAGGAGAAGCTGTCAGCCCTAATTAGCTCTGCCTCCCTTAAACTCAAAATGCATCCAGGGTCTCTGACAAGCTTTGAAGGAGCTGCTCTTTGCTTTGACACGACCTCCTAAAAGTCTATTTCCCATAACTACAACATACAGGGGACGAAGTTTAGACATTTTCTAAATGAGATGAGCCTTGCAATAATAGAATAGGGTAGGGCATATCCAGCTCGTTCAGTCCTGAAGTATGAATTGGGGTGTGTGTGTGTGTGTGTGTGTGTGTGTGTGTGTGTGTGTAAACCTGTGGGTTTAAGTCTTGGTACCCAACTCAAAACAAGCAACTTTAAGAAAATTATTTTCTCCATCAGAAAAAGCTATGATGGGCTGGAGAGATGGCTCAGTGGTTAAGGTACTCGCCTGCAATGCCTGATGGCCTGAGTTCAAGCCAGACGCACAAAGTGGTGCATGCATCTGGAGTTCATTTGCAGCAGCTGGAAGAGCCCTTGGCGTGCCCATTCTCTCTCTCTCTCTTTCTGTCTCTCTCCCTTTCGGCCTTTATATCTGTGTTTGCAAATACATAAATAAATAGATATTAGAGAAAAGAAGAAACAGAAATAGCTATGAGCACTAGTGGAGAGTCAGACGGGAAGGTAGATTGCATGCAAGCAGCCTAGGTGGTGACATTGAAGCGGGCTCTGTCAAAAGACACACTGGGCCATGCGGTTTCACTTGCTATTGCTATGCCCAGTTCTCGGCGCCCCCCGCCCACCCCTCCAGTGACCACCAAGGAGAACCAAGCACGCATGCAAAAGCAAGGAGCTTTATTTCGGGCTTACGCTTGGACTCCTGACTTCACCAGCACATTGGATCTGTACAAGAGCCCTGAGCAGCAAGGGGACAGGGTTTTATAGGGATTTGAACAAGAAGTAAGGAGAAGCAGGGGAATGGTTACACGATTGGTTGATTTCAGCAGTAACTGCACTTTCATTTTTCTGATAGGCTTAGGATGCTGGTGGGCAAAGCTGGTGGGCAGGGGGCTAGGGGAATTCCAAGCAGATTAGGTAACCTTTATTGTGATTGGCTATGTGTATTTGAGGAACTTTAAGCAAACTTATTTTGAGCAAACTTTATCTATGACCACAGGAAGGCATGGTGCAGACAGTCTATTCCCTTATCAGGAAACTGACCTTGCTGGGAAGCAGAAACTTAGGCCTTTTTTTTTTTTTTTTTCCGAGGTAGGGTCTCACTCTGTTCCAGGCTGGCCTAGAATTAGCTATGTAGTCTCAGGGTGGCCTTGAACTCTCGGCGATCCTCCTACCTCTGCCTCCCAAGTGCTGGGATTAAAGGCGTGCGCCACCACGCCCGGCTCTAGCTTAGGCCTTTTGATGGAGCAGAAATTTAGGCCTGTTGATGATTCTGAGGCCTATTATGGCTTCCAGAGTCTTTCACTGTCATGTCCTGGGGCTGGCCCAACTTCTGGAGGGGATCTGTCACTGGCCTGTGACAATTGTGGCTAGCTAAGCTCTCCTGCTCCCCGTCAGAGAATCACATCTGGCCAGCATGTGCCCAGGCCCTTCCGTGTCCTGCTGAGGGACGTCTGGACGGCAGGGGCAGCTGGGAGCGGGCAGGCTTTAAGAAAGCCACTGGGCGCTGTGGAGTAGCCTAGGCAGCTTGCTTCTTCCCCTCTGGTAAGGGAGAAGCAGAGGGCAGAAGGCTCAGCCCCCAAGGGAGAGAGAAAGACCATGCGGCTTCCCCAGGGGGACGAAGGGGTTGGTGTCTCTGCAGGGGCACTGCTCCGGGGAAGGATTGTGAACCCCATCTTTCACGTGAGGATGCTTCTGCTGGGATATGATCTTTCCTGCCAGCATGGGGAGCCACAGGGCCGGCAGGTACGGGGTGGAGCTATGGTGGGGGGGTTCAGGTGGTTGTTACCAAGATGAGGTGAGTGCACACCTTGACTCTCACGGCTCAGGGGCGAACCCCATGCTTAGCTTCCAGGGTGAAACAAGGCCACTCTCTTTCTTTCTCCCTTGGCCCCAAAGCACTCTAACTAGTCAATACACAGGCAGCACACTTTACCAGTGTCTGAGAGCTGTTCACAGGATGTGGGATGCCGTGACCGCGTGAGCATCTCCGGGCTACGCCACCCCCGGGGGAGCCCTTTACTGAGGACGGTTTTCTCCCACCAGGCCGATGTGAAATAGCATGCTATGAATATTTACAGCGGCTTCCTGGGCGCCAGCACCCACCCCAGGCTGTGAGAGGAGGGTGGGTGGTGCCCACGCTCCTACTGTGGCAGGAAGATCTCCCGGGCTCGGCCCCTGTCCATACAGAGCAGTGTGAGCTGGGACCTGTACCTCATCGGGTCTCTTTGGTCACACTGGCACACGTCACCCACTTCAGAAGGGCCAGCACATCTCTCATCTGGTCAACGCAATCCCCAAAGCGGGGGGGTCTTACCTCCTGGAGCGTACCCCAACTTGCTGTTTTGTAGAAAGGAGGCTTGAAATCTTTGTGGAGATTTACTGGTTAGAAAAAAAGCAGGCAGGCTGGAGAGATGGCTTAGTGGTTAAGCACTTGCCTGTGAAGCCTAAGGACCCCAGTTTGAGGCTCGGTTCCCCAGGACCCACGTAAGCCAGATGCACAAGGAGGTACATGCTTCTGGAGTTCGTTTGCAATGGCTGAAGGCCCTGGTGTGCCCATTCTCTCTCTTGCTTCTTTCTCTCTCTCTCTGCCACTCTCAAATAAATAAATAAAGAGCCGGGCGTAGTAGCACATGACTTTAATCCCAGCACTTGGGAGGCAGCGGTAGGAGGATCGCCATGAGTTCAAGGCCACCCTGAGACTACATAGTGAATTCCAGATCAGCCTGGGCTACAGCGAGACCCTACATGGGAACCCTCCATCCAATAAATAATTTGGCTTTAGGGATAGGTTCTCAGTCTAGCTCAGGCTGACCTGGAATTCATCTGTAGTCTCAGGGTAGCCTCAAACTCACAACGATCCTTCTACCTCTGCCTCCACCATGCCAGGCAAAATAATGTGTGTGTTTAGATATAGATATAGATATAGATATAGATATAGATATAGATATAGATATAGATATAGATATAGTTTTATTTTTATTTATTTGAGAGTGACAGAGAGAAGAAGAGGCAGAGAGAAAGAGAGAGAGAATGGGCATGCCAGGGCCTCCAGCCACTACAAATTCGAAATCCAGACAGACGTGTGCGCCCCCTTGTGCATCTGGCTAACGTGGGTCCTGGGGAATCAAGCCTCAAACCGGGGTTCTTAGGCTTGGCAGGCAAGCGCTTAACCGCTAAGCCATCTCTCCAGCCCAATTTTTTAAAGCAGGAAAGGCTCTGGTAAGATTTTGGATCCTGTGTGCCCGTGTCATGGGTGCTGTGACTTTAATTTGTCTGGGGGACATCAGGGCTTTGGCTGCTGACCCTATGTCCACTGTAGTCCATGCTGGCCATGACTACTGAGCAGTGCTAGCTCAGATGGACTGCTCCCAGCACCCGTGACTGAAGCTCATGACCTTGGCTGCCCCGCGCCCTTCCCTGTGCAAACTTCTCCCGAAGCAGACCTGAGAGGTGCTCTTGGCTCTGCAGGGTGACGCTGTGCCCGGCTGCTAGGGTGTGCTCTGCTCTGCTGGTGGAAACCCGGGAAAAAAGGGCATGGGACCAGAGTCAAACCTCCTCAGCCTGAAGGTCACCCATCCTGGAGAGTCTTTTTCTTTTTTTTCTTTTTGGAGAGATGGCTTAGTGGTTAAGCGCTTGCCTGTGACACCTAAGGACCCCAGTTCGAGGCTCGGTTCCCCAGGTCCCAAGTTAGCCAGATGCACAAGGGGGCGCACGCATCTGGAGTTCGTTGGCAGAGGCTGGAAGTTCTGGCGTGCCCATTCTCTCTCTCTCCCTCTAGATAAGAGAGAGAAAGAGAGAGAGAATGGGCGCGCCAGGGTCTCCATCCACTGCAAATTCGAAATCCAGATGCGTGCGCCCCCTTGTGCATCTGGCTAACATGGGTCCTGGGGAATCAAGCCTCTTGTCTTTCTCTCTCTCGCTCTCAAATAAATAAAAAATTAAAAAAAAATAATTTATTTAAAAATTTTTATTAACAACTTCATGATTGTAAACAATACCCCATGGTAATGCCCTCCCTCCCCCCACTTTCCCCTTTAAAACTCCATTCTCCATCATAAACCCTCCCCCTCTCAATCAGTCTCTCTTGTATTTTGATGTCATCATCTTTTCCTCCTATTATGATGGTCTTGTGTAGGTAGTGTGGAGTCTTTTTTATAAAAATTATTTTAGGGCTGGAGAGGTGGCTTAGTGGCAAGGGCTCTTGCCTGTGAAGCCTAAGGATCCAGGTTCGATTCCCCAGAACCTACATAAGCCAGCTGTACATGGAGGCACATGCATCTGGAGTTTGTTTGCAGTGTCTGGAGACCCTGGTATGCCCATTCTTTCTCTCTCTGTGTGCTTTTTTTTTTTTTTAAATTAGTCTCTGCAATAAATAAATAAATATATTTTTTAAAAATAACTTAAAAATTATTTTAATTTATTTTATATTATCCCATTATTTCATATATATCCTGCTACCCTGGGGGCCCTCCTCAGTGGGGTTATGGTATTCACTGTGGGATCATGAAGGCCTCCTCAGTCAGTCCTTGTGGGGTGACAGGGGACCATGCCTCAGGATATTCCTACCCACTCGGTGGCTTTCACAGTCTTTCCACACCCTCTTCCACAGTGTTCCCTGAGTCATGGCAGACCTGTTAGCAATCTCTCTGTAGCCTCTGGATTTCTGTTTTGATGACTTTTGATTGATCACTGTGTCTGTCACCATCACCCTGGGGCTGGTTGTCAGGCTAGCGGTAAGAGCAGTAGTCATGTTGCCACGTCCCCTGCAATTTCTCCTGGGTCCTTGCAGATGTGGATAGAGGGGGCACGTCTCATGCCGGGCAGTTGGCTAACTTCTTGTCTTATCAATGGCTCTTGGTCCTCCTTCATTTTCTCTACCATCTGTAAAATAAAATAGATCTGGAGGGCCTTTTTCTTCTTTCTTTTTTAAAAATATTTTTAAAATTTATTTATTTATTTTATTTGAGAGTGACAGGCAGAGAGGGAAAGAGGCAGATAGAGAGAGAGGGAGAGAGAGAATGGGCGCGCCAGGGCCTCCAGCCTCTGCAAACGAACTCCAGACGCGTGCGCCCCCTTGTGCATCTGGCTAACGTGGGTCCTGAGGAATCAAGCCTCAAACCAGGGTCCTTAGGCTTCACAGGCAAGCGCTTAACCGCTAAGCCATCTCTCTTTGTTGTTGTTGTTTTTTTTTTTTTAATTTTTTTTTTTTATTTGAGAGCGACAGACACAGAGAGAAAGACAGATAGAGGGAGAGAGA
The DNA here is from genome assembly GCF_020740685.1 of Jaculus jaculus. Lineage (NCBI taxonomy): Eukaryota > Metazoa > Chordata > Mammalia > Rodentia > Dipodidae > Jaculus > Jaculus jaculus. The sequence continues at coordinate 6,523,985 of NC_059121.1, forward strand.
GAGAGAATGGGCGCGCCAGGGCCTTTTCCAGCCACTGCAAACGAACTCCAGACGCGTGTGCCCCCTTGTGCATCTGGCTAACGTGGGACCTGGGGAACCGAGCCTCGAACCGGGGTCCTTAGGCTTCACAGGCAAGCACTTAACCGCTAAGCCATCTCTCTTTGTTGTTTTTGATACGAGGTGAGAGCAGAGCTTGGGGCTCGGGCTCTTGTCTCCATGGTAACTCCTTCCTCCTTGTCACTCCTGGCCATAATGCACTGGATCACTCAGCCCGGCACGCTCTTCAGGCTATCTGTCTCTCAGGATGCCGGGCTCAGGGACTCCTTCGTCCATAGTGAAGCATTATGACACTTCACTTCTTTCCGTCACTCCTGGAGGGATGACATCCTTCCATCTCCTTTCACATTTCCCTCTTCCTGTTGATTTATTGTAGGGAAAAAAAAAGGGTGGGTGACAATTTTCTATCTGCATAGGACCCACAATGTGAAAATGAAGTGGGATAATGGGAATGAGGGCCTGAATGGCTAAGATGTCCACGGAGACCTCAGGTCCTCGCTTGTCCCAAAGGATCACTTTCTCAGGGCCTATGGGAGGATGGAGTCCCCAGCTCTGGCTTAGCCTGCAGGACTGCACCATGTGGCCAGTGGTTCTGGCTTGCAGTCCTTGAATCTCACCCGGGCATGGATCTGGGTATGCCTTTTTGTGCTAGAAAAGAAGCTCAAAGTCGAACTGATTCGCTGAGTCACTGTGGGAGTTCATTGCTGAGGAGCTAAAACTCATCTTTGTCAGCAGATGGAAAAATCCCAAAGAAGCAACTGTCCAGAAAGGGCCCAGAGGGACAATAAGAAGGAAAGACACTTTAGGCTAAAACAAAGCAAAATGGAGTTCACTGTTAGGGTGGCCTTGTAAAGAGAACAAAATGTTATATTTCTCTACATTTCTTTATACGTCGCTTAGAGAAATACAGAAGTCAGGAGGCTCTGTTGCTGGTAGACAAACAGAAGGGTGTGCTAACAGCAGATAAACAGAGGCTCTGCTGGCATGAATGGCATTTCCTGGCACCTGCATCGTTGAGCAAACTCCTTAAGATAAAGGGGACTCCTGGTGACTGGCCTACCTTGTACCCCACAAGTGGTGCTTCCTGTAACCGACCAACAGATTTGTTTACAAGTTCCTGTTTTTTTTTTTTTTTTAAAAACTTTTATGGCTGTAACTGTCACATGTAAACTGTGATTTAGGGTTTATCTCTCACCCTGTTTTTTTTTCTAACATCATGTGGTTATTTCCAATAAAAGCTGACACTGAACAGTTCAGGCCTTCACTCAGAATCTGGAGTAGATACGCTGGAGAGATGGTTAAGCGCTTTTCTATGAAGCCTAAGGACCCCAGTTCGAGGCTTAATTCTCCAGGACCCACGTTAGCCAGATGCACAAGGGGGCACACACGTCTGGAGTTCGTTTGCAGTGGCTGGAAGCCCTGGTGCACCCATTCTCTCTCTCTCTCTTTCTCTGTCTCTCTCTCAAACTGCCTCTTTCTCTGTCACTCTCAAATAAATAAGATAAATAAATAAAAGTAGTGGTATGTGGACCGTGTTGCCAAGTTTTTTTTTTAAAAAAAATCTGGAGTGGAGACCTGATTTACCAGACTTTTTATTTTTACCCAATAAAACTCTGCCACATATTCCATGAGTCGATGGTCTTACTTGGTTGGCAGCGGACCCCATAACAGCCTGACTACAGAAATGACTGATATGGGCTGGAGAGATGGCTTAGCAGTTAAGCACTTGCCTGTGAAGCCTAAGAACCCAGGTTCGAGGCTCCATTCCCCAATACCCATGTTAGCCACATGCACAAGGGGGCGCACGCATCTGGAGTTCCTTTACAGTAGCTGGAGGCCCTGGCATGCCCATTCTCTCCCTCTCTCTCTCTCTCTGTCTGTTGTTCTCAAATAAATAAATAAAAATAAAAAATATATATATTAAAGAAATGACTGATATGCAAGTTGCCACATGTTATTTGTTGACTCACCCCCTCCCCTTGGCTATGAAAACTATATGTTGTTGTTTTCCCTGCCATCATGGAGCTTCCCCTTGAGTCTTTAAGCCAAAATAAACCTCTTTTTCTCACAAGCTGCTCTTGGTTGGGTGATTTCTACCAGCAACGTGAACCTGACTGCGACAGGTCCTTGGGCTTTGCAGGTAAGCGCCTTAACTGCTAAACCTTCTCTCCAGCCTCAAAATACTACCTGAACTATAGGTAAGTCTGTCATAAATCCACCAAGGTGATGAGGGGAAGAAAGCAAAGGCCATGGCTGACAGAAAACTGAAAGAAGCCATTCTACATGCAGTTCAATGGGAAAAAGAGATATCACCAGTGAAGATACTCAACAGTGGACACTGCAAGCCTTATAATTGACCAGCCAGGCCACATAAGCCACCGGGTGCAATAGTGGCACGTCTGTCATGGTGGAAACCAACTACCCTCCAATTGGACTGGAGGCCCACTCCATGGGAGGGAATACATCCCTGATACTGAAAACTTAAAACCAGGGTAGTCATGAGCCCTAGGGGTGTAACATCTGCTGTTGCCTGGATAAATGTATATACTACGCTTATCAAACTGCACAGTAAGAACTTCTCTTAATATTCATACCCTTATATTAATGCTACTCTCACTTTTGGTAGAGAACCTTCTCTTTTCAGATGGCAGTGACCTTGGGACGACTCAGAAGGTATCATGGTGCTGGAAAGAAGTGACTAGAGTACCGAGTAACATCTCGATCACAACTTCCAAGGCTCAGGGTCTAATGCGGAAGAGGTGGCAAAAGAATGTAAGAGCCAAAGGAAGGGTAGGACTCCTTACAACGTGCTCCCCCCAGACAAAATGGCCTGGATCTCCATGACCTCACAGTGCCTGACACTACCTACACAAGCCCATCATGATAGGAGGAAAAGACCATGACATCAAAATAAAAGAGAGACTGATTGAGATGGGGAGGGGATATGATGGAGAATGGAGTTTCAAAGGGGAAAGTGGGGGGGGGAGGGAGGGTATTACCATGGGATATTTTTTATAATCATGGATGATGTTGATAAAAATTGAGAAAAAAAATCCCCATAAAACAAAAAACAAACAACTTAAAAAAAAATAACTAATGAGAGCAAGGAAGGGGAGACACACATTGCTCCCATCGGGAATCAGGTGGCGTCACCAAGGTTCTGCAGAGAGAGGCAGGGCAATACGGGGACACGATGAGACAGTCTGCTTCCGAATTCCCTACGTCTGGTCGGAGCGCAAACCGGCCCTCATGCCCGCCCCCGGCTGAAGCAGTTCTTCACTGTCACAGTGGCCTCGAAGCCACGGGGGCTCAACTCTCAGGCTCTTGGGTTGCCGTGGTTTCCAGGCAGTGCACATTGTCGCCAAATTGCAGAAGCGGTCTGCCTCTTTCCACAATACGATTCAAATGTCATTAAATCTATAGAGGAATTCAGAGGGAAATTAACATCTTAACTACTTTGCGTTTTCCAATCCACAAGTGTGTTACGTGGCTCCATGCAGCAGATCTTTAATATCCCTCAGCAATGCTTGTTATTTTAAATGTGTGGGCTTGGCACGTGTGCCATATAGTTTGACGCTATCGGTATTGTTTCAATTTCTTTTTTCCAATTGTTTTATTGCTTGCAAGGAGAAATGTCAATTGAACACAGCACCTTAGCCTTGTAAACTTACAATTCGAAAATTTTAAAGACTATTTTAGACTTCGTGTCCATAAAACAAATGACACATGGATTCGACGGCCACTTTGCTTAGTTTCTAACTTCAAGTTATTTACATATGGGTTTCTCTGTTTAAATTTGTGCTTCGTCCTGGGTGGAGCCCATAGAGTGCTTTTTTAGTGGGCGTGGAGAGAGTAGACATCCTTGCTTTTCTCCTGGCCCAGGGGAAATGATTCAACATTGCACCATTAAGCCTGATGCCACACATTGTCCATTCCTAGTTTGCTGGAGTTCTGAACACGAACTGTCACTGAATTTTATCTTTGATGCTTATATGGGTTTCCCACTTGCACCTTCTTGAGGTGAAGAGTTTTGCTTTTTATTCCCAGCATTCCATTGTGCAGTTTCAAGCATCCACAGAAGCCGAAGGCTTGGTGCCTTTTCAGCCGGGCATGGTGGCACACACCTTGAATCCCAGCACTTGGGAGGCAGAGGTAGGAGGATCACTGTGAGCTCAAGGCCAGCCTGAGACTACAGAGGGAATTCCAGGTCAGCCTGGGCTACAGCGAGTCCCTGCTTCTCTCTCTCTCTCTCTCTCTCTCTCTCTCTCTCTCTCTCACACACACACACACACACACACACACACACAAAGCTTGCCTTTTCAGTACTTAATTGGTTATGCATACACTCCACTTTTCATCCATGGGGGTGCTTTACTTTTTGATGGATTTCAAGGTAAACTGACATCAGTTCACTTGGTCTTCAAATACTGTGAGAGACATGTGTGTCACTAAGGGACTCGGCAGTTGATGGGCATCTCTGTTAGTTTGAATAAAATATACAAATTTTAAAGTGCACCATTTATAATGTTTTGGCAAAAGCATTTATCAGTGTAATGAAACCACAATCAAGAAATAGAAGGTGCTCAGTGTGGTAGCCCATGTCTTTAATCCCAGCACTTGGGAGGCAGAGGTAGGAGGATCGCAGTGAGTTCAAGGCCAGTCTGAAACTAGAGTGAGTTCCAAGTCAGCCTGAGCTAGAGTGAGACCCTACCTTGAAAAAGAAAAGAAAAAAACAAAACAAAACAAAACAAAAAAACATAAAAGAAACAGGAGGCTATCACCACCTCGGAAGTTTCCTTGAATTCCCTCTGGTCATGTCCTAGCCCTGGGTGACCAACACTCTGCTTTGTTTATTCCACAGATGAGTTTTTTTTTTTTTTAAATTTTGTTTATTTTTATTTGACAGTGACAGAGTAAGAGGCAGAGAGACAGAGAATGGGTGCGCCAGGGCCTCGAGCCACTGCAGACGAACTCTAGCCGTGTGCGCCCCCTTGTGCATCTGGCTAACGTGGGTCCTGGGGAATCGAGCCTCCAACTGGGGTCCTTAGGCTTCACAGGCAAGTGCTTAACCGCTAAGCCATCTCTCCAGCCCCACAGATGAGTTTTTAGCGCAGAAATATTTACACATAGGAAGAATAGTCGTGGGGCTGGAGAGAAGGCTCAGCATTTAAGGCACTTGCCGGTGAAGCCTAAGGACTCATGTTCAACTCTCCAGGGCCCACGTCAGCCAGATGCACAGTGTCGCAATTGTGAAAGGCTGCACACAAAGGGGCACACATATCTGGGGTTCAATTATAGAGGCTGGGGGCTCTGGTGCACCCATTCTCTCTCTCTTTCTCTCTCTCTTGCTAAAAAGAGAAAGAAAGAAAGAAGAAAGAAGGAGAGAAAGAAAGAAAGAAAGAAAGAAAGAAAGAAAGAAAGAAAGAAAGAAAGAAATAATATTCTTGGATTTTAGCCGGGTGTGGTGGCGCACGCCTTTAATCCCAGCACTCGGGAGGCAGAGGTAGGAGGATCGCTGTGAGTTCGAGGCCACCCTGAGACTCCATAGTGAATTCCAGGGCAGCCTGAGCTAGAGTGAGACCCTACCTTGAGAAACCAAAAAAAAAAAAAAAAAAAGAATATTCCTGGATTTTCATCTATTTTGATGCTGTTGCAGATGATGGGAAAATTTAATTTTGCTTTCTAGTTGTTTGTTTCTAAGATATAAAAACACAAGTGAGCTGAGTATGGTGATGTGAAGCCAGTAAACTCAGTACTGAGAAGCTTGTGAGTTTTGGGCCATCCTGAATTACATAGCTAAACTCTGGTTCGATAAAAACAACAAAGCAGTAAAACCCAAGTATTTGCTAAATATAATCGTGTATATTACAAATTTAATGACTTACTTAAAATCACTAATGGTTGTCTTGAAAATACACACAATTGTGCTGGGCGTGGTGGCGCGCGCCTTTAATCCCAGCACTCGGGAGGCAGAGGTAGGAGGATCGCCGTGAGTTCGAGGCCACCCTGAGACTCCATAGTGAATTCCAGGTCAGCCTGGGCTAGAGTGAGACTCTATCTCAAAAAACCAAAAAAAAAAAAAAAAAAAAATACACACAATTAAATTTATTTCTTCCTTTTCTGTTAGTACCTTGGCTTCTATTTTTTGATCTCCCTGTGGTTTAGGACATGCATATTCCATTATGAAACATGTATTTTTTGAAAGTTTTTTTTTTTTTGTAATTTTTTTAATGGGAGAGAGAGAATGAGAAAGAGAGAGAGAGAGAATTGGTGCTCCAGGACCTTCAGCCACTGCAATTGAACTCCAGACGTGTGCGCCCCCTTGTGTGCGTGTGAGACCATGCACGCTTGTGTCACCTTGTGCATCTGGCTTATGTGGGATCTGGAGAGTTGAGCATGGGTCCTTAGGCTTTCCAGGTAAGTGTCTTAACCAGAAGGCCATCTCTCCAGCCCATGAAACATGTGTTTTAAGTAAGTGCTCTCACCACTTCCTAAGCACCAGAAGACTCAACTTATACCAAGGTTTTTGTCACATGCAGTTTTAGTGCCAATGTTGCTTTTCATCTTGCTTTCACCACCGTAGCTCTCTCACAGGATCATCCTAATCGACTGGCATTCCCCAAGCCACCCTGGAGGTCTCCTTCCCTCTGACCTCCATCTCTCTGGGGCAGCGTTGTCTTTCCTGTTCATTTGGCACAGCTGACGTGTTGTGCTGCGATGGCGTAGTACCTAGGTGGGACCGAGGCAAATTTCCTCACGTCCTTGTTATTTTGAATGAAAACAGCTTCGTGGGTTTCCATAGCATGAAGAACATCTTGTCAGGTATGGAGTCCCAGGCTGGCAGCATCCCCCTTCCTCTCAGTTTTTAATTTATTTATTTTTAATTATTTAATTTACTTATTTATCTGAGAGAGGAAGAAGCAGATAGATAGAGAAAGAGAGAGAGAGAATGGGTGCATCAGGACCTCCAGCCACTGCACACGAACTCCAGACACATGCACCACCTTGTTGGTACTGGGGAATTGAACCTGGGCCCTTAGACTTTGCAGGCAAGTGCCTTAGCTGCTGAACCATCTCTCTAGTGATATATATATATATATATTTTAAACCAGACTTGATTGTTCATTTAAAAAATTTTTTATTTAGTTAGTTGGAAGGAGAGAAAGAGAGAGAGAATGGGTGCACACGGGCCTCTAGCCACTGCAAATGAACTCCAGATACATGCACCACTTTGTGCATCTGGCTTCACATGGGTACCGGGGAATCAGACCCAGATCATCAGGCTTTGCAAGTACGTACCTTTCACCACTGAGTCCCCATAGTTTTTAAAGACAGCTTTCCATTGTCCTATGACTCTCATAGTTCCTGTTGAAAGTCATTCATCAGTCTTTCTTCTCTTCTATGAAAGTCACATGTGATATTTCTCTGGCTAATTTTATGATGTCTTTGTTCTATTTATGAAATTTGTTGGATCTGTGTACCAATGTCTTTAAGGTCTTGGAAAAAATTCCTAGTGATTATTAGTTTTTCTCCCAATACAGTTCTGTTCTGTCCCTTTCTCATGATGAATGGGGTTGCTTAAGATTTAGCCTGTCTTTAATCCCAGCACCCAGAGGACAGAGGTGGGAGGGTAGCCATGAGTTCGAGGCCACCCTGAGACTACATAGTGAAGTCCAGGTCAGCCTAGACCAGAATGAGACCCTACCTCCAAACTCCCCCTTCCCCCTCCAAAGAAAAGATTTAGCCTTTCTGAATAGCCTTGTCATATCATCCGTCTGGTTTTCTTCATCTTTGTTTTCTCAGGGATTCAGTTAGGGTGGTTTTTGAAGGACACAGGAACCAGAGGGACGCCATGACAGGCTTCAGAGTCACCAGTAGACCTAAGTTTCCGTTTCCCAGCAAGGTTTAAATAAGAATTTAACAGTTACTGAAAAAAGATCACAAACTGCTTAGGCCATACATTTCTATAGTCATAAGACAAGTTGCTTAAGTTCCTCAAACACACATAGCCAATCACAATAAAGGTTACCTAATCTGCTTGGAATCCCCCTAGCCCCCTGCTCACCAGCTCTGCCCCCCAGCATCCTAAGCCTATCAGAAAAATACAAGTGCAGTTACTGGGCATAACAGTTTTCAATCAATCTTTCAGTTAATAAATAACATTTTTAAATTATATTCACCTTATTGGTGAACTCACCCAATGAATTATTAAATTCAATCCATGCCTACAGGACTCTTTTCTATAGATGAATATTCTCTATTGAAAATTTCTGTCTTTAATCTATTGCTTCACTTTTGTTAATGTCCTTGTTATAGGTAAGTGAGCTATTTCTTTTTGTCATCAAAAATTTTCCTGTCTCTTTCGATTTCGCTTAAAGTTGGGTTGCATGCTGTTCATGTGTCCACAGAGCCACCAAGGACAGCAACACCATCATCTCAGTCTGCCCCTGGTGGCCTTTCTTCTCTCCTGCCAGGTGGATGGACCCTGACATGCTAGTCGGGAATGTAGCTGGCCTGGTCTGGGTTGCAACTGAAGCTGAACTCATCTGCCTTGAATAATCACTGCTCTCCAGACATCACCCTTCTGGCATCTTGACCAAGAACCATCCATGCAGCTTGAGAACATAGTTGATAGGACCACTGCCCAGCTTGCTATAAGCCCCTCTCTGCCGAGGGCTTTTCCCTCAGATGTCCCTCTCTCTTTCTTTTTATGATCTTTTCTTCCTATTATGATGGTCTTGTGTAGGTAGTGTCAGGCATTGTGAGGTCATGGATATCCAGGCCATTTTGTGTCTGGAGGAGCACATTGTAAGGAGTCCTACCCTTTCTTTGGCTCTTACATTCTTTCTGCCACGTCTTCCACATTAGAACCTGAGCCTTGGAAGGTGTGATAGAGATATTGCAGTGCTGAGCACTCCTCTGTCACTTCTTCTCAGCACCATGGTGCCTTCTGAGTCATCCCAAGGTCACTGCCATCTGAAAAGAGAAGCTTCTCTAACCAAAAGTGAGAGTAGCATTAATACGTGGGTATGAACATTAAGAGAAGTGTTTACTGGGCAATTTGGTGAGCATAGTATATGCATTTAGCCAGACAGAAACAGACATTACACCCCAAGAGTTCATGACTACCCCTGTTCTAGGTTTTCAGTATCAGGGGTGTATTCCCTCCCATGGAGCGGGCCTCCAATAAAATTAGAGGGAGGTTGGTGTCCCCCATAACAGACATGCCACTGTTGCACCTGTTGGCTCATTTGGCCTGGCTGGCAAAATTTAAGACTTGCAGTGTCCACTGTTGAGTATCTCCACTGGTGATTTCGCTCTTTCCTGTTGAACTGCATGCAGCGTGGCTTGTTCCAGGTTTCTGTCAGCGCCATCAGGTCTCTCTTAACATGACAGGAGGTTAAACTTCTTCTTTCCACACCAGCCCTAAAGCTTTAGCTCATGTAGTTTGCACTGTTTTTACTTGCCTCTGACGTTTGTATTTTATGAGAGAGCAAGACCGAGGAGAGAGAGAGAGAGAGGATTGGCACACTTCGGCCTCCAGCCTCTGCAAACCAAACTCCAGATGCATGCACCACCTTGTATGCATGTGTGACCTTGTGTGCTTGCATCTCCTTGTGCGTCTGGCTTATGTGGGACCTGGAGGGTTGAACATGAGTCCCTAGGCTTTGCAGGCATGTGTCTTAACCACTAAACCATCTCTCTAGCCCTCCTCTAAAGTTTTTGAATGTTGATTTTTTAAAATTTTTAATTAATTAATTTATTACCCACTACCACTGTCTTTGGTGTTATCTGTGACCTTAGTTCTAATAGTGTTTATTTGATGAATTTGGGGGCCCCCATGTTAGGTGCATATATGTTTAGGATTGTAATGTCCTCCTGTTGGAGAGTGCCTTTAATCAATATAAAGTGACCTTCCTTATCTTTCTTAACTAATGTTGGACTGAAGTCCACCTTGTCAGATATTAGGATAGCAACCCCTGCTTGTTTACCAGGTCCATTTGCTTGAAACACTGTTTTCCAACCTTTCACCCTAAGGTAGTGTCCATCCTTTGTAGAGAGGTGGGTTTCTTGGAGGCAACAAATGAAAGGATCCTGCTTTTTAACCCAGTCTTCAAACCTATGTCTTTTGGTTGGGGCATTGAGACCACTGATATTAAGAGATATTATTGAAAGGTGTATATTCATTTTTGCCATTGTTTTTTAGTTCTTCCAGTTTTACCTGTGCTCTCTTGTGTTAACTAGTATGTGAGTATTGTTTGTTTTTTCCCGGTTCCTTATATGTGTGCTTTTCTTTTTCTTCAGCATGGAGAATTCTTTCAAGTATTTTCTGTAGAGCTGGTTTTATCTTCAAATAGTCCTTTTGCCGTGGAATGTCCTTATTTCTCCATCTATTTGAAAGCTTTGCAGGATGAAGTAACCTTGGTTGACTCTTGTTATCTTTCAGAACTTGGAATACATCACTCCACACCCATCTGGCTTTTAAAGTTTATGTTGAGTAATCTGCTGTAATCCTGATAGGTTTGCTGTTGTAGGTAACTGGATTTTTCTCTCTGACTGCTTTCAATATTTTTTCTTTGGTTTGTATGTTTGGTAGTTTGATTATAATATGGCGAGGAGAGGTTCTTTCCATGTTTTGTCTGGCTGGGGTTCTAGAGGATTCCTGTATCTGCATTGGCACCTCTTTCCCAATTTGGGGGAAGTTTTCTTCTATGATTTTGTTGAAGATGCCAACTATGCCTTTGGAGTGAAATTCTTCTCCTTCTACTATGCCCTGAATTCTTTTTTTTTTTTTTATGCCCTGAATTCTTATGTTTGATCTTTTCATAGTGTCCCGAATATCTTGAAATTCCCACTCATACTTTTCTATTAGTTTTTCTTTCTCTTTGTTGGACTGTATTAGATCTGACACCTGGTCTTCTAGCTTAGATATTCTGTCCTCTCCTTCATCCATTCTACTGGTGAGATTTTCTACAGAGTTTTTTATTTCATTAACTGTGTTCTTTATTGCTAGTAATTCTAACTGTTTTTTCTTTATTATTTCTATTTCCTTATTTATGACTAGTGTTGATCTCATTATTTCATTAAATTGGTGTCCTGTGTCTTCTTTGCTTCCTTTGATTTCTTCTTTGAGTTCTTTGAACATATTTGTAATCATTATTTTGAAATATTTCTCAGGCATTTCCCCTAATTCGTTCTCAGTGGAGGTCATTTCTGATGCATTAATAGTTTTTGGTGGATTGTCTTGATTTTTGGTGTTTACTGTGTTATAATGTATATATTTTTGCATCTTGGGTTACTTAATGATTGGATTTTCTAGTTAGCTAGGTATTATGAGATGTATCAATCAATCTGATGTTATATATCTTCAGGGTAGGAGCTTAAGGTGCTAGGTGTGGCTCTGAAGACTCTCAGAGTATCTACAAACGTGACCCTACGTGTTGGGTTTGCCTGCTATGAGAGTATTCAAGTAGGCTAAGCGGAACAAAATGCAGGCAGATTTTAAAATTTAACTATACAATGTACACATTCAGAGCACAACAGCACATTGTATTTATCCAAGAGTAGGTATTATGACAACTAGGTCCTCTGTCTGTCCCTTAGGCTGTGTGGTGCCTTACCCTCTCTCTCCCTTAATTCTGACAACAAGGCAGTTAAGATTTCTGGTCTGTAGAGGGTTCCAAGTCAGCTTGTGACCAGGTGAGACCCTTCCCTAATGTATAACAGAAGAGTAAACAAAGCCACTATAAATCAAGAAGCAACAAATAACAAGCCCAAAATACAGTTTATTTAAGGATGGCAAATTTGACCATCCATCCAATTTAACATATAATTTATCCTGATATGGAAGGTGCAATTAGCGCTTCTGGTTCAGGCCTATATGCCAGGTTTATTCGGTGGGTATTGACCTGGTGTAATCCCAGTTACCTTTTGGGATAATTTTGGTTTCAGCTGGGCTCTTGATTGGGTCCCTCTTAGGTGCTCTGTCAGTTCAGTAGGCGTGGCCGGGTCCCTGGACCACTGTGCTGGGCACTGGCAGTGGGGAGGGGAGGGAGCCAATGCTGCTCAGTTTGCCCGCTGTTCCACGTGTTCTTCACTTGTGATCTGCTCCTCTGTTGTTCACCGTGGCTTTCCACGTTTCTTGGGTTTGCAGAGAGCTCCGGTGTGAGTGGAAAATCCCCTGCCTGGCTTTTCCTGCGGCTCAAGCCAAGCCTGCTGCAGTCTCGGGCATGGACTGCCCTGCTGGGCGCTGCTTCTGCCGGCCTGTGCGGGCTCTGGATGCTCTGGATCTCTCCTACTTCTCCGCTGCTGTTTCAATTTCCTATACACCTCACTTTTTAGTAAAAGTGTGTATTTTTTTTTTAATATTTTTTTTAATTTTTGATTTATTTATTTGAGAGCGACAGACACAGAGAGAAAGACAGATAGAGAGAGAGAATGGGCGCGCCAGGGCTTCCAGCCTCTGCAAACAAACTCCAGACGCGTGCGCCCCCTTGTGCATCTGGCTAACGTGGGTCCTGGGGAACCGAGCCTCGAACCGGGGTCCTTAGGCTTCACAGGCAAGCGCTTAACCGCTAAGCCATCTCTCCAGCCCAAAAGTGTGTATTTTGCTGTTTTTTTTTTTTTGTTTTTTTTTTTTTTGCTTTTTCCCCCTAGGCTGCTTTGTTGTGGTATCTCTGCCACCATCTTAACTGGAAATCTGAATGTTGATTTTTATAATATCTTAAAGTATTGCCCAGATTTTATAGTGAAGTATATTCTTTTAAAAATTATTTATTTATTTATGAATGAGAGAGACACCAAGAGAGAGGCATAAAGAGAGATAGAGACAGAGAAAGAGAATGGGCATACCAGGACCTCTAACCACTGCAAACAAACTCCAGACACATGCACCACCTTGTGAATCTGGGCTATGTGGATACTGGAGAATTGAACCTGGGTCCTTAGGCTTCTCAGGCAAGCACCTTGACCTCTGATCCATCTCCTCAGCCCTCAGTGAAGCATATTCTCATGATACCTATGACATCTTACTTGGAAGTAAATGTCCCACTGTGGACTTTTAAGGATGATACATTTATTATGTGAGATATCCTTTCATGAAAACGATTACTTGAAGCTGGGTGGGATGATTAAGTAAAGCCCTTGTGTTCAAAGAGGCCATTGAGCCAGGTGTGGTGGCGCATGCCTTTAATCCTAGCACTCGGGAGGCAGAGGTAGAAGGATCACCATGAGTTCGAGGCCACTCTGAGACTACATAGTGAATTCCAGGTCAGCCTGAGCTAGAGTGCGACCCTACCTTGAAAAAAAAAGAAGTCATTGAATTCTGATGAAGGCTAGACTGCACAGCAAAGACATGGAGAGCATGAGAGAGAGACAGGAGAAGAGGAGGGGAAGGAGAAGAGAAGGAGGAGGAGAAAATATCCAGGGAGACCACCCACCTCACCAGTAGCAAGCTGCAGACATAATCATTGCATGTACAACCCATCCACCTGCCTCTCGAAGCCACTCCAACCACCCCAGGACTGGGGGTGTTCCGTGCCGCTCTCTGGCCACATTCACCTGTGGAAGCAGAGACTCCCCGCGAGGGTCGGAGGAAAGCAACCAAGTTCATTCACGAGGTGTGGGCAGGACTCTGGAGGAGGCTCTGGGACGTTGCCCCAAGCCCTTGATTCAGTTTCCACAGAGGACCGACACGAACTTGAGGCTTCTCGGATCCCATCCTCCTAGTTTCCATGTGTCACAGCGACCTTGGTCGTGTCCTTCCTCCCCTAAGGCCCCTGCTGTACCTGGGGCTTGGCCCGCACACCACCCCCGTGATGCCACAGGCCGTACAAAGCCCACGCTGGTGCCTGCCAGCGTGGCGGGATCTCCGGCTGAGCTGGCACAGAGTGGGCAGCCTGCGCTCAGGCACTTCAGCCCTAGAGGCCCCTGGCAAAGACAGAGATAGAAGGTCCAAGTGCGAACTTGACAACAATGGGGAGGGCCAGTTCCTTGTTATCGGCTGCCCAGGGAAAGCCACGTGGAGGAGGACGTGGGAGCCATCAATCTCCCCTCATGCCCAGCATCTCTGTTTAATAGCTGATAGAGTGTCTCCAAAGGGATATATGTGTATATATATTTTGCTCTTTGTTTAAAATGACATATAATGGGCCTGGACTTATCAGTGTCTCTAAATGCGTTTTCTGTGCTCTGTGGCCACTGGGGGATTGCGTCCATCCTAATGAGTGTGCGCAGGATTGACTTTGAACTTGGTATAATTTAATCCATCAATTTAACATCCCATGAATATGCAAAGGAAGTCTCCTGGTGGATGAAAAGCAGAAGGGGACGTTCGTATTAATTTGAAATGGACTTGAGGAAATGGCCACCGTCTGCGCTGCTGGGCCCTCCTTGTCGTCCTTGGGGTGCCTGAGCTCCCAGGAAGCTGACAGCAGAGTTGGGACGCTGCTGCCCCAACCGCATGAGGCTGGACGGATGGGGGCGCCGGCCGGGCCAGCGGCTGAGCCCCAGGCTGCCCCCGAGGAGCGCACACTGTGGCCGAGCGGAGCTCTGCACCCGAAGGCGGAGCAGGGTAAGGAGTCCTGGATCCACAGTGACACCACGTGCCCAGGATGACTACAGACTTCTGTGACTCCAAGGGCAGTTTAAGGCCTTTGGACAGGAGGCTGTTCATGGGGAGACAAGAGGGCCTGTTAGCAGCCAAGGAAAGGCTGTGTGGAGCTCCTTCGATTTCCACCCAGGTCACTTCCGAGTCAGAGGAGGATGGAAGGCCAGGTTTACACGCAGGTCTTTTTCACAGGGCGGCTGAAACTGTTCGAGGGAGGTTGCAGATAACCTTTTCATTGCTGGGACAAACACCTGACCAGAAGCAGCTTGAAGGAGGAAAGGGTTCATTCTGGCTTACAGACTCGAGGGGAAACTCCACGATGGCAGGGAGACATGATGGCATGAGCAGAGAGTGGGCATCACCCCCTGGCCCATTTCAGGTGGACAACAGCAGCAGGAGAGTGTGCCAACCACTGGCATGGGGAAACTGGCTATAACACCCATTAGCGTGCTCTCTCCTCCAGGAGGTTCCAATTCCCAAATTGCCACCAGCTGGGGTCCTAGCATTCAGAGCTCTTGAGTTTGTAAGGGACACCTGAATCCAACCACCACAAGGGGTTGATTCTCATGATGCCAATCTTGCTGTTATTTCTTGACTTGCTGTTTTGTGAGGGCAGCAGACAGGGCTGCTGTATCACTTGGCTTTTCTTTTCTTTTATTTTTTTAAATTAAATTTAATTTATTAGTTTTCTTTTCAGCAAATACAGGCAGTTTGGTACTATTGTTTAGGCTCATCAATGATCTACCCCCTCCCAATGGACCCTCCTTGTTGATGTAAATGGTTCGTGCACTGTGGAGTTAGCTCACAGTTATTGGTACAATAAATGTCTCTGCATATCATGACCCAACATGTGGCTCTGACATTCTTTCCGCCCCCTCTTCTGCAAGATTTCCCTGAGCCATGTTGGGTTCATTTGTGGTCTGCTTCAGTGCTGAGGTGTTGGGGGCCTCTGAGGCTCTGGCTCTCTGATTTGGTAGGAGTTGATTTTTCTCTGCGTTGGTCTCCTTCCCCTTTGTGCTGGTATCCGGTTCACCCTTGTTTGTTTCACCAATTATCCTTAATTTCAGTAGGGCCCCTTTTGAGGTATGTTGGGGCAGCTCTCTCCTTAGGATCTGCATCTATCTGAAAAAGAGGAGCAGATTCTACAACGGAGAGTAAGTTAGCACCCGGAAAACTGAGATAACACTTTTTTGATAGAGAGTTTAATAGGTGTAGGCCCTCTTTTACCCCATGATTGATGGTAGCTTGATATTGGAGAGTGGGCTTATGTTTGGGTATAGTTCTAACTCTATCTGCCTCTTTGTCTCTCTGTTTGTCGCTCTCAAATGTTGGGTCATGATTTGCAGAGACATTTATCATACCAATAACTGGGGGCTAACTCCACAATGCACGACCCATTTTCATTAACAAGGAGGGTCTAATGGGATGGGGTAGATCACAGATGAGCCTAAATAACGGTACCAAACTGCCTGTATTTACTGAAAAGAAAACTAATAAATTAAATTAAAAAAAATAAACAAAAAAATTTAATTTTATTTTTGTTTCTTTATTTGCAAGCAGGGGGTGGGGGGGAAGAGGGACAGACAGAGAGAGAATAGGCATGCCAGGGCCTGTAGCCACTGCAAACGGACTCCAGATGCATATGCCCCTTGTGCATCTGGCTTACATGGCTCCTAGGGAATCGAACCTGGGTCCTTTGGCTTGGCAAGCAAATGCCTTAACTGCTAAGCCATCTCTCCAGCCCCAGCTCTCTCTTCTTGATGTACTGAGATATATCCTGGTTCTCCCCAGTATTCTACACCATCTATAAGATAAAACAGATTCACCAACCAAAGGTGAGAGCAGCTTGCATTGAAGGGGATAAGCGTAGATATTAGAGAGACTTACTGGTGCCTATGCCCACTCTTCTTAGCTAAACAGCAGTGGAGGTTCTCTTTGGAGTCTATTGGTTTTCTATCCCAGGAGGATCTGGCTTGGTTCCCAGAACTAGATATGAGTTCTCCCCACGGAGCACTCCTCACAGCCAATCCGTGAGCAGCTGGTTGCCCGCAGAGGCTGTGCGCCACCAATGCACAGGCGTGTGCTTCTTGTTCAGCTGGTAGACCTCATCTGATGGTGTTGCCGCCAGGTTCACATTGCTGGTAGAAATCACCCAACCAAGAGCAGCCTGCGGTGGGGGGGGGGGGATGTTCATTTTGGCTTACAGGCTTGAGGGGAAGCTCCATGATGGCAGGGAAAATGATGGCATGAGCAGAGGGTGGACATCATCCCCTGGCCCACATCAAACCATGACACCTTTGCAAATATCTTCATTCTTTTCTTAAATCTGCAAGAGAGTTTGCTTGGGTACAAAACTTCCATCTGTGGTGGTTTGATTCAGGTGTTCCCCATAAACTCAGGTGTTCAGAATGCTAGGTCCCCAGCTGATGGAGATTTGGGAATTAACACCTCCTGGAGGCAGTGTGTTGTTGCGGGCGGGCTTATGGGTGTTATAGCCAGTATCCCCTTGCCAGTGTTTGGCACATTCTCCTGTTGCTGTGGTCCACCTGATGTGGGTCAGGGGATGATGTCCACCCTCTGCTCATGCCATCTTTTTCCCTGCCATCATGGAGCTTCCCCTCAAGCCTGTAAGCCAAAATATACACTTTTCCCCTAAAAGCTGAACTTGATTGGGTGATTTCTGCCAGCAATGTGAACCTGACTGCAACAATAGGCATGGTTTCAACCCTGACTCTCTTTAAATTAAAAAAAAAAAACAACAAAAAACAAAACAACAGATTGGCCTTTTAAAATGTGCGTGTGTAAGAGAGAAAGAGAGAGAGAGAAAGAGAGAGAGAGAGAGAAAGAGAGAGACTGCTTAAAAAAAAACAAAACCATTTTGGGCTGGAGAGATGGCTTAGCGGTTAGGCACTTGCCTGTGAAGCCTAAGGACCCCGGTTCAAGGCTCAGTTCCCCAGGTCCCACGTTAGCCAGATGCACAAGGGGGCGCACGTGTCTGGAGTTCATTTGCAGAGGCTGGAAGCCCTGGCGCGCCCATTCTCTCTCTCTCTCCCTCTATCTGTCTTTCTCTCTGTGTCTGTTGCTCTCAAATAAATAAATAAAAATTTTAAAAAACCCATTTTAATTTATTTGCAAGCAGAGAGAAGAGAGACAGAGAGAATGGGCAAGCCAGGGCCTCCAGCCACTGCAAATGAACTCCAGATGCATCTGCCTTTACGTGGGTACTAGGGAATTGAACTCGGGTCATTAGGCTTCTCAGGCAAGTACCGAAACTGCTGAGCCATGTCTCCAGCTCCCCTCCACACTCTCTCTTAAGTAGCCACTTCAGGGTAAGTACCGAGGAGAGAAGAGGCCCCAGCCAGACAAGACAGGGCCCCTCAGCCTAGCTGAGGTCTCGTCTGATCCTGGTGTGAATCTGATCAGCCCAGGTGGACAAAGATGGCTGGGGGGAAGTACGCAAAGAACATGGGCCACCAAGAGGGCGCTGCTGCTAAACAACTTCCTAATCTGAGGACAGAGCGCCCAGAGCCAGAACATGTACTATCAGGCCTTCTCTCAGCCCTGGGTGTGTTTGGGGGCGGGGGCGGGGGAGGGGCACTTCCCACAGGGGACCCTGTGGACCACAGACCTGTCGGGAGCCCAGTGCACGGCCCCACAGGAACCCAGGCAGACCTCCGACAGCCATGAGTGAGCCACGGCCACAGTGCCCTGGAGCCCGGGAGCTCAAGCTTGCCTGCTCCTTCAGGAGCCTGGAAACAGGCTCAAGGTTAGCTATTTCGTACCGAATTGCTACTGAAGGACCTTAGTATGATTTCTGAAAAAGAAGAACCTAAATAATTCTGGAAGTTCAGGCCCAGTCAGTTCTCACCTGACTCACGTTTTGGGACTTGCTCTCTCCAGCTCTTGGACACTGGGAGGCGTTACAGAACCGAGGTGTCCAGCTGCCCTCTTTAGCTCAACTTCACAGGGCAGCTTGACCTAGCTGGGTACGTGCATGCCACGCAATGGTTAATTTCCCAGAGATGCTTGCAAAAGTGGTGAAAGAATGAATAAACAGGCCAGGCGTGGTGGGAGCTCTTGGGAGGCAGAGGTAGGAGGATTGCTGTGAGTTTGAAACCAGCCCGAGACTACAGAGTGAATTCCAGGACAGCCTGGGCTAGAGGGAGACCCTCCTTTTGATAAAAAGTAAAAGAGGGGCCTGGAGAGATGGCTTAGCGGTTAAGCGCTTGCCTGTGAAGCCTAAGGACCCCGTTCGAGGCTCGGTTCCCCAGGTCCCACGTTAGCCAGATGCACAAGGGGGCGCACGCGTCTGGAGTTCATTTGCAGTGGCTGGAAGTCCTGGCGCGCCATTTCTCAATCTCTCTCTCTCTGTCTCTTTCTCTCTCTGTGTCACTCTCAAATAAATTAATAAAAAATGAACAAAAAAAAATTTTAAAAAAAAGTAAAAGAGGGCTAGGGAGATGGCTTAGCGGTTAAGGCACTTGCCTATGAAGCCTAAGGACCCATGTTCAACTCTCCAGATCCCACATTAGCCGGAAGCACAAAAGTGAGGCAAGCACAAGGTCTCAGAGGCCCACTAGGTGGTGCAAGTATCAGGGATTTTTTTTTTATTACAGTGGCTGAGGCCCTGGAGTACCAATTCTCTCTCTCTCCCATCTCTCTCTAAAATAAAGATTTTTTTTTTTTTTTACAAAAAAGGAAAGAAAAGAAAAAGAATAAACAGGGCACTCATTGAAAGTTATTCCCTCTAAGAGAAATCACCAGTGAAGACACTCAACAGTGGACACTACAAGCCTTATAACTGGCCAGCCAGGCCAAATGAACCAATGGGTGCAATAGTGGCATGTCTGTTACGGTGGAAACCAACTGCCCTCCAATTGGACTGGAGGCCCGCTCCATGAGAGGGAATACATCCCTGATACTGAAAACTTAAAAAAGGGGTAGTCATGAGCCCTAGAGGTTATGATGTAATGTCTGTGGCTGTTTGGCTAAATGTATATACTATGCTTATCAAACTGCCCAGTAAGCACTTCTCTTAATGTTCATACCCTTATATTAATGCTACTCTCACTTTTGGTAGAGAATCTTCTCTTTTCAGATGGCAGTGACCTTGGGATGACTCAGAAGGCATCATGGTGCTGGAAAGAAGTGACCAGAATGCTCAGTACTGTAACATCTCTATCACACCTTCCAAGGCTCAGGGTCTAATGTGGAAGAGGTGGCAGAAAGAATGTAAGAGCCAAAGGAAGGGTAGAACTCCTTACAACGTGCTCCTCCAGACACAAAATGGCCTGGATATCCATGACCTCACAGTGCCTGACACTACCTACACAAGACCATCATAAGAGGAGGAAAAGACCGAAATAAAAGAGAGACTGAGTTGGGGAGGGGATATGATAGAGAATGGAGTTTCAAAAGGGAAAGTGGGGGGAGAGAGGGTATTACCATGGGATATTTTTTATGATCATGGAAGTTGTTAATAAAAATTTGAAAACAAAACAAAACAAAAAAATAAAACAAAAGTGAATAAAAGTAAAAAAAAAAAAAAAAAAAAGAAGAAGTTATTCCCTCTGGCTAGGAGAGGGGGTTCATGGAATGCCAAAGGGAACTTGAGTTCTCCGTCTTAACTTGAAGGTAAGGATGGCCCGTCACTGTTTTAGTCCCTGGCTGGCTGGCAGGGAACCAAGGGCCTTCACTAAGGGAGGGAAGTCCATTCCTCCGATGTTGCCAGAGCCCAGCCACACGGTGGGAAGATTCTTCATGTCATCATGAACAGCCCCTTGTGTCTCTCCTGGCTTCATGGTGGTGAGGAGCTAAAAGACGAACCGAGGCCTTCACGACGCCACGGTGAATACCAGTATCCTCACGGAGGAGGGCCCTCAGTGGAATGGGGTCAGGGGGAGAGGAGATATAAAAGTATAACCTGTTTAAAAATAAAAATTAATTTAAGAAAAGTAAAAAGAGGGTTCTCAACCTTGGGGAAATAAAAGGAGATGCCTTTAGTCTTTCTTTTGTCTTTCAGAAGTGACAGTTACCCTGGCCAGTGAAGATGATCTATGACTCGTGTCCCACGAACCGCCTGCTGACCCCACGAGCAGTCCCAGAGGCATTTTGTTACACACCCCTATCACTGGCTTCTTCCCCTTGGCACTCTTGCCATGTGGAATTGAGGGGGGGTACAGTTAGGGTGACTGGACCCCTGGAAGTAACGAAAAAGGCAGGAACGTCTGCACTTGGTAGAAATCAAAGATGAGCTAACTTATCTCTTGCCTAGTTCCTTAGACCTGTTTTTCCCCTTCTGGGAGGAGGGAGGTCTTTCATAGGATTTAAACGTTGTGGTTGGTTAAGTTCAGCTCCCAGGAGCTTGGTGGCAGGGCTAGCCTCTTCCTGCGACAGTCCCCTATCCCCTAATCAACCAGCTGTCCCTCTGGTTCACCTGAGCCGGAAGACAGCCCACCACCATAAGGTTATTAATAGCTTTACAAGGGGAGGTCAGGCTCTCTGACCACTTGGAAACTTCCATTTGTTGGTGAGTTTTTTCCCCCCAGCTGGCTGGCCAGGCCCAGCTGGGGGGTAGAGCCAAGGGGAGGTCCCCTGAGCTCTGACTCTCATCATGGGTTCTTTACCCCCTCCAGCTCCCCACATGGCAGGAGCTCCTTGAACTTTCCTTTCTCTTTTTTCCTTTCATGGGTTTTCCAGTCCCTCCACATAGGATCTCTAGCCATGTGAGTGCCTTTGCACTTTCCTCAATAAATAAATAAAATAATTTAATAATGATCCTTCTCAATCTTTCTTAGCATTTTTTGTTTATTTTTATTTATTTATTTGAGAATGACAGATAGAGAGAGAAGAGAGAGAATGGGCACAACAGGGCCTCCAGTCACTGCAAACAAACTCCAGATGTGTGTGCCCCTTGTGCATCTGGCTAATGTGGGTCCTGGGGAATCGAGCCTCGAACCGGGGTCCTTAGGCTTCACAGGCAAGCGCTTAACTGCTAAGCCATCTCTCCAGCCCTTTCTCACTCTTTCTTTATTCAATTATTTGATTAAAACTAGAAACAAACCTAGGTTTTGGGGTTCAAGAACTTTCTGGGACCCCTAACAGCCCGTTACAGAAAGCAGAGCAAGCCTGGCTCCTACTATCAGCTAGGAGAAGCTCGCGTTCCATCTTGTCAGGAAAACTCACTTCCAAGAAATGGTTTAGTTGGGTCTGGCCCTGCTTCCCTGGCACTGGGGAATCTTCCTTCTGGGAGAAGCTATCTACAGGCACAGCCCAGCCTCGCCTCCACAGGCAGGTGCCTGCAAAGTCAGATAGAGGTCTGGTTTCCTATCAGAGCACACATTTGAAGACCGCAAGAAACACATTTCCTGGAGTTATGACTTGCAGCATGTGTCAGGGACACTGGGTTTTCTTGTAGCACCCGTGGAAAAGGCAGCTGAAAAGAGGCCTGGGCACCAGCCATCAAGAACTGATGCGGGGCTGGAGAGAGGGCTTAGCGGTTAAGCGCTTGCCTGTGAAGCCTAAGGACCCCGGTTTGAGGCTCCATTCTCTAGGACCCACGTTAGCCAGATGCACAAGGGGGCGCACGCTTCTGGAGTTCGTTTGCAGTGGCTGGAAGCCCTGGCGCACCCATTCTCTCTCTCTCTCTCTATCTGCCTTTTTCTCTCTCTCTGTCACTCTCAAATAAATAAATAAATATGAGCAAAAAAAAAAAAATTAAAAAAAAAGGAACTGATGTGTTCATGACCTCAGGTTGCTGGAGTGGTGTCATAGCTTCCGATTGCTGGGATGAATCTCCAGACCAGATGCAGTTGTGGGAGGAAGGGATTTATTGCGGGTCACAGAAATTGAGGGGACGTCCCATAATGGCAGAAGGAGCTGGCTCACTTTCCCAGGGCCCTGCAGAGAGAGATGCCACCACCATCACCATAAACCAGCACACTCCAGGAGCTCCATCAGAACTCATGCACTTTGCATATCTTAGGGGGTAATTCGGGTCTGCCCCCAGGAACAAACACCTTAGGGCTGGACCCCACGATCTGCCCACAGTGATGCCTCCTCCAGCCATGTGGCTGGAGATCTAAAATGACAAGCCTGAATAAGCCCTAACCCATCTCTCTAGTCCCAACAATTTTATGGATTTTTAATTTTTTAAATTTATTTATTTGAGAGAGGCACAGAGAGAAAGAGAGAGGGAGAGAATGGGCATGCTAGGGCCTCCAACCACTGCAAGCTAACTCCAGATCAGTGTGCCACCTTGTGCATCTGGCTTAAGTGGGTACAGGGGAATTGAACCTGGGTCCTTAGACATCACGGGCAAGCAACTTAACTGCTAAGCCATCTCTCCAGCCCTCTGCTGGGGTTTTGAATTTCACTCTAAGAGAAGTGACCGGGTGATAATGGAAAAGGATCACTTGGCATAACCCCAGCAGTGAGTGGAGCATTTGTAAACGCCTCGAGATAGGTCTTTTGGTTATTGCACTTGCAAAGCAGAGGTATATCACTCCAGCTGACCACATGCGCCCAGGGACACCCAGCACCTGCAAGACTTTGCAGGGAAGGCACCACCCCACACTTCAGAACTCTACAGCATCCCTCTGTGGAAGAGGTCTCCACCCGGCTTCCCTCCTAGAGGACTGGGACCCGCGCTTCTCCTCCTGGGTGGCCACCCCTGTGGTGGTTGGAATGGATGTCCCCCAGTAGGTCAGGAGTTTTCACCCCTGTGGTGGTTGGAATGGATGTCCCCCAGTAGGTTCAGGAGTTTTCACCCCTGTGGTGGTTGGAATGGATGTCCCCCAGTAGGTTCAGGAGTTTTCACCCCTGTGGTGGTTGGAATGGATGTCCCCCAGTAGGTTCAGGAGTTTTCACCCCTGTGGTGGTTGGAATGGATGTCCCCCAGTAGGTTCAGGAGTTTTCACCCCTGTGGTGGTTGGAATGGATGTCCCCCAGTAGGTTCAGGAGTTTTCACCCCTGTGGTGGTTGGAATGGATGTCCCCCAGTAGGTTCAGGAGTTTTCACCCCTGTGGTGGTTGGAATGGATGTCCCCCAGTAGGTTCAGGAGTTTTCACCCCTGTGGTGGTTGGAATGGATGTCCCCCAGTAGGTTCAGGAGTTTTCACCCCTGTGGTGGTTGGAATGGATGTCCCCCAGTAGGTTCAGGAGTTTTCACCCCTGTGGTGGTTGGAATGGATGTCCCCCAGTAGGTTCAGGAGTTTTCACCCCTGTGGTGGTTGGAATGGATGTCCCCCAGTAGGTTCAGGAGTTTTCACCCCTGTGGTGGTTGGAATGGATGTCCCCCAGTAGGTTCAGGAGTTTTCACCCCTGTGGTGGTTGGAATGGATGTCCCCCAGTAGGTTCAGGAGTTTTCACCCCTGTGGTGGTTGGAATGGATGTCCCCCAGTAGGTTCAGGAGTTTTCACCCCTGTGGTGGTTGGAATGGATGTCCCCCAGTAGGTTCAGGAGTTTTCACCCCTGTGGTGGTTGGAATGGATGTCCCCCAGTAGGTTCAGGAGTTTTCACCCCTGTGGTGGTTGGAATGGATGTCCCCCAGTAGGTTCAGGAGCTTTATGAAAGCTTGTCATTTAGATCTCCTGCCGCATATAATAAAACTCCTGACCTACTGGGGGACATCCATTCCAACCACCACAGCGGTGGCCACCCAGGAGGAGAAGCGCGGGTCCCAGTCCTCTGGGAGGGAAGCTGGGTGGAGACCTCTTCCACAAAGGACTGCCACCTTGTGTATGTAGCTTACGTGGATACTGGGGAATTGAACCTGGGTCCTCAGGCTTTGCAGACAAGTGCTTTAACTGCTAAGCGTCTGTCCAGCCCTTTATTTGGGCTTTCTTTTTAAAAAAAATATTTTATTTATTTATTTGAGAGACAGAAAGAGAGAGACAGACAGACAGATAGACAGACACAGTGAGAGAGAGAATGGGTGTGCCAGGGCCTCCAACCACTGCAAACGAACTCCAGATGCATGCGCCCTCTTGTGCATCTGGCTTACACGGGTCCTGGGGAATTGAACCTGAGTCCTTTGGCTTTGCAGGCAAATGCCTTAACCACGAAGCCATCTCTCCAGCCCTATTTGGGCTTTCTTGACACCCCCTTGCTCTAGCTGGAGTTTTGGTGGAACCACCGCCCTGCACTGACTGGGCCCCACTGTTTACTCTCTCCATGCTGATAGTTACCTCTGGCCACCGCTCATTTACCCAAGGTTCCTCTGGGCAGGAACACTCATTTTCCCTGTACCACGTGACACCTAATATTGAGGGACAGACTCACTCATGAGTGGTGAGAGTAGAAAATTTTAAAAAAAAATTTATTATTTATTTGACAGAGAAAGAAGGACAGAGAGAGAGAATGGGCATGCCAGGGCCTTCAGCCACTACAAACAAACTCCAGGCACATGTGTCCCCTTGTGCATCTGGCTAATGTGGGTTCTAGGGAATCAAACCTGGGTCCTTTGGCTTTGCAGGCAAGCGCCTTAACCACTAAGCCATGTCTCCAGCCCTGGTCTTAAGTTTTTTAAACATTTTATTTTTATTTATTTATAAGAGAGAGAGAATGGGCATGCTAGGGCCTCTAGCCACTGCAAATGAACTGTAGATGTATGTGCCACCCTGTACAGCTGGCTTACGTGGGTACTGGGGAATCAAACCTGAGTCCTTAGGCTTCACAGGTGAGTGTCATAACCGCTAAGCCATCCCTCCAGCCCAATTAAAAAAAATTATTTGTATTTATTTATTTGAGAGAGAGAGAGAGAGAGAAAGAAAGAAAGAAAAGAAAGAAAGAAGCCGGGTGTGGTGGCGTACACCTTTAATCCCAGGACTTGGGAGGCAGAGGTAGGAAGATTACCATGAGTTCAAGGCCACCCTGAGACGACATAGTGAATTCCAGGTCAGCTTGAGCTACAGTGAGACCCTGCCTCGAAAACAAAAGAAAAGAAAAAAAGAAAGAAAGGAAGGAAGGAAATAAGGAAGAAAGCACTACCCCTAAGATTTGGCCATCACTTCCTGGACAGACAAGTGTTTTGGGGGCAATTGTAACACTTCCTTCCTTCTCTATTACCTTCCTGCCATTCCTAATAAGCTATATTTTAATTTAAAACGACAATTTACATTGCAGTTCATTTACAACAACACAATCTATTGTGATACCCATGCCATAAATTTGTGTTTTAAGTAATTTTTAATGCTTATAGCAGCTGGGTCTCTGGAGTGTGAAAATAGCTAACATTTTTTCACGTTGTGCAGCCAAAGGAAAGAAAAAAATAATCTCTGCCCTTTAATTATACATCTACCAAAGACAGTGTGCAGAGACCAGAACAGTTCTAACTGCAAAATAAGAACATAGCAAAGCTTCAACTGCAAATCCAGAAATGCCAGCATCCCACAGGTGAGGCCTGGGGTAGGACATTCAGACTGCATGTCACAGATAGCTGTCCTTTCAAGTCATATTGATGAAAAAAGGAAGTATTGTGGAGAAGAAAGGGTTCTAGGTACCCTGGAGATGGTTCCCTCTATCCAAAAGAACTGCATTCAAAAGTGAGGGGATGCCAGACGTGGTGGCGCACGCCTTTAATCCCAGCACTCGGGAGGCAGAGGTAGGAGGATCACCATGAGTTCAAGGCCACCCTGAGACTACAGAGTGAATTCCAGGTCAGCCTGAGCTAGAGCGAGACCCTCCCTCGAAAAACAAAAACAAAACAAAACAAAAAGTGAGGGGAGGGGCTGGAGAGATGGCTTAGTGGTAAGGTGCTTGCCTGAGAAGCCTAAGGACTCAGGTTTATTCCCCAAGACCCACATTAGCCAGGTTCACAAGGGGGCGCACGCGTCTGGAGTTCA
Organism: Jaculus jaculus; assembly: GCF_020740685.1. Lineage (NCBI taxonomy): Eukaryota > Metazoa > Chordata > Mammalia > Rodentia > Dipodidae > Jaculus > Jaculus jaculus. Next base: position 6,550,492 of record NC_059121.1, read on the forward strand.
TTTGCAGTGTCTGGAGGCCCTTGTGTGCCCATTCTCTCTTTTCTCTTAAATAAATAAAGAAAAATAAAATTTAAAAAAAAGAGTGAAGGGAAGGTTTGTTTCTGTTTATGGTGTGTGGAACAAGCCTGTGTGTTCTGGGCTCAGCCTTGCCTGTATCCATCTGTAGCCACCTGAGGGTTCCCCTGCACCCCTCTTGCCTTCTCCCAATACAGCTCTGAGGAGCTAAGCCACCTGTGTTTAGGAGGCTGCCTGGGCAATCCTCCTACCTCTGCCTCCCGAGGGCTGGGATTAAAGGCATGTGCCACCATGCCCAGCTCTTTTTTTTTTTTTTTAATCACTGTGAGCATAATTTATTTATTTGGGAGAGACAGACAGAAAGGGAAAGAGAGAGAGAGAGAGAGAGAGAGAGAGAGAGAGAGAGAGAGAGAGAGAGAGAATGAGCACACAAGGGCCTCTAGCCACTGCAAACGAACTCCAGATGCGTGTGCCTCCTTGTGCATCTGGCTTATGTGGGTACTGGGGAATTGAGCCTCAAACTGGGGTCCTTAGGCTTCACAGGCAAGCGCTTTACTGCTAAGCCATCTCTCCAGCCCCCCCCCTTTTAAAAAAATAACTGCTCTTTTGTTTCTTTGAGGTAGGGTCTCACTCTAGCCCAGGTTGACCTGGAATTTACTATATACTCTCAGGCTGGCCTCAAATTCACAGCAATCCACCTACCTCTGCCTCCCAAATGCTGGGATTAAAGGTATGTCCCACCACACTTGGCAGATTAAAATTTTTTTAAGGCAGGGTCTCACTCTAGCCCAGGCTGGCTTGGAACATACCGTGTAGTCCCAGGCTGGCCTTGAATTCACAGCAATCCACCTACCTCTGCCTCCCAAACGCTGGGATTAAAGGTATGTCCCACCACACTTGGCAGATTAAAATTTTTTTAAGGCAGGGTCTCACTCTAGCCCAGGCTGGCTTGGAACATACCGTGTAGTCCCAGGCTGGCCTTGAACTCACAGTGATCCTCCTACCTTGCCCCCCGAGTGCTGGGATTAAAGACATGAGCCAATATGCCCGACAGAACTTTGGTTTTAACTACTGCTGTTTGAGTTATTGTGGACTTGAGTTTCATTTTAAAAAAAAAAATCAGAAAAAGAAAAAGAAAAAAAAGTCCGGGCATGGTGGCACAGGCCTTTAATCCCAGCATTCAGGAGGCAAACGGAGGAGGATTGCCGTGAGTTCAAGGCCACCCTGAGACTACATACTGAATTCAAGGTCAACCTGGGCTAGAGCAAAACCCTCCCTCGAAAAACCAAAAAAAAAAAAAGAAAAGAAAAAGAAAAAAGAAAAAGTCAGGACTGGAGAGATGGCTTAGCAGTTAAGGCACTTACCTGTGAAGTGTAAAAACCCATGTTGGACTCTCTAGATCCCATGTAAGCCAGGCACACAAAGGTGAGGCAAGCTCAAGGTCACACATGCCCACTAGGTGGCGCAAGTGCCTGGAGTGGCTGAGGCCCTGGTGGACCGACTCTCTCTTTCTAAAATAAAAAAATATATATAAACTAAAAAAATCATGAATTTTCTTTAGGCGTTAGGACAGCTAGCAGTGTCCAACACCTTAGATTCATTATGTTCATTTTGGTTATTGTGCATTCACAAACCATTTACAGCTGCCAGATCTTTTTTTGCACCCCCACATTCAGCTACGTAAGTCCAGTTTAAGGAGCTGTGCTCCCGGCCCCTGCTGCTCTGCTGGCCAAGGGTGAAGGGAGTTTTGACCCTAAACATGCCTCTGTCATCTTGGAATAATATTTTTATGAAGTGGCACTCCCAACATGGATGAACATAAGACCAAATTATCAATCAAATCTGAAAAACACTGAAGGTACTCTCTCTCCATCCTGCAGTATCAAAGCTTCAGCCAAGATTTAATTCTATTTGTAAAACTGTTTTTTGTTTATTTATTTATTTGAGAGTGGGAGACAGAAAGAGGCAGATGGAGAGAGAGAGAGAGAATGGGCGCGCCAGGGCCTCCAGCCACTGCAAACGAACTCCAGATGCGTGCACCCCCTTGTGCATCTGGCTAACGTGGGTCCTTGGGAATCAAGCCTCAAACTGGGGTCTTTAGGCTTCACAGGCAAATGCTTAACCGCTAAGCCATCTCTCCAACCCCAAGATTTAATTATTTTTTAAAAATTTTTATTTATTTATTTGAGAGAGAGAGAGAGAGAATGGGTGCACCAGGGTCTCTGGCCACTGTAAACAAACTCCAGACACAGGCGTCGCCTTGTGTATCTGGGGAATCAAACCTGGGTCCTTGGACTTTGCAGACAAACACCTTAACCACTAAGCCATCTCTCCAGCCCCAAGATTTATTTCTATCTGTAAAAATAAACAAGCATATACATCTTATTAATATGCAAGTTTTCTTTTGTCTTTAGTTAAATGTAAAATTATATGCATATCTAAGATTATGGGGCTGGAGAGGTGGCTCAGTGGTTAAGGCATTTGCTTGCAAAGCTAACGACCTGGGTTCGATTCCTCAATACCCACATAAGCCAGATACACAAAGCGGTGCATTTGTAGGAGTCCATTTGCAGTGGCTGGAGGCCCTAGCATATCCATACACTCTCTCTCCCTCTCTCTGCTTGCAAATAAATGAATAATAAAATATTTTTAAAAGAAAATTTTAGGGTTGGAGAGATGACTTAGCAGTTAAGTGCTTGCCTGTGAAGCCTAAGGACCCAGGTTCGAGGCTCCATTCCCCAGGACCCATGTAAGCCAGATGCACAAGGGGGCGCACACCTCTGGAGTTCATTTGCAGTGGCTGGAGGCTCTGGTGCACCCATTCTCTCTCTCTTTCCCTGCCTCTTTCTGTCTTTCTGTCTGTCACTGCCAAATAGATAAAGAAAAATAAACAAAAAATTCAATTAAAAATTTTTTTAAAAAAGAAAATTTTAAAATAAATGTCATTATGATTTATCATCAATAAGCATTTTACTATATACCTGTATTACCTATGTACCTAGGGTTGCTTCAAAATTTCTCAGGCAAAGGGGTCAGCCGAGCTGGGCATGATGGCTCACACCTTTAATGCCAGCACTCAGGAGGCAGAGGTAGGAGGATCACCATGAGTTCAAGGTCAAGGTTCAAGGTCAGCCTGAGCCTACATAATGAAGGTCAGCCCGGGCTCGAGTGAGACCTTACCTTGATGCAAGGATGACCTTGTGAGGACACAGGGAGAAGATGGCACCTGCCAACCCATGAGGGAGAGCTGGGGGGAGCCAGCTGCCGCACCTGGGCCTCAGCCTCTAAGTCATTTCAGCTACCCAGGCTGTGACACTTCAGTGTGATGGCCTCAGAAGACCGGTATAATTCCTGAAGCGACAGATCCAAGGCGTGTGTGTGTTTAGGCTTGCAGGGGACCAGCATCAAGATGACATTGGAACTCTCTGGACACATAAGCTAGACTTGGCTTCAGAGTCCCAGCAGGGCAACTGATCCTGGCATGCAGGCCCTCCTGCATCCCTTCCCGGTTTCTTTGCAGCCCCGCTGTAGGGCAGCCTCTGTGCCCTGAACATTAAGTGAGGGCAAGAAGGAGGTTGCCACCCTGGCCTCCTGGGGAGGGCTAGGCCAATCTTCCATCTTCAGCGGGGCGTCCAACCCACTACACCAAGGACCTCTCTAGTGTCTGAGGGACACGCAGAGAGGTCAGATGCTGGGGGCTTAGATGGATCCCACTGTGGAGAGACCCAGGTGGCCTCGAACCTGAGAGAACGTGGGATCTTTGCACCTGTCCTGGGTTTCAGTGGCTCCGTGGACTTTTCACGTCAGGGACGTTACAGAGTCAAGAAATAGCCTAGCAGGTGGTCTGGACTTTTGTGTAGCAACAAAGCTAACAAGGCAAGGTTAAGAAGGAAGGAGAAAGCTGTTCAGAAGAGCCTGGTGAGGGCTGGAGGGGTGGCTCAGTGGTTAAGGTGCTTGCCTGCAAAGCCGGGTTCAGTTCCCCAGTACCCACGTCAAGTTGGATGCACAAAGTGGCTTACGCATCTGCAATGGCTGGAGGCCCTGGTGTGCCCATCCGTGTGCGTGTGTGTGTGTCTTTCTCTCTCTGCTTGCAAATAAATTTGAAAGAGAAGGGCACGGTAAGCTCTGTATTACCTGTGCCAGGTCTTAAACATTCAGGTTCTGGCTCAGTTATTTGGGTGAATTAGAAAGGTACCAATCCAAAGACGAGCTCCCAGACCCCCTGTGGTGGTTTGATTCAGGTGTCCCCCATAAACTCAGGTGTTCTGAATGCTAGGTTCCCAGCTGATGGAGATTTGGGAATTAATGCCTCCTGCAGGCAGTGTATTGTTGCGGGCGGGCTTATGGGTGTTAGAGCCAGTGTCCCCTTGCCAGTGTTTGACACACTCTCCTGTTCCTGTTGTCCACCCTCTGCTCATGCCATTGTTTTCCCTGCCATCATAGAGCTTCCCCCCTGAGCCTATAAGACAAAATAAAGCTCTTTTTTTCCCTACAAGCTGCTCTTGGTTGGGTGATTTCTACCAGCAATGTGAACCTGACTGCAACAGTAAAGTGGTACCGAGGAGTGGGATTGCTGCTAGACACCTGACTGTGTGGCTTTGGCCTTTTTGAGCTGATTTCCAAGAGGAATGTGGAAGGATTTGAAACCTTGGCCTAAGAGATGCCTTGCAGTGCTGTAAGTACAGCTTGATGGACTATTCTGGTCAGAGTTGAAAGACCTGAATGCAGTAAGAACTATGGACTGTGAGGTTTGGCTTATGAGGGTGAGAAAGAGCTTTGCCTGGACTGGGCTGGCAGCTTGTGTGAGAGGCTTGCTGTTATGCCCTTGTCCTGAGAAGTTGTGCAGGGTTGCTTTGCGTAGAAATGAACTGGTGTGAGCAAAGAGATATGGCACAGGGGGTGAACTGCTGCCCATTCAGCTGCAATTGAGAAATTACAACCTTTGAGATTGGACCAGCTGACCTGCACTGGGGCAACAGGAAGAATATAGACTCTTTTGAAGGGGCCTGAGTGCTCAAGGAGTGTCCTGTTATTTCAAAGTCTGCTTTATTCCCCCTGGATTAACAATATGGCACCCTACCTGGTATCGTGGAGTATAAGAAATGTAGGAAAAAGAGGGTCATTGAGTTTGCAACATGGTCTTGTGTTTTGGAAATGGCCATGGGCAGTGTGAAGCAGGTTTGCTAGATGCCTGCATGGAGACCCAATGGAGTCGTGAAGATGAACCATGGATTGCAGTAGAGACCCAGTGGAGATGCCAGGACTATGAGATGGCTGCTAGGGTAAGCTCCCAGCCTGATGAAGTTTTCCAGGGCTGTGAGTAGCCTAGCTGGAGGGGCGGAATTGGAATGCCAGAGACTTGTTGCTGGTAAGAGTTATAGGACTTGGAGATTTGCCACTGGTTAGAGTTGTTGGACTTGAAGCTACAGAGTTTGAAGTTTGCCCCGGTTGTTTTAAATCTTGTATTGGTTAAATATTTCTTTGCTATTCCCAATGTTGTCTTTTTGCACTGTGAATATTTATTCTGTGACATTATGGGTTTTTTTTGAAGTTATTTTTTGTTGGTATGGCTCAATTAAAAGACCTTGGACTATGGGAATGTTTGAAGATCATTGGAATTAATAAAAACTATGGGGACTTTTAAAGTCGGACTGAATACATTGTATTTTACATTAGTTTATGGGGGCTAGGGGTGGAATGTGGAGGTTTGATTCAGGTGTCCCCCATAAACGTAGGTGTTCTGAATGCTAGGTTCCCAGCTGATGGAGATTTGAGAATTAACATCTCCTGGAGGAGGTGTATTGTTGGGGGCGGGCTTATGTGTTATAGCCAGCTCCCTTTTGCTAGTGTTTGGCACACTCTCCTGTTCCTATTGTCCACCTTATGTTGGCCAGGGGGTGATGTCCACCCTCTGCTCATGCCATCGTTTTCCCTGCCATCATGGAGCTTCCCCCCTGGAGCCTATAAGCCAAAATAAACCTTTTTCCCACTAGCTGCTCTTGGTTGGGTGACTTCTACCAGTGATGCGAACCTGACTGCGACCCCAAGTACCAGGTTAGATTATCAGAAACACGACTGGCCATGGCCTCTTGAGTGCCTGTCCCCTTGTCTCCGCTGGTTCCCTCCTTGGTTCTGGCCTTCTATTCCTGTGCTGTGAGAGAAGACTGACTTAAGCTGAACTCGTTATTCTCTGTTGCATCTCCCTGTCCGCAGGAGCACCGGGGCACCCCACACCCACTCCTTCCCCTCCCTTTGTGGTCCTCAGTACAGGGCCAAGGTTGTGCCAAGGGTTAGCCTTCACCCATGAGAGGTTGTGAAGGAAGGAGTGGAGAATGCATCCCCTGTCTGTTTCATCCACACATACTTCCTTTCTTTTAAATATTTTTATTTATTTATTTGAGAGAGAGGGGGGGCGGGGGAGCGCACCAGGGCCTCTAGTCACTGAAAACGAACTCCAGACACATATGCCACTTTGTGCATCTGGCTATACATGGGTAGTGGGGAATCAAACTGGTGACCTTTGGCTTTGCAGGCAAGTGCCTTAACTGCTAAGCCATCTCTCCAGCCCTCCTGCCCACTTCGCTGTGCTGTGTTTTCTCAGTCTCTGTGCTGGAATTGCAAGGAACTCCCAAGGAGCTACTGTGAGAAGCTGCTGTAAGAATCACAAAGGCCCAGACCCCGGCGACCGTGGAGACATCTCTGTTCAGAAGCACAAATATTCCAGAAAGAACTCATGCTGTCAACACACCCTTTGCACAGAAGAATGCCAGGCAGGCCTGGCTTCGTGGTCTCCACACAGCAGCTATTGCTTTATTAGAAATGGTAGTGAACAACGGGCGTGGTGGTGCACACTTTTAATGCCAGCACTCAGGAGGCAGAGGTAGGAGGATCACCGTGAGTTTGAGGCCACCCTGAGAATACAGAGTGAATTCCAGTTGAGCCTGTGCTAGAGTGAGACCCTATCTCAAAAAAAAAACAAAACAAGACAAGACAA